>NC_081183.1:28627110-28994610 GCF_029867415.1 Vicia villosa | reverse complement strand
AGAACCTCCACCAATAGAAGATTCACGGCTGCTGGGAATTTGTATTTGGGTAGTGGTTACTTTTTCTCTGTTTACTGTTTTTCTGGTTTTATGTTTGGGTCTGTGTGTGTTTTTCTTTTGTTTAGTCTATTGTAAGTGTGTCTTCAAGGTGTTTGATGAAAGGTTTCAAAGAAATTTGGATGAAGGTAATGCGTTCTTGAGTAAAAATCTTAGGGTGGGTTTTGCAAATCAGATTCTCTCTTCCTTTCAACAAATGCTCATTCTAGAGATGGTGAGTTTTTTCAATATTGTGAACCCGTATAATTGAACTGTGCGTGATAAAGCCAAAAAAATGATCCGTAACTGGATAGATTTAAAGATTGTGGTTCTCAAACTCATTTATCTTTTGTTGAAGATTTCTGTTTGGTTGATTGGATTAAGGAATTGGATAGGTAATACCTCGTGGGATTCTTTATTCTCAAAGCTTATTGTTGTCCAAGTCTTGGTAGGCTTAGCTATTAGTCTTGTTTTTAGTCTGTGGAAGGGAAATGCCCTTACGCACTGTTTGTCTTTTGGTTTGTACTTCTCCTATTTAATCTAATGAAATTTGTTGTTTACTGTAAAAAAAAAGAGTCATAACTTGTTTTCATAGCAGAAAAATTATTAATAGGTTTGTGCACATAAACAACACTAACCAAATGCTACAAACTGTGATTTAAACACATACAACAAATAATAACAATAAGTAAACATAGAAAGAGCAAATTATTAGTATTAATTTTTAAAGAATATATTATAATTAAAAGACAATTATAAATATAATAGTCAAAGAGATGTACTGTATTTGAACTTTAACCATTTCACATGTTCAAGAACATAGATAAAAAGTAATTGATCCACCACTTACTACCATAGTAGAAGAATTCAACCACATCTCAAATATTATTGTTCTTTTATGACAACAAGAGTAACAGAAAAGAACACAAGTTGCAACCAATGACGGATCCAAGACCTTGGTATGGTAGGTGAAAAATATTAAACCTTAATTAACAATCATAGTTATATACTTTTTGAATAGTAATTATATCTTTTTTAACTCAAATGGTAATTATATCTACTATTTAATAATTACTACAAATAAATGATTTTAATTAGGTTGAAAAATAGATTTTATCTCGGTTTGATAATTGAGGTAAAGAAGAGTGTTATATAAAGTGTGCCATTTTTTCTCTTGGTTGAAATGCCACCTAAGAAAAAAAGTTGTATTGGTTATGAGTTCGATCTTCATCAAAATTATTTTTTTTGGATTTTCCAATCTGAGAAGTGCGCAAATTTTCTCCTCGGTTGGAATTAAAATTTGAGGTGAAAGTGAGTTTTTACTTCGGTTGGTAATAATACGCGAGGTGAAATACTCTGTTTACATTTTTTTAAAACTAATTTTTTCGTTTCAATCAGCAAAGCATTAAATTTGTTGACAAATTCTTAATCTTCTCCCTCCTCCCTCTTCTCCTCCTCCTCATCATCATCAACAACAATAACAATAATATCAAAAACAAAATCAACAAAATCGTTAAACATTACATCTCAACAGCAATAACAACAACAACAACAACAAATTCAAATCAATATAATTGTTAAACATTAAATCTCAACAACAACAACAAAATTAATAGCAGCGTTAAACATTAAATCTCAATAACTCCTATAAAAACAAATAAACAAAGTCAATAGAACCATTTAAAATTAAAACTCAATAACAACAACAATAAACATTTTACTTGACACAACAAAACTAACTAACATTATTAAGTTTCATCCTTATTTTTCTGACTAACATTAAACATGTTTAATAAGCAATTATAAGAGAAGAGATTAAATTAAGAAACCAACCTTGAAACATTTTTATGCTCTTGCAATTCATCCCAGAAAATAGTGTTGTACTTCATGTAAGTGCTTTTATTATCACTATTTTCATTATGTTAAGCTTACGTTTTAGCACTTTGTATCCAAGATGTATCGTTGTGGCATTCACGTTTTGATTGACTGGTGAGAGTTTCACGTAAATCACGAATTCTTTTATGAATTGATGAGTTAACAATGTCTTCACCGTTGTTACTTTATAAGTTGACGATAAAGAATTGTTACATAGTTTTTCATCAAATTGGACAAAAGTTTTCTTATCGGTTGCTAGCTCAAGTGAAGTAATAGGTCATAAATGAAAAAGAAAATGTGTTAAAATGTTTTTGTTGGAATTCGAAAGGGGGTTAACCAATACTTTTTTCCCTAGTTGTCATCTCAACCGAGGTAATAGGTTAAAACCAAAAATTAAAATAAAAAGTTACTACAATGTAGTTGTTGAGATTCAAAGACGTGTCCCCTGAATATTAGTCTTCTTGCTTTTCAGCTCAACTAAAGGAATAAATAATTTTTAAAAAAAAAATTAACATACGACGCGTCTATTATTTAAATCTCGACTGTTCGCTTGATAAGGTAAAATTTTTGTCTAAAAAATATTATTAGTAGTAATGAATAGGTAACATACTACAAAATTTATTATCCTACTCAATTAATATTATGCCGTATAATTTTCCTTTACACAATTTCATATTATGAAATTGTTGAATAATATCAATGTTCTTAAGCATGTCGCTCTCAATATTTTTTTTTGTAATCAAGTTGTATTGAAGCGGAACAAAAGTCCAAAACACAATTACAAAAGAGGCTAAAACAAGCCTAAAATAAAGAAGATTACCCACCAAATAGAACCTAAGTTAAGTATAGAAAAGAGTTTTTGTTTAACTCATAGAAGTTACAATTGGGAT
The DNA here is from genome assembly GCF_029867415.1 of Vicia villosa. Classification (NCBI taxonomy): domain Eukaryota; kingdom Viridiplantae; phylum Streptophyta; class Magnoliopsida; order Fabales; family Fabaceae; genus Vicia; species Vicia villosa. The sequence continues at coordinate 28,991,809 of NC_081183.1, read as the reverse complement.
GAGTAATATTCCCTACAAAAGACCATCTCCAAATAAGAGCCTTACAACCCCAAACCACATCTCTAGCATTCCAAATATTACCCTTAAAAATAATATCATTCCTTTTCAACCATAGACTCCATATTATAGCCAACCAAATGCTCCCACCTTACCCCTTTTACAATCATTAACTCATCCATTTTTCAATATTAAATTTTTATCGTCTTTGAATATGTGGTCTCATCGACCAAAACACATAGATTAGCAAACTTGTAGTATTATTAAGCTTATTAAGATTAAGAAGTAGTATTATTTTGATTATTTACCTTCCAAGAGAGAAAAATAATTTATTAAGCCTTTATCATAATATTTAATACAAGTTGTAGAGAAAAGGTGTAATATTTATAAGTGTGTAGGGTTAAATATGTATATGATCCTCTTAAATATCTTATATTTTAGTTTTAGTTCCTCAAAAAGTTTTCTTCAAGATTGATCTTTCTGAAAAATTTTCTACACTTTTGGTTTCTCTTGCAGTGACAAAATTAACGACTGTTTACTAATTAGCGACAACTTTAGTGACTCTTTTAACCGGAGGAACAAAAAATGTAGATGAATTTTTTTAAGATGGAGGTTGGCAAGAGGTGAAAAGAAAAGGGAGACAAGTTTTTTCAGGAATCAAGTGGGACATCATGAAGAATTCTATTGAAGGAGACATTGGGAAAATTACTTCGTTCTTTATAACAGACTTTGACCACAAATGGAGAGTAAGAGACCTGTTTTTTGAATTCAAGGACTTGGGTGTGGTGGTTGAAATAGTAATCCCACCTAAGAGGGATTGGAGAGGTGAAAAATATGGTTTTGTGAGGTTTGCTAATGTTGTTAACATCAGGTTGTTGGAGATTAAATTGGATAATCTATGGCTTGAAGGAAGAAAGATGAAGGCAAACGTCTCAAAGTTCCAAAGGAAGGTTTTGTATGGAAAATCTAATCCGAATCATCCCTTATCAAGTGGTGTTACGACTGGGATAATCAGAATTGTCCCTAAGGGTGATCAGAGGAGTGGTCAGGCTTTAGGGGGTTTTGCAAACAGAGGTTTTAAGGATCGGTCTTTCTCTTATGCGGATTCTCTAAAGAGAAATCCCTCGTTGAGGATTAACACAAAGCAAGGGGGAGTATCAACGACGAAGAACATCTCACCCAAAATCACTAGGGATGTTAGTATTAAGGAGGACATTAACAAAATGTTTTTCTTTAATTCTAATGAAGAGGAGAAGGATCATTACCACAATGCTTGGGTGGGTATAACGAAAGCTCCAGGGATGGCCTTCGGTGTGAGCGACAACTTGTTGACTGAAGGCATTTTTTCCCTTGCGGTAACACCCATGGGACCGAATCTTTGCCTGTTAGAAGAGGCCAAGTAAGGGGATCTTGCGAGGTTGCTTTCAAAGGCTGAGGAGTGGAAAGACAGCTGGTTCAAGGAGGTTAGGAGGTGGAAGTCGAACGATGTAGAGTGCTTCAGATCTGTATGGGTATCCATTTACGGTATACCATGTTTTGTGAGAAACAGCAGATTTTGTGATTTACTGCTCTGAGACATTGGGGTGGTGGCAAACGGCGATTGTTTGGAGGGTAAACAAGTTAGGCTGGATGTTACCAGCTTGTTGATTTTCACGAATCAGTTGGATTATATTAATCGGAAGATTGCTATTTCCGTTGATGGTGTTTGGTTCAATATTCTGGTGAAGGAGGAAGCGTCGGTTAGGGTTGGAGACAAGGTTGACTCTTGGGCTGGGTCTGAGTACACATCGAAGGAGGTGGAAGATGATGAATCCACAGCGGAGAGAGAAAAGGAGGTTGAAGCCGAGGAGACTTTAGGTGACGTGCGGATAGGAGAAGAGGGTGGAGGTTTATCGAGGTGTGTCAGAAGAGCAGAGGTTCAATCCTTTGTTTTGCAGAAAGGTAAGAAGGATGGAAAAGGAGATATGTTCTAGGGGATAAAGTGGTTAGCTGCAAACCTGTAAATAGTGTGCAGAGCAGAACTGAGAGCATTTCCAATGAAAGCTTCTCTAGGGTTGAGTGCTCTATCAATGGAGAATTAAATGCGAAGCTGTTGGCAGACGGTAGTGAAGAGATAGCGACGAAAGACAAAGAGGAGGAAGTCTTTTATCCTGATAAAAGGGATTTTATCTCTAAGGGGCCCATTGTTTTTGGGCCAAAAGCTAACTCGCGGGTGGGCCCGGGTGAAGACAAAAACAATCACAATGTTAATTCTTTTTTGACGTTGGAAGAGACTGTATTACCCCCAGGTGACTTTTTAATTAATAATAAAGCTTTAGAGGACGTGGGACCCAGGGCGGTGGCCAATGGGATTTCTTGCAACGTTATGGGAGGATCCATGCATGCAGTTCGTGGGGACAAAGAGGAAAATGAGTTACTGAGCTTCGACGACCAATGCAAAAAGCTGAAGAATTCTAAGAAAGTTAGAAAACATATGCGAGAGATTTTTGATTTAGGAGATAGAGTGGAAAACTTTGTCTATCCAGCTGAGATGGTTTTTCCGATGAATTCAGGTAACGACTCGAGCAATCAGCATGGCTGCTGCACGGCAGGGTTATCTCTCTCAAATGATTCGCTTACTCATTCTGATGTGATGAATTGAAATGCTAGAGTAATTAAAAGGAATTTAGGAAATACATCAAAGGGGCTGTGGAAATCTATGAATAATCTGGGGATTTCAAACTCTTCTGTGTTATTTGATCCCATTAAAAAATTGAAGGAGATGGAGAAGAGAGGCGCCAAAGGGGGAGAGGCTTATAAGTGTGACAACTGGATCGGAATCAACTAGATTAAGAAATCAATGAAGTCGCCATCGATTGTTTATTTATCCCAAGAGATGGGAAAGGAAAAACATCGAGTAAAACCTAAAAGAGAAAACAAACAAAGGTCTTACGACCAAGAGAAAAGGGTAAGGGTGTCGGTTACGCAAGGAGAAGGGATTAGCACTCCTCACGCCCGTCGTACTCGACGGGATCCACTCTTGTTAGTCTAAATCTATGGGTGTTATCTAAAAATCTAAAACTAAAAGCTAAAAGGAAACGCGCGAAGAAAAAAAGAGAAAAGAAACATGGGGAAAAGAAATAAATATTTACAAAGATGTGCTCGTTCAGGCCCCGCGACCCAATGCCTACGTATCCCTTTAAGGAATCAGAGCAGTCGTAGTTCGACTTACAAATTTTGTATGTTTTTGTGTTTTTTAAATGAACGATGTTAAACGTCGCATTCCACTGCTGCTCGACCTTTGGAGACTTACACAAATGTCGTGGAAAGGAATTAACATGTTCTTAAAGAGAAAAGAAAAATGAGATTGGTTGGTGTTTTTTGATGTAGATAATGGTGAATTAAATCCCAATGCAAGGATACTCACCCTTCTCTACTTTTTTAAAGTCTGAAATCATTAAGTAAATTAAGTGTGTTTTATAGTTGGGTATTTTTAAAGGGAAATGTGGATAGTGGTTAATTAAATCCCAATGCAAGGATACTCACCATTCTCCACTTTTGAATAATTATTAAGTGTTTTAAAAGGTTGAAAAAAGAAAAAGAAGACTAAAGGAAAGACGAAATAGGGAAATTCTAAAATCCTAAAATTATACTAAACTAATTCTACCTAATGTAAGGAATTAAAAGACTAAACTAATATTTTTGGATTTTAATAAGAAAAACAAAAATCTAAATATAAATAAAAGCATGTTTTTGGTATTTTATGAGAACATTAGAAAATAAAAACAAACACTAAATTTAAAGTATAAACATAAAATAAAACAAAATGGGCTGAGTGATAAACACGGGGGTGTAAACATGGGGTGCTGGCCCATTAAGGTGCAGGCCCAAGATCAAGGTTCAGTCCAGGGGGTAAGTGAGGAACATAGGGTGTGTGGTAGGGAAATACAATTAACAAAGACAAAAAAAAACAGAGAAATCAGGTTGGGCTGAGGGGAAAACGAGTGGGTTAAATGATGGAATCCGAAAATGGGCTTACATTGGAAACACAGGCCCAAGATCCAGTTCAAATAATTACCCAAAGGGGTAGTGCATTGGAAAGTAGGGTGCATAAGGAAGCATGATTGGGCCAGGTAGTTAACTTAAGCCCACCACAAACTTAGAGAACCCAAAAAAACCCTAGACTAACAAACAACAGGTCCGCCTTCCTCACTCTTGTCCTCACGTTCTCTCATTTGCTCACTCTCTGCTTCTCTTTGTGTAATGAATAAACAACAACAACATCTCTCTGCTCAAACTAAAATCGATTCACAGACGGAAAGAAAAAGGCAAGCAAACATGGAGAAAACGCTAGGATTTATTAGAATAGGTCACATGGTAACCACAATCAAACATGGAAGAATAGCTCAAGCGAAATACAATTCAACGACAAACATTATCAACAATGGCGATAAGCAAAACATAATCAATCAATTGAAAGGAACAAAGTAGCTACGGCGATACACGATACACAATATGGACAAACACACAAATAAAGATGATCGAAATACCAGCCGAGGTGATAATTTCTTTGAGTTTGTAACGAGTTCAGTACTGCCTCTGACTCTTACTTCTACTCCTCTTTCGATTCTCTGCGTTTTGTGTCATGTGCGTTTTGTTGTTGCGGATTCATCCGAGTGTGTTGCTTTGCTGTCTTAGTGAAATGTTCGGATGTTGACTTGCTTGCAGGAAGCAAGTTTGATGTGTGCGTGTGATGATGATGAACGGTGCCTGAGCGTTGTTGTTGACGTGTGAGTTCGGATGGAATCGCGTTGTGCTCGAAGCTGCTACTTGTTGTTGAGATTTTGTATTTGCAGGTTTGTGTGAAAGCTTGGTTGTATGAATGATTTAGAAAATATGGTGACGATATTGGTTCAGTGAAGTTGTAGAATGAGTTTGAAGATGAAAATTACAAGTCGGTTTCAGTGATGAAGGTTGCAGTGTTGTGGTCTGAATGAAGTTATGTGGTGATGGAAGGTGAGTGGTGAAAGTTTATAGTGAATGATGCATATGAAGGATGTGAGTTCGATTAAAAGAAGGTTTTGGTGCTTGGAGGAAGAGTTTCTTCTTGTTTGGAGGAAGTATTTGATTCTATTTTAGCAGAGTAAACTTAAGTTTTTCTTCCTCCCTTTTCAAGTGTGTGAGGTAGTGTATTTATAGGCAAGAGATTAGGGTTTTTGAGAGAGAATTGAGAGGGAATTCAGGATAAGATCAAGGGGACAATAGTTGTGATATGGTACAATGGTAGTGGAATTTTTGAATTTGTGCAGAGGAGTGGAATGGTAGTGGGATGGTGGAGAGGAAGGACAATGAGGAGGAGAGTTTGTTTTTCTGTCTTTTGTGACTTGTCAAAGCAAAATGGATTTTTATGGATAATTTTCTTGCTGACTACAAACGTGAAACGTGAAAGCTTGGGGTGGTCCCACAAATTCTTTTGTCTCAACAAAAAATTCTTGCAATTTGCCTTGATTAATGGATCATCAAATGATGGGCTTACCAATTGAACTATCTTGGGCCAGGCAATTCTCTTTTTATTTGCACTTAGAATAAAAATGAGATAACAACACATAACAAGAGAAAGTGATTTTAATTTTAATGAAAATTCAACTTAAGAGCTAAATTGAATTAGAATTAAAATTGTAAAATCAAAAGTGTTAGTAAAAAAACAAAATACTACTAATTGATCATAAATGCGTAAAATGAACGTATATATTTTTTTTGATTTTTTGAATGAATGCGAAAATGTAAATGACTTAATAAAATGATGCAAATTATTATGAAGCAATAAAATTAGTAAAAAAAAATGATATAATCAAATGAGATGCAATGATGCGAATGAAATGGAATCGTAGGGTAAAAATCAGGGTGCAACGCTAAGGTGACTCATAATAGGTTGAAATGATTATTTACTCTCTTAATATTAGAGGAGGTGGTAAGAGAGTGAAGAGGAGGAGAGTTGGTTTCAACATTCTAAAAGGTATGGTGGACATAGCTTTTGTTTAAGAAACAAAATTGAGTGATTTTCATCATAAATATGTCGAGGAGTTGTGGGGGTAATGAGCTGGTGGAATGGTCTCATATGGAGGCGGTAGGAGCTTCGGGTGGTATTCTAACAATGTGGAGGAAAGATTTTTTTTAGCTTGATTTATAGTTTCCGAGGTGAGGGTTTCTTAGGAATTTGTGTGGAAAAGGAGAATAGAAGAATTTATTTTTTCAATATTTATGCTTCATGTGATCACAATGCTAGAATGAATTCTTGGAAGAAGTTAGTGGACTTAAAAAGGAGGAGTTTAGCCGGTTAGTGGTGTTTAGGAGAAGACTTCAGTCTTATTTCGTCTTTGAAGGAGAGAGTTAGAGTTTCAAAGAAGAATTATAAAAGGGAGATAGAAGAATTTAAAGAGTTCATTAAAGAGATGGAGTTGGTGGATCCCCCTACTATAGGAGGGAAGTTCACTTGGTCCAATAAGTGTGGTAGTGCGATGAGTAGATTGGATAGATTTCTTCTATCGAATACGTTTATTGATGATTGGAAAGTAGAAGGCCAATCTATAGGCGAAAGAGATGTTTCGGATCATGCTACCATTTGGATCAAAGATAATAAGAGAGATTGGGGGCCTAAACCTTTTAGATTCAACAATCTTTGGTTTAGTCATGAGGATTTTTTTTGCTTTTGTGGAGGAGGAGTGGAAAAAAATAGAGGTGAAGGGTAGAGGGGATTTTTGTTTTGTGGAGAAGTTAAAAGCTCTTAAAAGAAAAATTCGCCTTTGGAATAAGAAGGTTTTCGGGTGGATTGACCTTAACATTGAAGAAGCGGGGAAAGAGATGCACTTTTTAGATAACAAGTTTGCTCATTTTGCAGGTAATGTTACGGAGGAGATTGTTATTCAAAGATCTAAGGCGGCTATAGATTTTTGGAACAATCTTTACAAGAAGGAAGGTTTCCTTCGTCTTAAATCGAGGCAATTATGGTTATCCGAAGGTGATTGCAACACACGGTTTTTCCACAATTCCCTTAAAGAGAGAAGAAGGCGGAATGCTTTGTGTTCTCCTTCATCTAGTAGCGGTTTGTTGGAGGATGTATATGAGGTAAAATATTATATTCATAACTTCTTCAAGTCTTTCTTCGAAGAAGAGGTGGAGGGAAGGCCGAATCTTGGTGGTTTGGGCATGAAGAAGCTTCTTGAGAGAGAGGCTTTAAGCATTGAGTGTCCGTTCATGGAGGTGGAAGTAAAGGAAGCTATATGGTCGTGTGATGGTAATAAAAGCGCAGGGTCGGATGGTTTCTCTTTAGAGTTCTATAAGAAGTTTTGGGTGGTGATCCGCGAAGATGTTTTGAAGTTGTGCAACGACTTTCATAGTAAATGATCTCTTGTGAAATTGGTTACATCTTCCTTCCTTGCTCTGATTCCTAAAGTAGTTAATCCTCAATCCTTAGGTGAGTACCGTCCCATTTGTTTGCTGGGAAGTATTTACAAAATTATTTCGAAGATGTTGGTGGCTAGATTGAAAGAGGTTATAGGTGTCTTGGTTTCTTCCAACCAAACTGCCTTTGTCCCGGGTAGAAACATGATGGACGGGGTTCTATTGGTTAATGAGATAATAGATTGGTCGAAGAGGAAGAAAAGAAGTTGTCTTTTGCTTAAGGTGGACTTTGAAAAGGCTTATGACTCTGTTTCTTGGCAATATCTTAGAGAAACTATGGTTATGATGGGGTTCGGAGATAGGTGGATGAGGTGGATGGAAGCTTGCATTTTCAACAATCATATGCCCGTTTTGGTAAATGGAAGCGCAACTAAAGAATTCGAGGTGCATAAAGGGTTAAGACAAGGTGATCCTTTGTCTCCGTTTCTTTTTGTTCTTGCCATGGAAGGTCTAACCGCCCTTGTGAAAAGGTCGGTCGATTTGGGTAAATTCAAGCCTTTCATGTATGGGGATGAGGATTACATGGACATTCTATAATTTGCGGACAATACCATTCTTCTCGGTGACGCCTCTTGTGACAACATTTGGAATATGAAGGTCTTATTGAGAGGTTTTGAGTTAGTGTCCGGTTTGAAGATTAATTTTTCTAAGAGCAGCATTTTAGGAGTAAATGTGGGTGATTGGTACATTAATGCCGCCACGAAGTTTCTTGCTTGCAAGAAAGGTGAGACTCCTTTCAAATTTTTAGGCATTATGGTGGGGGAAAGTCCTAGAAAGAAGAAAGTTTGGTCGGAAGTAGTTAATAAAATTAAAGGGCGTCTTTCTTCGTGGAAGGGAAGGAATATTTTGATGGGAGGTAGGGTCACTCTTATCAACTCGGTTTTGAATTCAATTCCTATTTTTACCCTTTCCTTCTTTAAAGTTCCGGGGAATATTGCCAAAGAGATTAGAAGGCTTCAAAGTGAGTTTTTATGGAGCGGTAATTTTGAGAAAAGGAGTATCCATTGGGTGAAATGGGATGTTGTGTGTAGGTCAAAGGAGAAAGGTGGATTAGGGGTTAGAGATGTGAAGGAGGTGAATAAAGCTTTACTCTTGAAGTGGAAGTGGAGAATTTTAAATGAAGATAATGCAATATGGAGTAGATTTTTCAAGGTGAGATATTTTTGTCCAAAGTTAAATATTCAAGATTCTAGTGGAGATATGATTTGTTGTGACGATTCGATTTGGTGGAGGGACTTGTGCAAGAACAATTTGTTAGATGATTTTATGGAAAAAGGTTTTTCCGGATGTGTTAAATGTTGTTGCAAGAATGGAAAGGATATTCTTTTTTGGCATAATTTGTGGTTGGGAGATCAACCTCTTCTTCTTTACTCAGATTTGTTTGATTTATCAACCATGAAAAATTGTTCGGTGGCGGAGATTTTGGTTTGGGCCGACGGAAAGCATAGGTGGGATGTTCAAGCGTTATTCTCCCTTGGAGATGGGCGCGGTACAGCAGTGTGGGCAGCTGCGGCTGCCATGCCTTGTTGGTACCGGTTTCGCGATTTAGTGGTTGGTTACATTCCGTGCGAGTACGAAAGTGATTCTTTTGGGTGGTTCTTCAATTCGGCTAAGGATTTTACGGTAGCGGGTATTTCTTGGATGATCAACAATTCTAAATCTTTTGCATGGGATCATCAAGTGCTTAATTTGTTGAAAGTCATGTGGAGTCTTAGAATACCGCCAAAGATCAAGTTGTCTTCTTGGAGATTTTTCATTGACCGTCTACCGTCTAAAGATCAATTGTTGAAAAGAGGAGTTGCAAATGTTTCAAATCCGGATTGTGAGTTATGTGGTGTTCATGTAGAAACTTCTTTTCATCTTTTTTTTCATTGTCGGGGGGCGAAAGAGATTTGGAATCATATTTTCGTTTGGCTTGGCATTCCGGAGGTTATTAACATCAAGGAGTTTCTTGTTTTTGGGGCTTTTCAAGACAAGGTGCTTAATTGCCACCGTAAAGTTAAGATCAACGTTGAGTGGTTAACTACGATTTGGTTAAGGGCCTGTTTGAATTAGTTCTTAAAAACTGTTTTTTATTTTTAAAAATTTTAAAAATGAAAAACTTGTTTGATGATGATGTTTTGCAATATAGTTTTTAAAAATATAATCATAACCTTAACCACTATATTATTTTCTTATTCCCACTGGCAACTTGAATGCTCACATCTACCTTTTTTTTAATTTATTTATTTTAATTTTTCATTCTTAAATGTCACATGTATGTATTGTCTTTTCTTCGCTTTGCAATAATAGTTGTTTATTTTTAAATATATTATCATTTAAGATTTATACATATTGGTTAACAAATACTTTATATCTTCTAAAATAATTAATTCGATAGATTAATTCATACAAATTAATATAGATATATTTATATTTATATCTTCTAAAATAATTATTTCGATAGATTAATTCATACAAATTAATATATATATATATATATATATATATATATATATATATATATATATATATATATATATATATATATATATATATATATATATATATATTACATTAATGTAAAGCAAGTGTTTTTACTAAAAGATCTTAATAATATAAAATATCTTGATGTTTTTATTTTTATTATAATTGTTTTTGGAGTAAAAGCATTATCTTATTCAACAAAAAAGCAATGAAGTTAGTAATTTTTTGATATTAATGTAGATGATATTAATTAGCAAATACCTTTAAAAAATATTATTAATTTTACATTAAAAACTAAAATTAACCTCTATTGTTAATTCAATTTTCTATATAAAATGACTTTCATTCATGAGAAGTCAATAAAGTGGATATTTCATTTCTCATAAATTTTACCATTAAATCAGATTAAAAAAAAAAACTCATTAAACAAATATTCGAGAACTTTTAGCATAATATTTTGTAGTAACAAAAGTACTATTTTTTTTTTTTAAAATGTTGATTTTATAAGAAATAAGAATATATCTAACTTTATAATTTAATATAAAATGTTTATTATTTAAAAAATATTTGGAAAATCAATCAACCAAACAAATTTTTAAATTTTCTATTCTCTAAAACAGTTTCTAAAATTGTGATTCCAAATGGATTTTCACTTCTTTTCTTTTCGAGAAACAGTTTGTTAAAAGTGTTTTAAAAACTAAAAATAAAAAACTAAAAACCAAAACAAATTCAAACAAGCCCTTAGAGTGTGTTTCGATGAGGTAATTGGAAATTTTAAAGGAATTTAAAATTCAAAGCAATTCAAATGATTCAATTGAAATTCATTCATTTTAAAGTATTTTGTTTAGATGACGTATTAAGGTAATTCATTGTTAGATTTTTGGGGTCATTTTTTATAGAATATAATTTTTTGGACCAAATTAAAAAGTAGGGACCAAATTGCAATTTTCAAAAATTTGGAGGACCAAATTATAAATATTAAAAATTATTAAGGATCAATTTGCAATTTTTTAAAACAAATTAGGGTCTATTTTGTAATTTTGGAAAATATGAGGACCAACTTGCAAAATTTGAAGAAATAATAGTAACATACATTTTATGGAGTATGAAGGAATTTCAAACTCTTTGATTTTTGGTGTAATTTCAAAATGATTAAATTTAACTTAGATAAAATACTTCATAAATTTCCATCATTTTAACAATTCTTCATTTTTGTATCCAAACAATAAATTTTGTACAAATCATTTTAAATTCCCTCAAAACATTACATTACCTCATTAAAATCCTTCATCCAAACACACTCTTAGGGATTTCTTTTTCCTAAATAACATTTTAGGAAAAACTACACTGCTTGAATCAATTCATATTTTTTTTTGTATTCGGACTTTCGCAGCTTCAATGAGCTTAGGAACTCCATTATAAAAGAATTTGATTCCTTAAAAAGGAATTCAATTCATCAGGTCCAGAAAGGTCCCAAAATTGCTTAAACGGACTAATATTTTCGTACTAGTCGATTACTCAAACAAATTTACAATTTTTCACAAATTCCTCTATCAAAATTAAAATATAGGCAAAACATTTCAAACCTATCTCAATTGATCATAAACATAAATATACCAATCAACCATTCCAAAGCTAAAATATTTAATAAACATGCAATTTTAGAGCTCATGGTCATGAATCCTAGGGTTTTCATCTTAATGAAAACATACATTATAACATCATTTTCTCCAATGTACTAGTATTAAATATCTTCCATCAAAACTCATCATATCTATTGATAAGATCTATAAAGAAACCCAACTTGGATAGGTTTGGAGTGATCTTTCTGCAACTTTTTGGCGAGGCTTCCTTGAATCTTCTATGTAGATCATGTAAGGGACACATTAAAATCTTCACTAGTGGTTCTTCACTTATGATTTCTTAAAGACAAAATTTAAATATTCCCTCTTTGCCCACATCTTGAGGGTAATGCACAGTCTGACTAAACAAACCTCATATTTCTTAACTGTTGGATGTTGGGAATTCGAACCTTATTACAACCTCCAATGTAAGGTTGATGCAGTTCTCTAAAAGGAATTTGGAGTTTGTGATTAGATCAAAATATATGAACATGTCAAGATAAATTTGGAATATACAAGTCATATAATCCATAAATATCGTTAGGACATTCGTCACTCCAAACAACATCACCAAAAACTTATAGTGACCATAATGTATTATGAATGCAGTTTTAGGCGTGTCTAACTTCTTAAATCAAATCTATTGGTATCTTGAACGTAGATATTGGCTCATTAGAGTTGGTCCAATAAGTAATTGATTCTAGGAATAAAGTACTTAGGCATAAAATACTTATTCTTAATGGTAACCTTGTTGAGTTTACAGTAAGTAATCAATGCACAATATCATCACACCGTCTTTATTTTTGATTAAAAGCATTGGTGCACCCTGTAACACCCTAAAATTTATATTTAATTATTTAATTGATTATTTGTGATTTATTGTGAATTTAGATGATGTATGTGTGGTATGTGTGGCATAATGGTGGATTAAGGAGCTAATTATAATTATTTAGATTTACATAATTTGGGTTATATTATTTATAGTCATAATAGTAATAATAATAACAATAATAATACATTATGGTCACCTAGAACAGAACCATGCAACATGCATTATGATCCAAGAACAAGTTGAAGTTCATTGATGGATCCACTAATTTTAGATGAAGATCACCTCAATTTTGATCAGTGGTAGCGATGCAATCATCTCATCCTCTCATGGATCATCAATTCGGTTAGTGAACAAATTGCTTCAACTATTCTTTTACATGAAAATGTTGTTGATGCTTGGAACAAGCTGCATAAACGTTTTTCCGAAGCTGACCGTGTTCGCATCTTGACTCTGCGTTCTACCACCAACGATTTGAAGAAAAATTCAAGATCTGTCACAGAGTAATTTCTTGAGATTAAAGGACTATGGTAAGAACTCAATTCTCATAAATATTTGCCTATATGTACTTGTGCTCATAGATGTCCATGCAATGCAGTGTGCAAAGCTCAAGAACTGATTTTTATGACTGATATATGTTATGGTATGCTCAATATGTATTTATGTTCACGATGCTGATGAATTGTATGTTGTTGTATTTGTAACTGATTTGTTTTTCTTGTTTTGTAGTGTATGTATGATGTGATGATGATGGTGTGTACACGGTTAAGCATGGGATGAGAATGATGGAACTTGTTATTTTTCTTCTCTTATATGTTATACATCGTGAATGCGTAAAGCACAAACATACTGATGGAAAATAATGTTGATGAAGTTGGGCTATGTTTTTTTGTTTCTACGTATGTATGGAATATTGTGATAAAATCATATATAATGTATTCGTATATGTATCGCGTTCTAGAGCCTTTGACCTCAGTTTTTAATTGACCGAGGTGAAAGGGTTATCATGAAATGTATTTTTTGTAGTAGTGATTCATACAATTACATGGTTCAAATAGTTCAAAATAAATTATTCTCAAATGCCTAATTAAAAGAAAGTTTATTTACTAATAATACAATTATTCATAGCCAAAAGTTTAGAAGAAAGATAAATTAATTTTGAGATGAAAGATAGTATTCAATAGAGAAAAACCTTCAAAGGATACAATACTAACACACTTGTAGCCTTCAAGATTCTTTTCAAAATCTGAATCCCCAAAAAGAATAATGCAATCTTTCTTTTATGCCAAATCAACGTCCCAATCACCCAATGATGACTTTTAATCGTCCAACAATATGTTAGTTTGCGCCAAACCACCCAATAATGTAAATGATTGTGCTAAGATTGTCCAAATCGCTCAACAATTAGTGATAATCTCCCAGTCATTTTTCTGTAAGTATGAAATGCGCCTAAGAGGGGGCGGGTGAATTAGGTTCTTAAAATTGTTCTGGTTTTAGAGATATGTATGTTCTTATTTTTCTGGTTTGGTTAAGTTAGGATAAAGCAATAAAATGCGGAAAGATAAAAGACACAACGATATATACTGGTTCCCCTCACAGTCCGAGAGTACTCTAGTCCCCTTTCAACATGAAAGAGATTTCACTATAGTTAGAATGATTGTACAAGCCTATCCACACCAAATGTGATGCTTTACTATCTAACCTATAGAAAGATCAAAGGCTCTTAAAACCTTTAGGGTTAATAGTAATTTACCCCCTGTAATATGAGTGTGTTTCGATTTACCCCCACCGTTGCCAAAGGCAGGTTTTGGCAACGGTTTTTTTGAAAAAACCGTTCCCAAAAGGTAGGGAGGGGGAAAAGCAAAATTCGCTAACATTACTGGGGGTGAATTACTATTAACCCAAACCTTTAAGATCTTCAACACTAAGTGCAAGAAGAACAATCCTATTCAATGCACACACTTAATTCCAACAATCCTGGAAAATAAGTAAACAAAAATATGTTTGAATTTTTACAAGAGTTTTTGAAGATGAATAATATATCAATCACTTGATTGATCTTCCCTTTCAAGCACACAATTATTTTAATGATATACAAGTGTTTGATGGATGTATGATATGAAACTTTGGTAATTTGAGTGAAGGTTATATGCACAAAGTTTCAATGAAAATGAAGTATAAACACTTGGTAATTTTGTGAAAGATATGGACACTTGAATTGTTTGAATTATATGAATGAAAGAGGTAATTTGATAATTCTGAAATTCTGGATTTTATAGCCTCTAAGACATCCCTACAAATGTTCATAATCCATGGAAGGTTGCAAAGATATAAGGTGAAGAGGTATGGCACAAAGCTGTTGGAGAAAAATAATATTTTTCAAAAAACGTACAGGGGAACCGGTTCCCATAATTTAGAACCCGGGTTCATTAAACCAACGTTACAAAAGAATTCAAATTTTGAACTGGGGAACCGGTTCCCAAGTTTAGAAAAACTAAAAACAAATGTATGGTTTAACACAAAAACGTATAAATAAAGTAAGTACTTACCACTATCCTACAACGACAACATGTAAACGAAACGAATCCTAAGCACAAAAAGCATACAAAACATTCTAACACAATACATGCTCACATCATGAATCACACCTAGCAAAAATTCATCAATGGATGAAGAACACACAAAGGTGAAGAACTTTTATATAGGTTTGTCTTCACATTTTCTATAGGTTGCACCAAACTTATGCATTCCAGATTTCTTCTTTTTTTTCTCTTCTTTTGACAGTTTTGATCTTAGTCTCAAATGAGGCCAAAATTAACTTTAAAACGATGTAATCCTTCACTAATTACTACTAAAAATACTTAAAATTACTGATAAAACTTCATGTTGGTGGAGTTTCATCAAAATTCAAAAAGAACGAAACTTGATTTGATCAAGACATTCCAAACCCATAAATTCCAACAACAATCAAATGATTCACATGGGAACTCTCTCTATAGCACTTAAGGAGTGAAAAAGAAGTCACCAAGTGAAAATGAAGCTCTTGTTCCTGTTTATATGTACAAAAGGGACCGAGATCAACGACCATAATTCAATACACAATCGAAGATTAATCAACCGTTTAGAAAAAATATTAAATTCATAACTGCATTTGAGTGCACTCGAGTAAGCTTAGGCGCGAAGTGTGTTAAATGTGCATGTCCCCAATGTCTTAATTTGAAAAAAATCCCTTAGTCAAATTTATCATTGGATCGGTCTCAACAATTTCTACATCAAAATTCCTCGCTTCAAAGCTTATAGCAAGGATTTTCGGGACAACTCACATAATCCAACAAAATATACCTTCTAGAAACGGTCACTCGCACTCCATGTCAGACCAACTATAACCGTAAGTTATGCCCATATATTCTTCCGACACACACTTATATATATCTTCACCTCATTCAAACATTGACTTGACCGATAAAGTGAACTTTCCTAATACTCCATCCTTCTATTCACAAGAGACCATAACCACCGGACGAATGTGGATTTGCTTCATGAATATAAATAGGACAAAATTAACACACTTTATAAAGACAAACACTGTAGAAAAATAAAGGATACAAATCTATCATGCCTTTAAATTGTACTTAACCAGCAGACTTCCTTTTCCTTTTATGCTCGTATTTTCTTGTATATATATGATATGAAAAATTATGATCAACCGTACCAATACCAAAATGATTAAAATACATTTGAAACCATTAAAGTAACTCTTAACATTTCACAGTTTCTATAGGATGCCATGCCACAACCACTACAATAAATATATTAACCATTATCTATCACTGTTAACAATAATAAACGTATACAAACATAGAGAATAAGAAGGACCTTTTCATTTAGGGTTACAATAGAATGAGCAAAACTAAAGAGTAAGGGTTACACAAGAGTATAAATACTAAAAGCTAGATAAGACTAAACTACCCTTACAAAGATACAATAAAATAATATAATAATAATATTGATAATAATAATAATAACTAACATCTCCCCTCAAACTCAAGATGTATTAGCAGAGAGCATCGAGAGTTTGTCAATCAAAAATCGAAAACGTTTAACGGAATGCGTCTTCGTAAACAAATCAGCAATTTGCAAAACAGAGGAGACAAACGGTAGAGTAATTGTCCCATGCTGAAGATGATGACGAGTGAAGTGACAATCAATCTCGATGTGTTTGGTACGTTCATGAAAGACCGAGTTGTGGGCAATTTGAGTTGCACTTTTGTTATCACAATACATAGGAGTTGGTTCAGAAAGAGTGACGCCCATATCAGAAAGTAACCATCGTAACCAAACTATTTCTGTAGTGGTGGATGCCATAGCACGATACTCAGCTTCTGTAGAAGAACGAGAGACAATATCTTGTTTCTTACTCTTCCAAGAAATAAGAGAATCTCCAAGAAAGACACAAAACCCCGTGGTAGATTTACGATCTGTGGGGTCACCGGCCCAATCTGCATCAGAATAAGCACGAAGTTCCAATGAGGATGATGAGGGAAAGAGAAGACTTTGAAACTGGGTTCCCCGAAGATAACGACATATACGAAGAACAGCTGCCCAATGCACTGTAGTAGGAGATACAACAAACTGACTAACAACATGAACAGCATATGCAATGTCTGGTCTAGTAATCGTAAGGTACACCAGGCTGCCAACCAAAGTACGATATAAGGTGGGATCTGGCAGAGGAATACCATCAGATGGAGCATATTTCACATTCAACTCAAGAGGACTATCTGCTATTCTAGTATCAGAAAGACGAGTCTGTTCAAGAATGTTGGCAATATACTTGGATTGGGAGAGAAGATATCCTCTAGGAGAGTAGGCAACTTCAATGCCCAAGAAATATCGCAGAGTACCTAAGTCCTTCATCTCAAACTGTTTTGCTAACTCTAATTTCAAATCATTAATTCCATCCATATCATCACCTGTAATAATCATATCATCAACATATAGTGAGAGTAAAATACGACCATGATTAGTAGTCTTGACAAACAAAGCAGAATCATGATCACTAGAGTGAAAGCCAATAGATGTAATCACAGTGGTAAACTTCTCAAACCATGCCCGTGGAGCTTGTTTCAGACCATATAATGCCTTCTTCAACTTACACACTTCCCCTTGATTATGAGAAACACCTTGTGGGGGTACCATATAAACTTCTTCTTGAAGATCACCATTTAAAAATGCATTTTTAACATCCATTTGTGAAATATGCCACTGACGAACAGATGCTACTGCAATAAGAGTGCGAATAGTAGTCATCTTAGCAACAGGAGCAAAAGTTTCTTCATAATCCATACCATATTGTTGAGAGAATCCCTTAGCAACAAGTCTTGCTTTGTAGCGCTCAACTGACCCATCAGACTTAGTTTTGATCTTGTATATCCAACGAGATCCAATAGCACGTTTTCCAGATGGAAGAGGTACTAATTCCCAAGTATCTGTTTTGTGCAAAGCAGAAAGTTCTTCTGCCATAGCCTGTTGCCAAAGAGGGTCAAGAATAGCCTCTTTATAGGAAGATGGCTCAGACAAACTATGGATAGATGTTAGAAAAGAAGCAAACGAAGCAGAGTAAGTAGAATAGACAAAATCAGGCAATTGAGTAGACTTACGATCACGAGAGGGATAACGGGGATTTGGAGGATCAACAGTCGCAGGAGGTTCTCGGGTAGCAGTGGGAACAAGAGGGAAGTTAGTATCTGGAGTAGCAGTAGTATCAGTCCTGCAATTATCAAAATTACAATCACTAGAAACATTATCATTATGACCAAAAGGATCGATGTGAGTAAGTTTTGAACTGCTAGTAATATAAGAATCAGAAGAAAGAGAGTAAAAAGGAATATGTTCAAGGAAAACAACATGACGAGAAACATACAATTTCTTTGCACTAGGATCATAACAACGATAACCCTTTTGGCCATCTCCATAACCAAGAAAAACACATATAGCAGAACGAGAAGACAACTTACTACGTTCTACTTGTGGGCGAAGAACAAAACAAGTAGAACCAAACACTTTCAAAGAGGAATAATCAGGGATGGAGTTATATAATTTTTCAAAGGGAGACAAACCTGATGTGACAGACGATGGAATTCTATTAATAACATGAACAGCAGTAAGAACAGCTTCACCCCAAAATTCACTAGGAACCAAAGCAGACAGCAAAAGAGAACGAGCAGTCTCAATAATGTGTCGGTGTTTCCTTTCAGCAACTCCATTCTGTTGAGGTGTATCAGTACAAGATGTTTGATGAATTGTACCATCAAAAGCAAGCAATTCAGAGAATTTATTAGAGGTATATTCACCACCTAAATCACAACAGAAGCACTTTATAACAACATTATGCTGAGTCTTAACCATAGCACGAAACATACAATAAATGTCAAAAAATTCAGAACGATTTTTCATAAGGTAAACCCAACAATAACGAGTATAGTCATCAATAAATGAAACATAATATCTAGATCCACCCTTAGAAACAAGCGGTGATGGACCCCATACATCAGAGTGAATTAAGTCAAACGGTGCATATGAAATGGAAACACTTTTACTAAATGGTAAAGCTGAAAATTTAGCAAGTTTACAACCACAACAATCTGAGATATCACTGGTTTGTAACTTTCCTAAAGCTCTAGTAGAAGCCAAATACTTTAATCTAGAAGCAGAGACATGTCCAAGACGGTAATGCCATAAATAAAAACTAGAAGACGAAGAATTCAAACGAAAAGAGGATAATAAATCAGTTGTGGAAGTAGAGGTTGAGGCTGCAGTATCTGAGACTCTCAACTCATCCAAAACATAAAGTCCCCCTTGTCTACGGCCTGTCCCAATCAGCCTCCCGGAATGAGGATCCTGCACACAACAAGAAGTGGAAGAAAACATAACTGAGTAACCAGAATCACACAATTGACTAACAGAAGCAAGACTCAAAGTGAGACTAGGAATATAATAAACATCAGAAAATGAAAAATTAGGTGTGGAGACAGAACCAATGCCTGCTAATGGCATATTAGTGCCATCAGCAGTCATAACTGACATAGATGATGTGGTATTCAAGGACACAAATGATTTTGCATCATATGACATATGATGCGATGCTCCAGAGTCAAGTATCCATATGGGAGAAGATATACCTGACAAACAAGAAGAGTTCAAACCTTTATTAGAGGAAGCAGACATGGCACGTGACTGAGTAGCAAGAAGCTTTTGGAGCTGCTCTGCAATATCAGATATTTGAGAAGTAGTCTCAGATGGATATACATGATCAAAACTAGAACCAATGGTAGTAGGAGCAGCAGCAGCCACATTGGATGATGAACTCTTGAAATTTTTCTTATTTCCTTTCAACAATCTGGGGCATTGTGCTTTCCAATGACCTTTCTCCTTACAAAAAGCACATTCATCACTACCTAAACCAACCCTACCTTGAGATTTTCCCTTGTGAATTGGAGCAGCAAAAACAGACGGAGGAGTAGGGAGAACTCCTTTATTTGGAATCAAACTGGAGTGGGACTTGAGTCTAATTTCTTCTGCCAACAATTCATTAAAAACTGAATCTACATTAGGAAGAGGGTTACGATGCAAAATACCCCCACGTAGTCCCTCAAAATCATCCCTAAGCGCCATCAAAAATTGAACCAAACGTTGCTTTTCTCTTTGATCAGTGTATGCTTTGACAACTTTCAATTCTGTTGATTCCATAAGAGCCAATTGATCCCACAAATTATTCATAGCTGAATAAAATTCCTGAATAGTCATATTATTCTGTTTCAGAGCTCTAATGTCACTCTCCAGCTGGTACCGTTTTGCAAAATTAGATTGAGCATACAAACGTTTCAAATGGTCCCAAACCTCCTTAGCAGTATCATACTTTGCCAGTTGCACACCTATTGACTGAGAAACAGAATTATTGATCCAAGTAAGGATCTTAGAATTACTAACATCCCATGTTTCCAACTCTTTTGCATATTTTGCTTCATCCTTTTTATCTGTAGGTTTAACGGAGGTTCCATCAACATACCTCCACATTCTTTTTCCTTTCAAAAAATTTTTCATTACGTAACTCCAATAAGAATAATTTTCTCCATTGAGTTGGACACTGACAGACTGAAGAGAATCATCTTTATCATTACTCATTGTAAATAATTATGAAATAACCAAAACACCACAATAAAAAAATTATCAACTAAAATTGGTCTTAAAAAACACTGCCACGTCAATATATCCAAGGATGATCTTCTCCAAATTATCAATTTCTTTTTTTTTTTATTCAATCATGCCTTTATGCCATAACTAAAGAAACAACATGGATATTTCATGACGTCAAGCATATTGCAAAGGAACAGTATGAGAAAGCAAAGAAACATTACCAAATCACTAGTGAAATTGGCCCAACACCGGAAAGCCAACGGTCATAAGATTTATTCCAAACAGTACCATCAGCATTTCAATTAATCAACACCGTAAAAAAATATGTGGCCCCTTTACCGCAGATCTGAAATCAAACCGAGCTCTTTGATACCATGTTAACAATAATAAACGTATACAAACATAGAGAATAAGAAGGACCTTTTCATTTAGGGTTACAATAGAATGAGCAAAACTAAAGAGTAAGGGTTACACAAGAGTATAAATACTAAAAGCTAGATAAGACTAAACTACCCTTACAAAGATACAATAAAATAATATAATAATAATATTGATAATAATAATAATAACTAACAATCACCACTTTCTGTCTCATTATTGATTAAAGCAAATAGCACTAAATTTTCATTCAAAATTTCATGTAAAAAAAAAAAAACATATGGTCCAAGTTGCCGGCATGCCAATGATAAGTCACAAAAAATAAAAAGTTTCACATCATCACTATCCACAACATTATCATAAAAATGGTTCCTTCTATTGTAGCCTCAAGCAAGTGTTTCTGCCATTGAGATAAAAAATAATAATACATTGCCATGAGAAACCCACATGAAAGTTTCTAAAATAGGAAACAGAGAAGAATCTGACCAATTTGTCTTTTTTGCACAAACTAACATGTGTGGTCACACACCAAGCCAAATTTTGAGAATCTAATGCTCCCTATTATACCTATATTCTCATGTATCTTAATCATATATATCCAAGACCAACCACCGCTATAGATCTAGAGAGTACATACTACACCTCACTTTCATGCATTTGATTCCTTTATCATCATCATCCCATACAACTAAGATCGTGTGTGAAAGGTTGCATGGCTTTAACAACTATCCAACATAATAAAAAAATATATAGGAAATGTTAACCAGATACCCTCAGGTTGACTTTAAAAATAGTAAATTTATCTCGATAATCTGTTTATTTAATGTCTTAAAAATTGAAATATTAAATTTTTTATAAAATATTTTCTTTTTTTGGAATGCTTAACCATTGCCGTAAGGGGACTGGTTAGCCAGACCCAAAAAATATATATATCTATATTAAAAATTAATTATTATAAATAAAAAAACCATGTGAATGATGGAACAAAGTAAAGTGTTATATAGGTATAGGTATTACTTTATTTATTATAAGCTTATAGTGTTAGAAATTAGTATAGTTCATTGGAGGTAATGAATAAGTTTGGAATCTCTTTATTGAAATCAAAAGCTTAATGTTAGAATGAAAAATTTGTGACAATAGAAAAGGTCTTTCGGCAAAGGACTTCAGAAAACCCTTTCTTTCTTACTAATGAAATTGATTTTACACAAACGTCATTTTAAGTGTTAAAACAATAAAGCTAGTTTAAGCAAAGATTCAAAAGTTAGTTTGTAATAACTGATAAAAATGTGGAATAGCCGTTTTACTTCAATGTGTTAACTTCCATACAAAAATATATAGACACAAAAGATTTGACCTTGCCACTTTTAAATTTTCCACCACATAAATAAATAAATATATATATATATATATATATATATATATATATATATATATATATATATATATATATATATATATATATATATATATATATATATATATATATATATATATATATATATATATATAATTTTAGATGTTAATTCAAAAAATTTAAACAAATTTTATTTTTTATGAGATAAACTTTAAGAACTTTTGAAATGGAGGAATTTTATGAAATATTATTCAAATTTAATTTCAAATTAATTCTAATAGTTATTTTAAATTATGAAAATTAGTTACTATATGTTTTAAAAGTTTGCACATTAGTTCCATTTATTTTATAAAATTTTGTAAATGGGCCTCTATAATTTTTCAAAAATTGTAAAATGGTCTCTAAAATATAAATTTTGTAATTTTTTCTTTTTTTTAAATTGATCCTAAATATTTTGAAATTCACATTTTGAGCTGTTATTTTATATATTTATACTTTATCTTTGAAAAAATTATATAAATAGGTTAGTAAATGGGCCTCTATAAATTTTCAAAATTTTTAAAATGGTCTCTAATTTTTAAAATTTTGCCAGTTTGTTTTTTATTAAATTTATCCTAAATTTTTTGAAATTCACATTTTGACCCGCTTTTATCGTATATTTATAATTTTATCTTAACAAAATTATATAAATATGTCAACAAAGTTCAAGGATATGTGAACACAGGAGTGTCTAAAATTTAATTAATATTTTTATCAATTTAACTTTTTTTGCAAAATAATTTTATTTAAAAATAATATCATAAATATTATACATAAATAATAGGCAAATATTATTCTTTTTAAATAGAAAAAACAATATTCTTAAAAATTAAATTAAATTAAAAATAAATTTAAATTTTGAATGAATTTTGTTTACACTGTAAAACCAAATTCCAAAGTACCAAATAATTGATAGAGTGCACAGTCAAAGATTTTGTGTTGTAATGATTAAAGTGATTAAGATGTCTTTACTCATATGAAAATGATTTTTTTTAAGGAAAGGACAATAAATAAACAAGGAACAAAGGAAACAGTAAAGAAAAAGTAAAGTTGAAAAACAAAGAGTTAAAGAGAAAAAATAATGAAAAGAAAAGAAGAGAGTGACTATATGCCAGGTAGATTTGTTTAGATGCTTAGTGGGTCCATCTTGAACTGATGTTTGATAAAAGAGTTCTTTTCCACTTGGGCCAAAATTGGAAGGAAACATCTCATGGACCCACTATGGCCCAGCAAGCTTTTATATGTAGGTAAACTAGATTATAATGGAGTTAATGTCACTCTATGGTGTGATAAAAAAAATTTAACAACAAATATAGCATTGAAAAGTCAAAAAGATTTTTTAAATGTCAATTCGAGTAATTATAATTCAGGGTATTAAAAAAAATCATTTGAAAAGTGTAAACGGATCTGGTTCGTCGAATATGTCTGTTTTGTCTGTAATTTTTATAGGACAAATTAAATTTTAAGACCCGCATCCTCTATTATTTTCCTATGTCTTATCTCTTTTTCTTTTTTACAGACTTTTTTGCAGATATATAAACATTTACGTGGGATTTGCAACTTTTACATGTTAAAGTGCAGGTCTGTCAAATCCTCCGTATTCCGTCTCACTTATTTGCAGAATAAATCAAGATTTTAGACTCACACTATATTATATCCATCTGTCTCACCGCGGGAAAAACATGTCCAGTCCTATATATTTGCATTAAAGAATGATAAAAAAATTTGTACAATGAGATCATAAATGAAGTGGATAGGTTAGTTTGATACATGCTTAGCCTCCTTTGCAAAAAAATGTTTTAATATTAACCTTTAAAATTTCACTAGATAGGCTAGAGAAGGAAAAAAATTATTTGATTAAATATGGATCAAGTTAAGTCAATATGCTTGAAAAATATATTGATGTAAAATGATTAAAGATAAATTTTTTTGTTGGAAACGACTAAATTGAGGGGTCATTTCTACCATCCCAGAACTATTGGCACTAGAGAGATTCAAACTTGTGATATATAGAGGTGGCCATTTT
This sequence comes from Vicia villosa, assembly GCF_029867415.1. Classification (NCBI taxonomy): domain Eukaryota; kingdom Viridiplantae; phylum Streptophyta; class Magnoliopsida; order Fabales; family Fabaceae; genus Vicia; species Vicia villosa. Next base: position 28,967,462 of record NC_081183.1, on the reverse strand, counting down.
TAAATCTCAAGCCTTCATCACCAGACCAACCGTTGAGAAGTTATTTACGATCACTTTTATTCTCATGTGAAAGCTTTAGTTTTTCCTTCTCATATATAAAGGAGGGGTTCCTCCTCCTTATTTCATTACCAATTTATAAATTTTTACATTTCTATAGAATTTATCTCTCCATTTTTCTCCCTATCTAGAAACATTTTTCTTCACTTAAAGTTGTCTTGGTGCATTGTGTGAAACACTAATTGTGAGGAAGAAATTGTTTTAGCGGTGTGCCCTTGTGATTACTTTGATACTCTTGTAGACTAAAGTTTGATTCTTGAGATTAACCAATCTTAAAATATATGATTGATTCTTGAGACTGGCGTAGAAAGTCTCTACTTGGTTTGTTAGCTTATCTGAGTAATAGCTTCCTGTTTGATTGGGGATAAATCATTGTAAAGATCAACTTGTATCAAAGGTTCGTTGGCACAACTTGTAAAAATTCAAATGTTAGTTAAAATCTCAAGAAGATCTCTTGGGGACAAGAGTAGGTTAATGTTCAGGCAAACCTAGATAAATCTCTGGTGCAATCTCTCAAACCATTGTCCTAATTAATTTCTTCTATTTGTTATTGTCTTTATTTTCGCTGTTATTTACTTTATCCTTAAGAAATTAATAACACAATTTCAAGTGTAATTTAGAAAACCACTAAAGTAATCACGAATTTTAGATACCACAATTCATCTGCTCCCTTCTTGTGCTTGAAGTCACTTGTCCAAAATTATACTCCCTTGAGATAACATTATTGAGATGGTCCATATATGTTTTCAACATAGGAAGAATTTTATATTTACTGTGGATCTATGTACTTGAAGGTATGAAGCTAATATTCTTGATGTTGGTGACCTTCTTGGTGTTTTGACGATGACAACGTTTATGCTTGTTGAAGTCGGTGATATTATATTTTTAAATCTTGGACAATGGTGATTAAATTGAAGATATCTCAAGCCTCATAAAGTAGTAGATTCAAGATTCCAGTGAAGTGCTTATATGATCGGCATATCCGGCAAAGGAATTTGAAAGCTTCATAGTTGTGAAAGAGAGAAAGTGCGAAAGCTCGCCTGATCGTGTCTGTCTAAGTGACCAGAGTCTTATAAAAATAGAAAAGTAGTACATAATACACTAAGGCAACTAACACACACCTAAAATACTTTTAAGGTCTATCTTTACCTAACAAAATCACTTGAATATGCTTACAAGGCCTATCCTGTTGATTAGGGGATTGTCTGCTTGATTAGGTCAATATTTCAACTATCTATTTGATTAGATTCTTAACCTAATCGAGCCTAATCGAGTATATAATCAATTTTGACAATCTTTTAATGATTGATAACGACTCTATATAAAAACTTTCAATTTTGGACATAAATATTTAATTATATGAAGTACCTAACTAATTCGACCTAGGACCTAATCGATTCGATGAGTTAATTGGCACGTGGATCGTTTCCTTTTTGAGCCAATTCTTTTCCTGTATAAAGGATGTGCCTCATCTCTTAATTTCACGCCAAAATTCTTTTCCTTTATAATCCATTTGTTAGCTCAACTAGGGGGAAAATCATTCTTTTGGTTGGGGATAAGGCAATATAAATTTTTTATATCTGCTTGTATCAAAGGTTCGTGGGAATAACTTGTAAAAGATCAAATCACAAGAAGATTTAGTAGGCAAACGTTCGGCCGAACCTAGAAACTCTCTCTCTCTCTCTCTCTCTCTCTCTCTCTCTCTCTCTCTCTCTCTCTCTCTCTCTCTCTCTCTCTCTCTCTCTCTCTCTCTCTCTCTCTCTCTCTCTCTCTCACACACACACACACACACACACACACACACACACACACACACACACACACACACACACACACACACACACACACACACACACACACACACACACACACACACACACACACACACACACACACACACACACACACACACACACACACACACACACACACACACACACACACACACACACACACACACACACACACACACACACACACACACACACACACACACACACACACACACACACACACACACACACACACACACACACACACACACACACACACACACACACACACACACACACACACACACACACACACACACACACACACACACACACACACACACACACACACACACACACACACACACACACACACACACACACACACACACACACACACACACACACACACACACACACACACACACACACACACACACACACACACACACACACACACACACACACACACACACACACACACACACACACACACACACACACACACACACACACACACACACACACACACACACACACACACACACACACACACACACACACACACACACACACACACACACACACACACACACACACACACACACTTTTGTTGTTTACATGATATTGTATATTTTCTTTCCGCTACATTTTCTTTGATCTTTAGATACTAACACAATATGCTTATTAAGAAGAGTATTTGAAGAAGAAATGCAAGAATGAACCGTGTCACTATTTTAGTGGTGAATTTTACATTAATTTTAATTTTCTTTTTAATAGGGATCATGAAGTTGTGGTGATAATCAATGGTTTTGATTTATTCTTGCATTTCTTATTTTTCCATTTTCTTACTAATAAGCATTTTTCTATTAAAAAATACAACAACTAAATTAATCGCGAATTTTGAATATCACAATTCACTTCTCCTAATCCCCCTCTTGTATTTGAAGTCACTTGTCCAACATTTACAACATATCCATAGCAAAATGTTGTTATCTTGCATCTTGATAGATGAGATATTTAGACCAAAAGAAATTAAGATGATGAGCTTCCAAAAATTAGTAGCAAGAATAAAGATGCATATTGAATTAACTAGCAGAAGTGGACAATAAGAGGCGATTGGTTTCATGTTGAAAATTAAGAAACTAGCCAAAAATTAGTATTTCCATTTAAATTACATAAACATGTTTTAACTATAATAACGCTAAGAAATTATCTTATGTTGCCCTTTCCAAATTAGGTTCTTGGAATGTCACTTATCCCAACCATACTCAAACCATGTCAATAATCAATATGCAATTAAGCAACGTGTCAAATTAATAACATATATTAATTAGAAAATTAAAGTATATTAGAGTAAAGTATCTTAGACATGTTACAAGAAGTGACAAGCTACAAAATACTACTAAACAATATTTTAATTAATCGTAAAGCTGTTATTGCAATATTCTTTCACTTAATTTAACAATTGCTACATGCTTTACGTATAGTATTTTAACAAATTGCTACATGCTTTAAGTATATTATACGACAACAATACAATATAGTATTTATTTTGGATTTGCTTTTGTATACAGTATGTTGGACAAAGGGGCCTCTATATCCTATGGCTTTTATAAATTATAATCAAATGTCATTGCTCAGAACACTTGTCATCATTGGTTTGAGATTTTAATATAGGACCACATTTAGCTGTATAAACTGATTAAAGTAGAACAACATTAACTATAACGTTTGGGATTTTAATAAAATATGATGAGTTCTGACATAAAAAATTCTTGCCAAAAATGATTTTGGAATGTAAAAAATTCTACAGCTAAATCTTGGTCTAGCTATATTATTGTACAAAAGCACTCTTGCGTTTCAACTCTTTTTTAAAAAAATATAGAGCGTTTTTATTTTATATATATATATATATATATATATATATATATATATATATATATATATGGAAGAGTTTTCTGTAATTGAATACATCGTTGTTAGGTTTTAAATAGATATGGATAATTTCATATCACAGTCTGATTGATATTTATTGTGATAAAAATGGTGCTATATATCGTACAAGTTAGGAATCTTAGATCTCACCAATGATCCAAACACATACTTAAACAATATCACCTCATTCGAAAGATAATACATAGAGGAGATGTAAAGATATGCAGAGTATCAACATTTGACAATGTCGTTGACCTACTGACAAAGCCTTTTGCGTAACACAAACATGATGGTCATTATAGTGCTAGCGAGAGATTGTTAGTGTAAGAGCAATAGTTTTACATTGAACTTGGTAATTATATCGAGTTATCTATTATTAATAGTAAGACACTTTTTTGTTATGTTTGGTTTTCCAAAATAATAAAATCCCTGAAATAGTTAGTCCGTTTAATGAAACATTAAGTATGACTTAATCATGAGATATCATTAAACATAAAGACATTATTCTTAAAGTATTCATAGTCTAGCTTTATTGTGAAGTGTGATAACATTAGAGCACTGAGATTATTATGTGGATAGACTAATGATCACGTCTCATGGATCACAGTTAAAGAATTATCAAGTCTTCACATCAGTATGAATATTAGTAGTAGTAATTATACTGGATTGACCCACCATGAGAATACTACATAGAATGTTATGCAAGTATATCATAAGTTATTATCAAGGTGATAGTAGTGTATACCACTATTCGACCTGAAACCACTATGGATCCTAGATGCGGAGTTGAATACTTTATTGTCAATCAAACATGGTACCTAACAGAATGACCATAAGGATGGTTGATAGTTGTTTCACATATCATGCTGGAGAACATGAGTGACCTAGGTAGAATGTTCTCGTCATGCATAACATGATATATGTCTAAGAGCTGAATATTGAATTGGACAAAGGTGACACGATCTATGCATTGTGCTCTATATATACATGAGATCAGCAAAAGGGTAATTATACATACAAACATTATCACAGAATGGTTTTTCTCAGATCACATGACATCTCCATGACTTGGGTATCAATGGTGTATTGCTAGATATTGATCACTGTTTATTATATTAAATAGGTGATTTAGTATAATTGTCAATGTCACGAGAACATACAAAGTCATACATATAAGGATATATCTGTAAGAAGGTGAAATACGAAACACCATAAGATACAATGTACTTAAGAGAATTATGGAATAACGTAAGGTACAATGCGCTTAAGTGAACTATAGAACACAATAAGATACAATGCACTTAAGTGGAAGGCAAAATACTCTAAGGTACTGTGCACTTAAGTGAAATACATTAAATTGTAAGATACGGTGCACTTAAGTGGGATTTTTAGCTTACAACCCACACAAGCAGTTCTATAAATTTGGCTTTGAACCCTAGTTGTATTCTCTCTCTCTCCCTCTTTCTCTCTCTCTCTCTCTCTCTATCTATCTATCTATCTATCTATCTATCTCAAGGTCTTCATTTGTATCATCTAGCATTGAGATTGAAGACACTTTATTTGTATGGACTGAGTAGAGGTGGTATTCTTTGTTCAACATTTGGGATCATTCATCCGATTGTGTATCAAAGGTGTTAATTTCCATAAAAGGTAATTGTTTCTATCAATGATCATTCTTAAGGATCGACTTAAGAGAAGTTTTTATTTTTCTACTGCGTTTATATCTCGATCTCCATTTGTGAAGGACATGTGGGCATTGCATTATTTCTTGGGTATCATTGTAACTCATCATTGAGGTGGTCTATTCTTATCTCAAAAAGAATATGCAACAATGATAATTGAACGAGTCAGCATGTCATTGTGTAAGTCATCTTCTACTTTTGTTGAAACTAAGTTGAAGCTTAATGTTAGTTCCAACACACAATATGCATATCTATCTCATTATCAAAGCCTTGCAAGGGTTCTTAAGTATCTCACCTTCCAGAGACCCGATATTGTTTATGTTGTGCAACAACTATGTTTATTCACGCATGACTAGAATGGAGAACACATTCATGCTCTCAAACACATTATGCGGTACATTGAGGATACTTTTGACTCATTATGTATTCAAATTACTATTTAATTAATAGAGCAATGCATTTTTTCTCATTAAAATTAAGCAATATTAAAAAAACAAAAAAATAAGAACAATTGTTCGCTCTATTGAACTGAACAAATATTTTCCTTACCTCGTCAAGATTCGGAAAAAAAATTACTTTCTAATTAATAGAGGAATGCATTTTTTTCTCATTAAAAAAGGGTAATAGAAACATAAGAATTAGAAAAGTCATTAGCTATAATAAAAAAGAAACGAATATGTTAATCACCTCATTGGAATTCGAACTCAAGACCACTAATTGGCCAACTTGTTATAGCAATAATATATCCAAATAAGCTAATTAGTGACAATTGACAATCAATTTGGTTATACTAAACTTATACTACCTCCGTTCTTTTTTATAAGAGACAACTTACTTTTTAGGTTCATTGGATAATCAATGTACCTAGTCTTTAAACAGACCAAATACATTGGTTATTCAATGAACCTAAAAATTGATTTGTCTCTTATAAACAGGAACAAAGGTAGTATTAAACTTTGTTTATTTAGAAACCTAAAACTCATTGTTGGGACATATAAGGACATGAAAATTCCGAAAAGGTTACCTACTCACCAAGAAAAGATAAGATTTTACTATCATGATATTCTATTAAAAATATCTCAGCAAAAAATCTTACTTGATTAGAAAATTATGTTTTTAATCATATTGGAAAAGTTAATGTAAATTTGAGGAAGCTCATGCCAATTTTTCATCAAGAATATTCAAGTAAAGCAAAAATAATAATAATTTTGATAAAAATGAATCTTTTTGTAGCATTTTGACAATCAGTCCAATCAAGAGACTCATTTATAATAGATCCTAAAGACCTTGAGATACAATATGACACATTTTTCTGAAAGAACTATATAACCTAGAAGACGATTTCAAAGACGAATGGAACAAATATGTTGGCCCTTGAGAACATGTAGTTTAGTGAGCTCAAATCCTCTGATCTTACATCTAGTCCCGGTTGTCTCGTCTATGGATCATGCACACAAAATCTAGAGGAAGAAAAGTAAGTTAATAACAAAGGTCACAAAATTGACCAACATAGACAATATCGAAACTTAGTTTAGGACTAAGATATGTGTTCGGTAAGCTTAAATTAGTCAATAAGATAAAATTTATTAGTTTAAGAGACTTGTAAATGGTTTGACTAAAATGAGTAATGTTATTTTCAAATAAGGAAGAAGTAATTGAGATGCATATGAAACGTGATTAAAATATGCTGAATCTAAGTATCATTTAAATTTATCTGGTGTGGTTGAAAAAGCGACATAAGTATTACCATTACTAGAAAGAAGAAGTTATTTAAAGAAAGATTCAAGATCAGGGACAAAAAAATGCATATTAAGCGAATTCTCCAAAATCATTGATAACAATAACAGTTGCAAGTGCATGCTTGGAAGAGTTCGGATGTAGTTGGTTCTTATCTTGATAAAGTCACAAAAGATGTGTGGTAAAATTTTGAATCAAGTGTCTGGATGACTTACAGTATCAATATCAATATGAAGAAGTATGAACTATTTTCTTACAATTATGACATTCTACAGTGTGACAGTCAGATAAAGAACGTTCGAACTTATGATATCGACAACAAGACATATTATTTGGTATTTCTAATTGTGAATGCAAGATCATTTTGTTAACGAAGAAGTCCCAATCTAGTTCTTTAGACATGAGACAAGAAAGAGCATTCCCTATTTATTTTCGTCCCTGTATCTTTTTATTCTTGGGAATGATCCCTCAATGTTAATTTTTTTTTTTGATTTTAGTCCCTAAAGTTAAAATCCACAGGAAAATTCGTAGGAAACCTGCAGATTTTCTTGCGAATTTTAGTTTTAGGGACTAAATCCGAAAGAAATTCAATATTTAAGGACTTTATCCAAGAAAAAAAGATACAGGGACGAAAACTAAAAACACGCTAACTTACAGGTACCAAAAGACTATTTATAAGTCTTTTATATATTATATTTATGACCTATGACAATGTGATAAAATCTTTTTGGATGTCGACATAGTTAGGATGCTTAATTTTTTCTTGAAGATCAAATGTTCTTAATTTAATATATATATATATATATATATATATATATATATATATATATATATGTGTGTGTGTGTGTCAAACTTAATATTACGACACATTTAGTAACTCTTTACTGCATATTCGTATAACAAAATTCATCGATTGATTGAAAGATATTATCAGATAGATCATGTCTATAAACTTTAACATCAATAAAAAATCATTTGATATTTTAAAGAGAATAATCAAAATTAACAGTTTTTATGAAGTTTTGTAAGACGTTAATTTTTATGCATCTCATTAACATGTCAAATGATTTATTATTTATGTTAATTTTTATAGACATAATCTATATGATACTCCCTCTGATCACTATTATAAGAAGAAAAAAAATGACCTTAAATTTTGATTACTATTATAAACAAAAAGTTAATAAATTTTAAACTAATTAATGCTTTTATTATTTGTATACATTTATTTAATTCAAAAGCATTTAATGTTGACAGTTGATTCGGTAAATAAAATTAAGAATATTATAGTAAAATTTACTTTGATTACACCTGACACAAAGAAATTTAAATACACTTAACTATCTTTGATAGTACATAGTAAAATTTAGGAAAAATACGCTTTTTGGTCCCTTAAGTATACCTTGGGATCCATTATGGTCTCTTATCTTTAAAAAGTTCCAAAGTGGTCTTTAATTGTTCAAAAAGGACCTTACGAGCAATAACAACTTACCACTACGCCACTCCACAATTGACGTTTATTATTTCAAATCAGTTTTACTAATGATATAGCACTGGAGAATGGACAATAAAGATCTAACCTGCAACGAAAATCTAGTGAGTCACTTCTAAACATATACTAATATACTTTTAAAACAACAATTTTCATTAATATCTCAAAAGAAATAGATTAAAAAAACCTTGTCAGAGCATTTGAAAATGGGACAGGGTATCTTTGACCAATTCCATGTAGTATTTCTCTTTGCCTTCTCAGTGACCATTCCGTACATAATTTGAGGAACATTGACCGGTTTGCTGGAAACTGCAAAACAATCGAGATGCCATCGGGATAAAATTACTTCACCACTTTAGAAGACCAAAGTAGAGATAAATTGAGAATTTGTTCTTACTAGAAAGAATATTGTTCACATATCCAGTGTAAGAAGCTTCCACGAGAAATCTGAGTTGTTTAAGTTGATACGCAATACTTCCCCAACATAAACCCAACTCTATTTTCTTCTCTGAACACAATTTTAGTATCAATCTCATGGAATAACTCAATAATTATGCGAATCGATCCGCCCCCTTTGAAGCCCTAAAATCAAATTTCCCAAAGAAACCGACAGGAAAATAAAGACAACTTTCTTACTTATGAAGTTTCAATTGGATATTAGGTTGATGCATCAGCTGTAGCTTCAAAATACGTTAGCGAAATTTGTTCCAGATATTAATTCCCTAGAAAATACAATTGTTGCCCCAGGATGCGTTTAATTATTCGGTACAACCATGGCGTGAATGGAAGAAAGAGAGGCCAAAGAAGAAGGGAACTCATGTGAATACTACAGTGATAATCCATAATTAATCCTCTGATTATTTGATTATTTTTGAAGAAATAATCAAAAACTCAGATTGAAGAAACCCATTGTTAAAACTTAGATTAAAGAACAAGATGAGGTACTTATAAGAAACCCACGAGAAAAAAGAGAATTAATAAATTTAATTAGGAAATATAATCACATAAGTAAAAATGCCTCAGTGGTAAAGTAACTTCTATGGTGACCACCATGTACTTGGTTTGAATCTAGGCCTAAGGTAAAGTTTTTGAGGTTTTGTTGAATTTTAATTAATAGTATAATTATCATACGCCACATCAGATGGATCCTGAGGTATACTTAAGAGACAAAAAATGGTATTTTGTCTAAAATTTACCCCTTATATATATATATATATATATATATATATATATATATATATATATATATATATATATATATATATATATATATATATATATATATATATATATATATATATATATATATATATATATATATATATAATAGTAATAATAATAATAATAATAATGGAGGAGAGATAAAAAAGATTCACACATAATCTCCACCATTTATTTTAAAATCTAATGGTTCGGATTCATTAATTCTCCCATTCTCATATAAAAAAGAAGACATTTTCATATATATATATATATATATATATGTCAGGATCAAATGATACTAAAATGTCAAACTTAATATTACGACACCTCTAATAACTCTTTACTGTATATTCGTATAACCAAATTCACTGATTGATTGATAGATATTATCAGATAGATCATGTCTATAAAATTTAACATCAATAAAAAATTATTTGACATGTTAAAGAGAATGATTAAAATTAAAATTTTTTGTGAAGTTTTATAAAGTGTTAATTTTTATGCATCTCATTGACATGTCAAATGGTTTCTGATTGATGTTAAATTTTATAGACATGATGTATATGATACTCCCTCCAATCACTATTATAAGAAAAAAAAAATGGCCTTAAATTTTCATCACTATTATAAACAAAAGGCAATAAATTTTAAACTAATTAATGCTTGTAATATTTGTATACCTTTATTTAGTTCAGAAGCATTTAATATTCTATTAAGGATATTATAGTAAAATTTATTTTGATTGCACATGAAACAAAGAAAATTAATTACACTTAACTATCTTTCTTAATCAGTGTGAAAATAGTTATTTTTGTTTATAATTGTGACTAAAGGGAGTAATAACGTTCAATCCAACAGTGAATATTGTCGTATAGATAAGCGATTAAGATTTATCAAAAGTGTCGTAATACTAAATTTGACACTAAGAAGTCAAATTTAGTAACATAACACCTCTGATAATTCTTTACCACATGTTCGTATAACAAAATTCCCCGATTGATTGAAAGCTATTATATATAGATCATGTATATAATATTTAATATCAATCGGAAAATCATCTGACATGTCAACGAAATGTATAAAAACTAACGTGTTACAAAACTTCATGAAAACCGTTGATTTTGATCATTGTCTTTAATATATCAAATGATTTTTGATTGATATGAAATTTTATAGCCGTGATCTATATGATAATAACTTTCAATACAACAGTGAATTTGATTATATGGATAAGAGGTGAAGAGTTATCAGAGATGTCATATTACTAAATTTGACACCTTAGTGTAATTTGAAAAAAATGGCTTTTTCACAAATATGAGAAAATAATAGCGCAAATCTTACACTTTACCCTAGCATTTCCTCATATTTGTGAAAAAGTCTTTTTTTTATATATTTTATTTAATTCTATGTATTCCTTATTACCAATCATTAAACAAAATCACATATTACTTTTGTTTGATTGAACCACGCATTAAACTCGATATTTCTACGCAGTCCTAAAGATCGACATTCAGGGAGTTTACCTCTTATTATTACAAAAGACAAAATAGTACACTTGCTATTTTTTCGATCAAGTTTTTGATATATATATATATATATATATATATATATATATATATATATATATATATATATATATATATATATATATATATATATATATATATATATATATATATATATATATATATATATATGGGCGACTCAAGTGAGAACACTTGGTTATAATGAGGAATGAGAACAATCAGTTATAGCCCTTAGATTCTATTCAATGAAATTTGTGGTATAGATTATAGCCCTTATATTTTTTCGATCAAGTTTTTGATATATATATATATATATATATATATATATATATATATATATATATATATATATATATATATATATATATATATATATATATATATATATATATATATATATATATATGGGCGACTCAAGTGAGAACACTTGGTTATAATGAGGAATGAGAACAATCAGTTATAGCCCTTAGATTCTATTCAATGAAATTTGTGGTATAGATTATATCTTACTTAAAATAAACATGCAATTAAAAATTACACACAATCATTTTTCTCAAATCTCAAAATTAATTAGAGAATCTCTTATGAATAAAATTAAATATTTCTTTCTTAAATAATTTTAGTTTTAAACTATAAAAAATTATTTAGAATTAAAATTTCATAATTTTTATAATAAAATATTTTTCAATAATGATTTTTATGAAAATATTTAAATTTAATTTTAATAATTATTTATTTTAAATAAATTAAATTTTGTTATGTGTCGAAGATATGTGATACTAAAAAATTCGCAGTTTTTTAAAAATTTTATAACAAACAAATATATATCATAAAAATAGTGATATTGTAAAAAAATTTTAGAACAAAATCTGATATAACTATCTCTATAATATTCATATTTACAAAGTACAAAATTTAAAATGCAGTACTAGTAAAAATAAATAACACTATCAAAACTAGCATATATTAAAGATTTCTTATTTTAACGTTTTTGTAAAATACAATTTTCATAGCATTACAAATATTTGGTTAGAAAAAAGATATACGTGAATTGATTTTTTTTTTTTTATGATTATATGAATTGAAATTAAACCGAGATTGCAATTTAAATTTAAAATAAATAATTTAAATTGATACTTATTAAAATTTGAATAAGATATTTTAATTTTTTTTCTATGCTTTTTCTCTTTAGATTTTTTAAAAATATTAAAATTTCAAATTATAGTAAATAAACTTTTATAAACTCATTATTGAGAATTTTATTTTGAAATTATGTAATTTTACTTTATTAAAAAATTTTATAATTAATATTTAACAAATACTAAATATAAATATCTTTGAGAAAGAAATATTAAATTTTATTCATAAGAGATTATTTAATTAATTGAGATTTGAGAAAAATGATTGTGTGTATCATTTAGTCGCACGTTTATTTTAAGTAAGATATAATTTATACCACAAATTTCATTTAATAAAATCTGAGGGCTATAACTGATTGTTCTCATTTCTCATTTTAACCAAGTGTTCTCACTTGAGTCGCCCTATATATATATATATAACATAATTGTAGGAAATATAAGTATTTTACTGCGGGTTCGAGTTTGGGTAAAAAAATCCGAACCCAACGGATGTGGGCGTGGGTGTTATTTTCCTACCCGAATAGTTTTTGGGTTTGGGTCGGGTTCGGGTGGTGATTTTGGGTGCAGGTTTGGATAGCGTGAAACCCTCACCCGACCCGACTCGTTGCCATCCCCATTTGCCCCTGTTTCCGTAGATGTACATCCGGAAGCACAATTTTTCTTCTTTTAAAGTTTGGCTTTTTTCTGAGGTGTATCTACGGATGCGTTAATAACATCATTTTGGATCCTCTTCATCTCTTTTTCTCTCCTTCCCTCTCCTTCCTCTCTATCTCTCTCTTAATCTCACTCTCCCTCTTAAGCAAAAATAATTTTATAATGAAGAGAGAGAATGGAATTAAGAGAGAGATAGAGAGGAAGGAGAGGGATGAAGAGAAAAAGAGATGGAGAGGATCCAAGTCCCTTAAAAATAGAGTGTTTCGTAAATGTATCTACGGAACATTTTGTTATATTTTCAAATCAAATACATTTCATTCATAAATTCTAATTTTTTAAACAAAAATGAAACATTAAATTATAGTAAATTAAAGTAATTGGAAAATCTTAATTGCACTATTTTGATTTACTATAATTTGATGTTCCATTTTTATTATAAAAATTGGGTTTTTGAGTGAAATGTAGTTGATTTGAAAATATATAATATAATGTTCCGTAGGTACATCTACAAAACACTCTATTTTAAAGACCTTCCGTAAATATAACTACGGAAGATTTCATAAATTAAATTATTTTGAATTTTTCAAAAGTTCATAATATCATGTTTTTAACGCTTCCGTAGATGTATATTCGAAAAAAATTAATTTAAAAAAAAAATGTTTTTATAAAATACATCTCCAAAAGCATATAGTGTGTAAGAAGTTCATGAGTTGAGATAAGAGATTTTCTGCAATTGCCGATCAAAATCATGACAAACTAAAATAGTATTAATCTATACTAAATGTCACAGTCAATACCGACTATTTAGGAAATGTAAAGGCTGCATGCTACTAGTAACTACAGCTAGTCTACAGTGTATCATGAGGTAAGGTACCATAAACTTGTACTCTGTACAGTCTGAATTTTCACATCATACGAATAAAGCGTCCCTCCTAATCTATACAGAGCCATGCAGCTTTAATACAGTATAACAACTTGCCCATGACGTACCAATATGTATAACATTCTACATACACCTTCTTCCCTTTGCAACTAGCAATCTAATTATCATAAATCACACCACCACATCACAAAAATATATTTACTTGAATTTCAATAATTCATAATAAACTAAGGATTAAATATATTTGTAGTCTTTCTAACTTACCTATTTAAAAAAATTTAAAAAAAATGATCCTCATAAAATTTTCATGGTCTCTCCTCAATTTAACGATAAAATTAGCTACAACTTTAACAATTGTTTACTAATTAACGACTGAATTAAAGACGGTTTTAGCGATTGTTTTAACCGGAAAGAGCAAAATTATGATGAAATTTTTTAGAAAAACTATTATTTGAAAAAAAATCTATGAAGACTAAAACTGAATTTAAATTATTTATTAAAAAAAATATATTTAACTCATAAATAAATGTTACATAGAGAGACTTCAAATTTTTAGAAACTTTATATAATTTAAAACAATTTACATACCTATAATTTAACCAAGTAATATACTATTATGAAAAATTTTATCGGTTTTGTACATCTTCAAAGACGGCAATATGTAAACAATTATTAGTTGTTTATAAATTGGTTTAGTGGCATTGGCAGTGACCCACACAGGCTTTTGATAGAGACACTATTTTTTGTTAGTTTGTGAGCAGACAAAAGCAGAGAAGCTTCTTATCCTCTCCTTCTAGGTTTTCACACATTACATTACACATAGAATCTCTTCTAAAGCCAAAGTATTATATATATTCACTTTTACACTTTAGCCCCTCATTCTCCACCACAATATTACCCTTTACCCCTTCATTACTATACTAATATATTATATACATAATATATTCAAGGGCAAATTAATTAATCTCAACAGTGGCCTATTTAGTTCCATCTTACACAAGCTCTTTTAGTTCATATC
The DNA here is from genome assembly GCF_029867415.1 of Vicia villosa. Lineage (NCBI taxonomy): Eukaryota > Viridiplantae > Streptophyta > Magnoliopsida > Fabales > Fabaceae > Vicia > Vicia villosa. The sequence goes on along the minus strand of NC_081183.1, from coordinate 28,952,361 downwards.
TCTATCAAACTCTTTCTCTTTCTCTCTCTTCTTCTTCTTTCTCTTTCTAATATTCATCAAAAGTAATAATGGCTCCAATGTCTCTACCACCTGGTTTCAGGTTCCACCCTACAGATGAAGAACTTGTTGCTTACTATTTAGAGAGAAAAATAACAGGTAGAATCATTGAGCTTGACATCATTGCAGAAGTTGATCTCTACAAATGTGAACCTTGGGATTTGCCAGGTATATTTCATACAATAGTATAGCTAATCATCTCATGCATTTAACACTTCTGAAATAAGGTGTGTCCGTGTCAGTATCGGTATCTAAAACCAAGACATACACACATATGATTGATGTTGATGTGTCTGTCGTGTTTCTGGTGTCTGTGCTTCATAGTTGTATATATTTTTATTTATATAACTCATTTGTTCATAGGTTAGTTTATATGATATGGTTGAATTTAAATGTGCAGAAAAGTCATTTCTTCCAAGCAAGGATATGGAGTGGTATTTTTACAGTCCAAGAGACAGAAAGTATCCAAATGGGTCAAGAACAAATAGAGCAACAAGAGGTGGTTATTGGAAAGCAACAGGAAAAGATAGAGCAGTGAATTCTCAAAAGAGACAAGTTGGAATGAAGAAGACACTTGTTTATTACAAAGGTAGAGCACCTCATGGAATTAGAACCAACTGGGTTATGCATGAATATCGTCTTAATGAATCACACCCCGGTGCTTCTCTCTCTTCTTTGAAGGTACATATATATTACAAACCCTAAAATTTTATTGGTAAAGATTTTTTCAATTTCGGTCGATACAAATATTGTGACACTGATAATGATCGTCGCAGTGTAAATTAACTATAATTTATTCTTTATCATAAAAACAGTAAATAACAGTATCAATATCAGTATCAACACCTTTTAATACTGTCGTGCCATTTACAGACAATTCTAAAACCTTGCCTAAAAGGCCAAAAACATCTCGAATTTGAAACAAATAATTAAACCATTGTTTTTTAATGTAACTAATCTCAACCAATTATATATAATATTTATAACTTTTAAATTAACTATGATTACATTTTTTTTACGATGATCTGACGATTATGATTAATTGACTGTATAAACAATTTTTTTTCAGGATTCATATTCGTTGTGTCGAATTTTCAAGAAGACAATTCAAATTTCGACAAAACCTAATGAAGAAGAACAAGCTGAAGATACAAAGAAGGAAATAATGATGCAAGGGGAAGACTCAAGTGGAAATGAGATAATGGAAACTATGGATGAAAAAGTTATTAATAATAATAATAATAATGAATATCCAAAATTTCCATGTGACGCTTCATCTTCTGATGTCACTCAAGGAACATGCACACCAACAGAAACATGCAATAACAACAATATAACAGATGATTTTCATGCACAATTTGCTTGTGATGAAGCAAATAGCTCAACTATTTCTTATCCTATTGGAAACTTATTTCAGGTAAAATTATTTTAAATTTTTCATTTAATTTAATACTTGAATAATTTTTATAAACTTTATGATTTTTTCTTTTTGTATTTTGTAGTACTATAGTATTCTTTAATTCACGTAGATGTGTCATGAATCTATTAGATTGATAGGACATATATGAAAAAGCAAAGGTGGGGTCATAGGTTGATCATTATTATATTGATCTATAAATTGGTATATTTACTTTTTCTTTTTCTCCATGTTTGTAGCATTTATGCTCATGATTACTTCCTTTGTCTTCTCTATGCATTTCCAACCATATTCTCTTTTTTATTTAACAAATTAACTACTTCAATTTCACTCCTCAAATAGTACATAAAATAACTAGAATTTACATCACTTCTTGCTCTTACTTTGCACATTTGCATCTAAATAATTTTACAAGTAAATTTTTGTGATCTTATATAGTGGCCCACACACAAGGTTTTAATAGTCGGTTTCGAAAAGATTTTTGCAATTTTAGTCGATAAAAATGTTGTGATACTGACTGTGATCATTTTACTGTAAATTAACCCATAATTCGTTATTTTTCATAAAAATTATGAATAATGATATTCAGATCAGTATTTTTTAATGTTGTTTTGTCGTGACCGTTTTTACATGTTAGACTATTTTTTTAAACCTTGGGCCCACATAGAATATTTTAGAGTTTTTCTTTTAATCTTAAAGTGATGAAAGTTGGAAGTATGATGAAGCTCTCAATCTTTTTATAAAGACATCACTTCTAAAATTCACTTGGACTCACTACTCCAATTTAGCTTTTCTTCACCATTCCCTATAATTTCTTTTGACTGACTATATACTCAAAACGTTTTCCAAAGTAAAGATCTCTTTACTCCTATTTTTTCTCACGGTTTGTTAGGTTTTAAGGACTAAAGCATTATACATCTTTACCTTTAATCACATTCTTTTTTATCAATAATGTTTTCAACATTTTCAATCTTTGCAAAAGCTTTAGTAATGTTACTAACTATTTCAACTATCTTTACAATTTTTGTTGAATTCATGCGAGCAATATATGCATTTGATTGGGGACTTCAATAAATTCAAAATTTTCTCTTACACCATTATATCAAGTACACCACTTTTTAATCTTTATCTTTTAAACCTAAAGCCTCTATAATAGTAATAACCACACTCTTTTTTTTTTTTTCCACTTGCACTACTTCATTTAGCTCCAACTTATTAGGCATGAGTTATACATGCATGTTAGGTTTTAAAAAAACCGTCTGTTACCACGAAAACCACCGCGACAAAATAGTATTAGAGAAATGTCGATATTGATATTAGTATTCACCATTTTTATATTGAAAAAAAATTATGATATACCGCAGCAACTGTAATCAGTATCACAAAATCTGTATCTATCTACTTATTAGGCATAAGTTTGTAGTCTTTTGCTGTGAAAACGACTGCGAAAAAACAGTATCAAAAGGTGTCGATACTGATACTGATATTCACCATTTTTATAATAAAAAATAAATTGTGATAAATCCAATCGAGACGACCTCAATAAGTATCACAAGCATCTACCGATCACAATCGTGAAATCATTTACGCGATCGCGACCGATATTTAAAACCTTATTTCTCTTTTTAGGGTGCATGATTGATATGTAGTAACTAATATATTAGTTTTGTGATGATGCAGGATATAGAAATACCTATGTATGGTGGCTTCCATAATCAATTTCCCCAAACACCTTTTATGATGGAAGATTTTCCACAAATGGAGACAAAATCAATATTGAAGCCAGATATGAGTGAAAACTGCTTTCTATATGACAAATACATAGACTGTATGAATGGAACACTAGAAGAAATCATTTCCTTGTGTTCCTCTCAAGATCATTCTGTGGCTTTTCCAATGCTATAGAATGAATATCATACTAACACAAATGCATGACTCAAACTATATAGTATATCATATCACTTAATATTCATTGACAAAGAGAAACTTGTGTTGGCTAAAATAATTAACCACACAAATGGGAATTTTTTTGTTTTTGTTCTTTTGCAGCCGCATAGTAGAGGCTACACATATGGTGTAATGGATAGATAGTAGGATATGCTAGCCAAGGAGGCTAGTTGGGATATTTTTATTTGTTTGTGTTTTTTTCTTTTTTTTTTTTATAGATTTTTTTAAGTATATTTAGTAGAATATTACATAATCTTGTATGTTGGTGTTCGACTGTTTTGTATGCTATGGAAGCAAATGGATATGGGGAGAATTTATTTACAATTATTCAAATGTTTTATATAATATTATTTTTCTATTTTCAAAAAAGAAAAAATCAGTACACATTGCCCTAATGTCGAACCAAAGGAAGCCAGAATATGAAGAACCCTATAAACCCTTTTGTTAGTTCAAGCGGCCACTTAGTGTTAAGGAGGTAACATGGTGGTTGGAGGAAAAAAGCTAGATGTATAAATCATTGTTATTAATTTTTTGTCTTTGAAAAGTGACAAAGAAATAGGGAAGAAGCATCATCGTCGAATCTAGAATTCGCTGATGATGCTGAAGACTATTTTTAGGTGGATAGTAAAATTTTAGGGCAAGATTAATCTTCTTTTTGTTGTGTTCTTCATCCTCATCTAGCATTTTTAGTTTCATTTCATGTTCCTGCAACTTTTTAAACAAGGTAGTCAAATTCGTAGAAAAAAATCTTTAGATTCGTAAGTTGCAAATCTTCATTTCATGTTCCTACTCATGGATCAATGTGTTCATCCTAGTCCTTTTTACCTTAGCTTTAAAACTATATTTCACTTTTTTCTTTTCTTCTTTGGTCCAAATTTCTTGATCTTTGTTTTCCATAATACCATTAATTTGATGTGTGAAAAAAAAAGGACCATTTTCCCTAGCCTTTTAAATATTGTAATACAACCCCTCTATGAAGATTATATCTTCTCTTTTCATAAAGCACACCATTCTCCATTACATGGTAGAGGTTTATTTAGTGAATTGTTTGAAGTCATTCCTACCTACTAGGACAATAAGTCTTATAACTAGAGTTAGGCTATAATTTCAGTGGTTGACCAAGTTAGTAACTCTAAACACAAGAGGGGGTTAACTATGATATTCAAAATTCGTGATTAATATATAAAATATTTTACTTTTTGAAAACATTTATGTTATAAGATATAAGCAAGATAAAAGAAGGAAAGAGATGAAAAGATATACATAGAAAAAATAAAATATTCATTGAAATATAAGGAGAGAAAAATTAGAGAGAATGCATCATAGATTTATAAATGCTAAAGAACCCTGACCTAAGCTTTTTTTTTTAGGTTAAGCTTGCAATTTTTATGTCCTTTACAAAAAAAAAAATCTTAAGATAATCACATTATTGAATAAGGAAAGTTAACCACAACACTAATTACAATATAACATTCACAAGGGCTTTTCAATATTTTAGAACTAAGAAAAATTATTGTGAAAAAGAAAATTCAAAAACCAAGAGAGTATAAGAAAGGTATAAAGGTTTCTATTAATAATTTAGTGAAAATACGAAATAAGAATAAGCTTCTTTTATATAAAAAAAAATTTCAAAAAAGGAAATAATTAATGGGCCAATTAATTAATTTAATCAATTAACCCCTAGTTGGTAATTGATTAAAAGCTTTCAAAATACAACAAACCTAATAAAAAACCCTAAAATAACTATATAACTTAATCGATTGGTAGCTTTTCTAATTAATTAAGAGGTCTTTCACCTTGATCTAATCGAGTGGAGCAAGTCCTCAATCAATTAGGAAATGTGTAAGCTTCCCTAATATATAATAAATAATTCTTAATCAATTTCATACAAGCCTTGATAGGTTATTAGGAAGTTTTATGAAATCAGAGAGGGTTCGAAAAACATTTTTCTATGTGTGTGTGATTTCCTTATTACTCCAAGGATTATTCTTGACAATTTACTATTAAAATGATCACTCTAAGATGCTAAGTGTAGGAACAAGAAAGCTTTCACACTTTTTCTCTTTCATACTTCAAGATCCACTACTTGATTTAATAGTTGATTAGAACTTCAATTAGATATTTGAATCATTTGATTGACGAGACTTGAGATATCCTCATTTAATGCCATCATAAAGAAATACTGGACAATTGAAATCAAATCCCCATTTTTAATTTGTCACATAGAACTCTTAAACTCCAAAATTCGTTTTACTAATGGAGTTATCTTCTTTTAAGGTTGCTTGACAGATGTCATCAGTTGTCATCATAAAAAACAACTGATGGTTTATATCGGAAAGCACATAGATCCACAATCAAAATATTAGTAGGACTATGAAGCCCTATGGGTTATCCATCTGAACCTTAGTGGGAATCTAAAACCCTTTAAGTTTCACACAAGATCCCTACAAAAGTCTTAAGTTCACGGCGAGATGGGATAAGACATGGTAGAATAAACAATTATAAATGGAAAAGATGAATGAAATTCAGGATTCACTTTGGCCAAAGCATGAAAAGTAAATTTATAACAAGACTAAAATTCATTAATGAAAATATGTAGACATTACAAAAGGGCCCCAACAAGGAGGTATATATTACTCTGATAAATCACAACAAGCATAAAACAGAAAGTAATATCCTAGGTGGAGAAGACATCTTTAGGTGAGATCTCTGGTTGGATAATCACAACCATCCTAATAGTTATGTCAATAAGAGTCATATCCCTTGGAGAAGGAGGCACCTCTATCTCTCCATCCAATTGCTGGTCATTTGCAAGGTCATTTTCTTCCACCAAACAACCACCCATTACCACTTTGAAGTTATCTAACTCGCCAAGGTCAAGCTCGGGGTACATACAACATACTTGTTCCTTTGTTTTATCAAACACATGATCCCTAGATTGGATGCCATATATACGAGCCTCCTCAAGGTTCACCTTGAGGCCACTTAGTTCACCCTCTAACTCTGCAAGTTTTGTAATTTGGTTTTGAATGTTAGCCTCAACGGTTTTCCTCTCCTCCAACATTTTGTCTTGCCCCCACATGAAATTTTCAAAGGCGGTCTTCATTGTGGAACCTTGTTTAGAAGGTGAAATGCTTTTAACAAGGATAACAACTTTTGATGATTACAACTAATGGCAAGTAAAGCATAAGAGATTAAGTAGATAAAAATGCAAACTTAAGTATTAGGGTTTGATGGACTTAACTGTCCGGTGATGGCAATCAATTGGAATACAAATCAAGCCTCATATCAAGTGAACTTAAGAAAGTGTTTACAAAATAAAGTATCTGACAAAGTCTTGAAGTGCAAAAAACCTTACCTTAATTAGTCTGAGTGAATAATTTGTAAAGCATAAGGGCGTTCTCGTAAAAGAGCACGAATAAATCACACACACAAACTAAAACATATTTTCAAACTGCTTTTTCTCAAGAAAACAACTTCAAAAAATGTCTTGAATTTGTGTCAGATGAATTGGGAGCGGTCAGAATAGCTCTAGGAAAAATTTCGTCTTTGCAAATTGATTGGCACATTCATCTAATTGATTATCTCAGTAAAAAGTTGAGTCCTAAATGATTAGGAGAACATCTTAATGATGATGTGCAATTACTAGATATCTATTATTTCCTTTTTTGAATTTATAAATGATTATTTTTAAAGTATCTAATCGTTTGGCATTAGGTGTTAATCGATTAGCTTGTCTTAAAATGCATTAAAATTAATTTCCTATTTGAGGAAACCTCTACACTATAAATAGAGGTCCTTTCCCTCATCTTAACTCATCCAGAATCGTGTTTTTACAGTTCTCACTCTCACTCTCTCTAAATTTTTCTTATACTTTCTCTCACTAATATTTTAGCTGAAGTGTTTCTTCGAGAAAGTTCTTTTCTGAGTTAGAATTATTTGTAATTATGGAAGTGTAGAATTGTAAAATTTACCAAGGTAATTTTTGTTTACACCTTGGTTGAATATTATCCATTTAGGGAATATTAGGTTTAGAAGCTAAACCATTTAAAGCTTTTGGTTTGGGGATTGTATGATCAAGACCTTGTTTAAGTTCGAGATCAACCCGTGGTGAGATCTCTTAGGTTCTTGGTAAGGCCGTGGTAAAACCAAGTTCAAGTTAAACCTTATCCCGATATTAATATTTTGGATAAGTTTAGAGATTAGCCCGATATTAAAATCTAAAGGTGCTTAGATCTTTAACAAGAGAATGGCAACCAAAAGTAACGGCGATATCCGAGAAAAAGAATCTATCAAAGATGACTTCTGCAACCTTGTTCGGTAAACTTCAAGAATATGAAACAGAACTCGGAAGACTTGAAACGCATGAAATTCAAATAAAAGATTCAAAAGACATTGCCTTAAGGACAAGAGTCAAACATCATGATAACAATCAAGAGGATGAATCCACTAGTGAAGAAGATAATGAGTTTATCAAAAAATTTGAAAAATCTCTAAGAAAAGAAAGGAAAAAGAAGATCATTAAAGAGGAAGCACCAACAAGGAAGGTTAAGTGCTTTGAATGTGGAGAAAGAGGACATGTCAAAAGTGAATGCCCTACACTTGAAAAGAAGAATAAATACTTCAAGAGAAATAAGGATAAAAAATCAAAGAAAGCATATATAGCATGGGAAGAAAATGAAGTAAGTTCATCATCCGATTCCAAAAGCAAAGAATATATAAATCTGGCATTGATGGCTTCACACCATTCTGATGATGAAGACAATGAGGTTAGTAACGAATTTAATATCTATGAAAATGATGCACAAGGTGCTATAAATGAACTTTTAAATGAATGCAAAATTTTGTACAAGACAATATCATCTCAAAATAAACAAATTTCCTCTCTAGAAGAAAAAGTTAAGACAATGGAAAAAGATTTTGAGGATGAAAAACAAAAGATGATTAGTGATAAAAAACATAATGTTGTATGCAAAAATTGTGAATCACTTTCTTTTCAAATTGTTCAATTAAAGAGAGTCCTTGAAAGGTATGAAAAGGGACAAATTGGGTTGGAATGTGTCCTTGACAAACCAAGTACTAGTAAAAATATTTTTGTGAAGACAAGTGACCAATCCAACAAGAAAGAAATGGATAAAGCACAAGAGGTTCATTATTATCATAAAAGAAAAAGTTGTGTTAAGAAGAAATCATATACTCCTAGATATAGAAACAACTTTGTACCTACTTGCTTTTATTGTGGTATTGTTGGCCATACACCTAATGCTTGCTATGTTAGAAACTTTAGTGTGGCAAGTGGACATTATGTGTGGGTTAAAAAGGGAACTAACTATGATGGACCCAAAGCACATTGGGTACCAAATCAAACTTAATTTGTTTTGTAGGTTTGCTTCAGGATCACTTAAAATCTATGGTATTTTGATAAGTGGTAGTTCTAAGCATTTGATGGGAGACATAAACTAACTTTCAAATCTAGTTCTAAAAGTCCAAGGGTGATTTCACATATGAAAAATACCTTAAAGGAATGATTCTTGGCATTGGCAAAGTTGGAGCACTAAATTTCACAACCATTTGAAGATGTACTTTATGTTGAAAGACTAAAGTAAAATCTTCTAAGCAAAAGTCAACTTTGTGATAAAGGCTTCAAAATCATATTCACCAAAGATGAATATTTGATGAAGTCATTCATGAAGTAAAACTCATAGGTAAAGAAGTAATATTTTTTAATGATTTATTTAGATAATTTATCTTTTTCCCATCCTTTTTGCTAATGACAAAGGGGGAGAAGATATATGTGTATGTGTATGCTTGTCTCTAACTTTTGCAGCAATAAAGAAGTCAAATTCTATATGAATCAAGGGAGATATTTGATCAAGGGGGAGTTATCAAAGTTAGGGGGAGAATTCACATAATAACTTCTCATCTATTCTAAGAGATTCAAGCATTTCAATTTTTAATGGTTGTCATCATCAAAAAGGGGGAGATTGTGAAGTCAAGCTTCTCCAACATTGTGTTTTGATGAAGACAACTTTAAAACTCTCAAGACCATATACATATATCAAAGAAGAAGGAAAAAGATGCATGATTTTGTTCAAGCTTTATGATCAAACTTTTAAGGTATATGAAATTCTTTTCAAATACAATCTTAGTGCTCAAAATAAATTAATCATGCATATTAAAATTTAATAAAATATTTTTCAAAGTTTCACTTTTTGAAAAATATGTTACGACTTTTTTTTAATACTCTTAAAAATAATATTTTTTTTTAATGGATTGTCTTATGAGACAATAGATTGTTTCATGTCTCTATGTCTCTATATTTGTGTATCTTTAAAAAATATGTTGAACCAATATATTTCCTTTTTGAAACAATAGTTGCTTTAAGATTTGAAAACAAAGTTTATGTTAAACTTAATCAATAATTTTCTGGTGGGTTTGTTAGATAGAAAACATATTTTATATTAGATTGGCATGTGACTCCAATAGATTGGTTTATTTCTTTTTTAAAAATATATATTCGTTGGGAGTAAGCCAATTAATTGGCTTCTTGATGCAGTTAATTGTTTTACTCGCCACTGTTTGAAAAAATTTTATGAAACAATGTTGTAGATGTTTTGATTGGCTGCATTTTGTGGTAAAACATTCATGTGTATTCTGTTGTCTTGACTAAGGTCATGACATGTGGTGTGTAGTGTTAAAGGTTATGCAGGTCTTGGTTGTGTAAGCTAATACATGCTGTGAGTTGGATGTCATGCTCGACGTCATGACATCAGTGTCTGACAGCAGTAGCTGCTACATTTTCTATTCTATTTCTATTATGTTTCCTTATTTATCTCAGTCTTTATTTTGGGAAACTAAAGATTGTGCTGATTGTACATCAGTAATAGAATAAATCATGGGCTGTCTTTTTGGCACCCTGATATGTGAGAAGCAGAGAATTGAAGTGAAGAATACTGTTTGCTGTGATTTATGCAGAACAGGTACAACATCAAGATGTTCTATGGAATGTCACGACATGCTCTGTGACATCAGTATTTGACAGCAGTTACTGTTATATTTAGCTGTCACGCGCCTGCTGAGCTGGAATATAAAGATTCAGTAAGTACTCAAAAGATGCAGAATATTCTATGGAATATTATGCAATCCTATGTGGCGCAGGTTTAAAGGTCAAGAGAATCAAGATTAGAATATTCGAGAATTATGCAGTTTCTAATTATGAAGATAAATTAGGAAACTTATGATTGAAGACCTTGTTTTTACCAGAAAGTTTTCTGTGATTTGTAACAGCAAATAATGTTGTGATTGTAAGCCCAAGTCCAGTTGGGAATAGGTTATAAATAGGAAACTTTGTAACCTAGTTTATCAAGCTAGCCGGCGTTTAGAAAGATGTAACCATTAGGGTTAGCCGTGTAGGTGAACCTCCCGGTTTGTGGGAAGGTCACTGATTTGTGCCTCGAAGCCTGTAGGTAAGAGGTTTATTTTATTCACTCAGAAGCTGTGAAGCAATGAGTGAAAATTGTGTTCTTGGAACTACGCTATTATGTATATTTAAATTGTTGGTGATTAAGCCGTTGATGCAGTGGCTGAGTTGTTGACTGCTAGACATCATTGCTATGATTGGGAGTGGAATGGAGATATTCCATATCTAGGGAGAACCTAGGTAGAAGGGTCATTGGGTAGTGATTAAGTGAGGAGTTGTAAACTGGGAGTTTAGCTCTGAATTGATACTGCTAATAGTGGACTTCATCCCTGGCTTGGTATGCCCCCAGAGTAGGTTGATTGAACCGAACTGGGTGAACAATTCTGTTGTGTTGTTTATGTTTCTGCATTGTTTATTTGTAAGTTCAGTTTGGATGTCATAACATCGTGCATGACATCAGTGTGTGATTTAATGACTGTGCTAACACAGAATCTCTGCTAAGCAGATTTGTTAATGTTAACTGAACTGATATGGGATCCCAACACTTCCAGACTTCTGGATGTTAGATGTAATAAATAATTGAGGGATCTGTATGTACTGCCTCAGCCAAGCTGATGACAGACCAGATGTCACAACATCGTATATGACATCTGGGGTCTGTCTTACCAGAATTTCAAATGTCTCATTTTGAATAAATGTTTTTTTAATTTATTTTCATATTACGTTATGGTTTTCTTTCAAAAATATATACCAACCATTGCCATTTTACGTAGAGTTTCCTTTACTCTATAAATTCATTTTCAAATCCTTTTTTATTTAACCTCTTTCAATAAATTAAATAAAAACTCTCTGCATATTTTTTACCAAATAGAAATTTCATCAAGTGATACTTTTGATTCATATTTTTTCATATCATATTCATAAAGTATCTTGAGCACTTAAGAGAGTATATTATTCTTGAGTTTCATATTTGAAAAAGAAGAAGTCCTTCATAGGATTTATATACTACATATTTATTTATTCAAAAAAAATTCTTCTTTGTATCACATCTTATTTTTCCAGGATTGTTGGAATTAAGATTGTGTGAAGTGTATTCATTGTTTTCAGGATTGTTGGAAACAAGAAGTTGAAAGTGAGAGGATTGTTCTCATTTCAACTTGATAAATCCAAGAGGATTGTTCTTGGTGGTTTGGGTGTTAGAAGATTGTAGGATAAGTCTTGGGATTAGGCTTGTACAAATATCTAACAATAGTAAAATCTCTTTCGTGTTGAAAGGGGACTGGAGTACTCTCGGATTGTGAGGGGAACCAGTATACATCATTGTGTTCTTTACTTTTCCGCATTTTACCGCTTTCATCACTATTACCAAGAAAAGAAAAGAACCATTCCAAAATCTTCAAACACTTAACCAAAAATAAGTACAAGTATTCTAAAACCGGATAAATCTTCAAAATCCTAATTCACCCCCCCCCCCTCTTAGGCGCACTCAATATACTTACAATTGGCATCAGAGCAGGTTATAGGTAACCTGTTCCTAAAAGATCCAGATGGCTTCCGCAAATCAAAATATAGTTTTTAGAGACGGTGGTAGTAACAACAAGCCTCCATTATTTTGTGGAGAATACTTTGATTTTTGGAAAATTCGGATGAAGGCTCACTTAGAAGCACAAGGAGAAGAAGTATGGGAAGCAGTCCAAAATGGTCCCTTTGTTCCTACAACTGTTGTCGATGACGTTGTATCAACAAAGCTTAAAGTTTCATGGAATGATGATGATAAGAAAAAGGTCCTCTATGATAAAAAGGCAATCAATCTTCTTCAAGGTGCACTTAGTATGGATGAATTCTTTCGTGTCTCGGCATGCACAACAGCAAAAGAAATATGGGATACTTTAGTCGAAACTCATGAAGGAACCGTTGAAGTTAAGAGATCTCGTTTAAATACTTTAAGTCAAGAATATGAATTATTCAGAATGCAGCCCAGAGAATCAATCCTTGATTTACAAAAAAGATTCGTTCACTTAATAAATCATTTGAGTGCTCTTGGAAAGAAAGTCTCTACCGAGGAACAAAATCTAAAGGTGCTTAGATCTTTAACAAGAGAATGGCAACCAAAAGTAACGGCGATATCCGAGAAAAAGAATCTATCAAAGATGACTTCTGCAACCTTGTTCGGTAAACTTCAAGAATATGAAACAGAACTAGGAAGACTTGAAACGCATGAAATTCAAATAAAAGATTCAAAAGACATTGCCTTAAGGACAAGAGTCAAACATCATGATAACAATCAAGAGGATGAATCCACTAGTGAAGAAGATAATGAGTTTATCAAAAAATTTGAAAAATCTCTAAGAAAAGAAAGGAAAAAGAAGATCATTAAAGAGGAAGCACCAACAAGGAAGGTTAAGTGCTTTGAATGTGGAGAAAGAGGACATGTCAAAAGTGAATGCCCTACACTTGAAAAGAAGAATAAATACTTCAAGAGAAATAAGGATAAAAAATCAAAGAAAGCATATATAGCATGGGAAGAAAATGAAGTAAGTTCATCATCCGATTCCAAAAGCAAAGAATATATAAATCTGGCATTGATGGCTTCACACCATTCTGATGATGAAGACAATGAGGTTAGTAACGAATTTAATATCTATGAAAATGATGCACAAGGTGCTATAAATGAACTTTTAAATGAATGCAAAATTTTGTACAAGACAATATCATCTCAAAATAAACAAATTTCCTCTCTAGAAGAAAAAGTTAAGACAATGGAAAAAGATTTTGAGGATGAAAAACAAAAGATGATTAGTGATAAAAAACATAATTTTGTATGCAAAAATTGTGAATCACTTTCTTTTCAAATTGTTCAATTAAAGAGAGTCCTTGAAAGGTATGAAAAGGGACAAATTGGGTTGGAATGTGTCCTTGACAAACCAAGTACTAGTAAAACTATTTTTGTGAAGACAAGTGACCAATCCAACAAGAAAGAAATGGATAAAGCACAAGAGGTTCATTATTATCATAAAAGAAAAAGTTGTGTTAAGAAGAAATCATATACTCCTAGATATAGAAACAACTTTGTACCTACTTGCTTTTATTGTGGTATTGTTGGCCATACACCTAATGCTTGCTATGTTAGAAACTTTAGTGTGGCAAGTGGACATTATGTGTGGGTTAAAAAGGGAACTAACTATGATGGACCCAAAGCACATTGGGTACCAAATCAAACTTAATTTGTTTTGTAGGTTTGCTTCAGGATCACTTAAAATCTATGGTATTTTGATAAGTGGTGGTTCTAAGCATTTGATGGGAGACATAAACTAACTTTCAAATCTAGTTCTAAAAGTCCAAGGGTGATTTCACATATGAAAAATACCTTAAAGGAATGATTCTTGGCATTGGCAAAGTTGGAGCACTAAATTTCACAACCATTTGAAGATGTACTTTATGTTGAAAGACTAAAGCAAAATCTTCTAAGCAAAAGTCAACTTTGTGATAAAGGCTTCAAAATCATATTCACCAAAGATGAATATTTGATGAAGTCATTCATGAAGTAAAACTCATAGGTAAAGAAGTAATATTTTTTAATGATTTATTTAGATAATTTATCTTTTTCCCATCCTTTTTGCTAATGACAAAGGGGGAGAAGATATATGTGTATGTGTATGCTTGTCTCTAACTTTTGCAGCAATAAAGAAGTCAAATTCTATATGAATCAAGGGAGATATTTGATCAAGGGGGAGTTATCAAAGTTAGGGGGAGAATTCACATAATAACTTCTCATCTATTCTAAGAGATTCAAGCATTTCAATTTTTAATGGTTGTCATCATCAAAAAGGGGGAGATTGTGAAGTTATTAGGATTATACACTCTATCTGTTTTTAGCTAAGCTTGTATGTGTATAATTCTTTTATTTTCTAGCACATGTGTTTTACCAGCTGGCATTCGGTTACTGGTTGTTAGCTCACGTAACCGTTTTCCTAGCCTCTGTATATTAACCATGTGGTGTGAACATTATGATTCAATGAATGAAATCACAAAATCAAGAAGCTTAGCTTATCTTCTCTTTCAGTCTTTCTTCTTCCTTCAGTTTTACCTTCTCACTGTATCAGAACTTCACTGAGTGAAGTATGAACAACTTGTTCAGTTCAAACATGGTATCAGTCGCGGTTTCGATCGCCATCGCTTCCCTCAACTCCAATCAGTGATTCTCATTCGTTCCTTCCTGCACCTCACCCTCTCCTCTAACCCTTGCTTTCTTCACTGCTCCTTATCGTTCCATGGCGCCCGAGACTCATGAATCGGAGACTGACTCTCAAGGAATCCCAACGCTGCTAGGTGGAGCAAAATCCAACAACTCCTTTGGTCCCAAACTCTCCATCAAACTTCAAGAGAACAACTACTTGCTATGGAATCAACAGGTAGAAGGAGTGATTCTTGCACAAAAGATGCACAAGCTTGTTGTCAATCCTCAGATCCCGCAGAAGTTCAAGACTGCACAAGATCGCATCTCCGGTGTGGTTTCTGATGATTACGAGACATGGATCGCGCAAGATCAAGCCGTTTTCATCTGGCTTCTCTCTACGATCTCTGAGTCTGTGCTACCACGAGTTCTTGCGTGCAAGCATGCGTTTGAAGTCTGGGACAAGATTCATCAATTCTTCAATGCGCAAATGAAAGCCAGGGTGAGACAGCTGAGTGTGGAACTCAAGTCAACAAAGAAAGGTAACAGATCTATCACAGAGTTTGTTCTTCGCATCAAATCCATAGCCAACTCGCTATTAGCCGTGGGAGACTCCATCACTGAACAAGATCAGATTGATGCTATTCTTGAGGGACTTCCTGAAGAGTTCAACCCATTCGTGATGCAAATGTATGGATGCCCTAACCCACCCACTCTGTGTGATGTTGAAGCACTCCTTTATGTGCAGGAAGCCCAATTAGATAAGTTCCGTCAAGAACTTGCAACGTCCACAATTGCAGCAAACGTAGCCCACACCAATCAGGCTGATTCCGGCTCCAGAGGAGCATACTTAGGTGGCCGTGGACGTGGAAACAGATACACTCGGGGCCGTGGGCGTGGCCGTGGAAGATCCACCTCTGTTAATCGACCCACATGTCAGCTATGCGGCAAGTATGGACATGCTGTGTCAACTTGCTGGCATCGCTTTGATGAAAACTATATGCCCCCCGAGAACAACAGGACTCAGTCCAACTCCAAGCAATCCCAAGACAACAACACTGATGCTGCTAAGAGTTCTCCAGCTATGGCAATGATGGCAACCACACAAGCGTACTCTCTCCCCTCTGAACTAGAGTCACAGGCCTGGTTCGCCGACTCAGGTGCCTCACATCATCTTACACCTTATTCACACATTCTACACACACAACATAAATATGCAGGGTCTCATAAAGTTTGTGTTGGCAATGGCCAAAATCTAAGTATTCAATCTATAGGGTCTATACAATTTACCACTCATACAAATCCTGATCTCAATTTGGTGCTCACAAATGTGTTACATGTTCCATCCATTACCAAAAATTTATTGTCTGTCTCCAAGTTTACTAGTGATAACAAAGTCATATTTCAGTTCCTTCCTAACAAATGCTATATTATTTCTCAGGCTTCTAAACAAGTCATTGTTGAAGGAGTCCTGGATGAGTGTGGTCTTTACTGCTTCCCTCAACTGTCAATGGAGCCTGTCAAGTCTCACCAAGTCAGTTCCAGGCCTGCGCAACCTAATTGTGTTCATAGCTTTGTTGCCTCTGATAGTTCTATTTCTAGGTCAGTCAACACTGATAAACATACTTGTAACACCAGCACATTATGGCATCACAGATTAGGCCACACGAATTTAAAATCTATGGCTCATATACTGAGATCTTGTAATATTCCTGTTATGAATAATAGTAGTATTCAATTCTGCAACTCTTGCAATTTAGGCAAAGCTCATAGATTGTATGCTCCCCTTACTACTACTGTTTACAAACACCCCTTTGATGTTGTCTACACTGACCTTTGGGGGCCCTCTCCCAGCCCATCTAGTTCTGGTTTTAGCTACTATATAGCATTTGTTGATGGTCATTCCAAGTACACATGGTTGTACTTACTCAAACAAAAGTCAGAAGCATTATCTGCCTTTAGGCTATTCCTTAAGTTTGTTCAAACACAGTTTAACACAACAGTCAAAGCAGTACAGTCTGACTTTGGTGGGGAATTTCGCCCCTTTACAAAATATCTAGCAGAACTTGGTATCTCTCACAGGATAACATGTCCACACACATCACATCAGAATGGCACAGTTGAAAGGAAACACAGACAAATTGTTGAAATGGGACTTGCTCTGTTAGCTCATGCCTCTCTACCTATAGAATACTGGGATCATAGCTTCACCACAGCCACATACCTGATAAACAGGTTACCTACAGTTGCACTACCCAAAGCCAGCTCTCCCTTTCATGCCTTATATGCTAAACAACCAGACTACAAGTCATTAAGAGTCTTTGGGTGCTCTTGCTTTCCCTTACTCAGGCCTTTCAACAAAAACAAACTACAAATGAGAAGCCAAGAGTGCATATACCTTGGGGTCTCCCCACAACACAAAGGTTACAAGTGCCTCAGTAAAGATGGTAGGATCTATGTCTCTAAGGATGTTAACTTCAATGAACATCACTTTCCCTATCCATCCCTGTTCTCTAAACAGCAAAGTTCTGTTAGTGTGTCAAACAACAACACTATTACAATACCCTCTGTTGCTGCACCCAGTGTGTCTACCCCTTTACATGAGTCACCCTCACAACAAATCCCTCATCCAACCCTGGAGGACCCCACGTTGGCTAATTCTGTGTCAGACAAAGACATACCTAGCCATGAACCAAACTCCTATGGACCCACTGACTCTTTACAAGCTCACATAACCAGTCATGTCTCTGACACCAGCCTTCAGTCCAATAGTGACATGTCTAATATGTCTAAGGGTAACACATCCAACCATGAGTCACCCAATTTGCATTATCCTGAGGATAATGACCAGCTTCCTACAGCCACGCCCTTAGACAACACTGCTAATTATCCTGAGGATAATAGCACAAATAATAGTATGCCAGCTTCTACTTCACCTACAAAAAGTCTGTCATCAATCCAGATCCCAAGTCGTGGCAATCTCTCCAGTTCCTCCAACTCACCTTCAATACACTCAAACCACTCTCCTAAGAGTCTTCTTGTTAATAGTCACCCTATGCTCACAAGAGCAAAGACAGGGCATTCCAAACCCAAGGCATTCTTAGCCCATACAGAGTCTGAACCTACCACTGTGAAACAAGCCTTAGCTTCTCCAGCCTGGTTGCAAGCTATGAAGACTGAGTTTGATGCCTTACTAGCTAACAAAACCTGGACCCTCACCACTCTACCCTCTGACAGAAAAGCAGTAGGATGTAGGTGGGTTTTCAAACTCAAATACAACTCTGATGGTAGTCTGCTCAAACACAAAGCCAGATTAGTGGCCAAAGGGTTTCACCAAGAACATGGCTTTGATTATACAGAAACTTTCTCCCCAGTTGTTAAACCAATCACCATCAGAGTCATTTTAACTCTAGCTATTACCTACAAATGGGAGATTCAGCAGATTGATATCAACAATGCTTTCCTTAATGGCTCTCTTCATGATGAAGTATACATGGTGCAGCCTACTGGGTTTGAGAGCAAAGATAAGAATCTAGTATGTAAGCTACACAAAGCCATATATGGTCTCAAGCAGGCACCAAGAGCCTGGAATGAGAAACTCACTCAAGCTCTCATTCATTTTGGCTTCTGCCCATCCAAATGTGATCACTCTCTGTTCATCTACTGTGCTAAAAATGTTTCTATGTATGCTTTAGTCTATGTAGATGATATATTAATCACTGGTTCTAACTCTCTTTTGATTCATGATCTGATTAACAAATTACATCACACATTTGCTCTTAAAAAGCTTGGCAGACCCAGTTATTTCTTAGGCATTGAGGTCAAGGTTTGTACCAATGGTTCCTTACATCTTACACAAACCAAGTATATCAAGGATTTACTAGCTCGAGCCAATATGCCAGGTGCCAATGGAGTTCCAACTCCAATGCTTAGTAACTGCAAACTCAGTAAGCATGGATCTAATCTCTTGCCTGATGCCTCTCTATATAGATCTATTGTAGGAGCTCTACAATATGTCACTCTTACTAGGCCTGATATAGCCTTCAGTGTCAACAAGGCATGTCAATTCATGGCCTCACCTCTTGAGTCACACTGGTCTGCTGTGAAGAGACTCCTAAGGTATCTTAGTGGTACAAGTAGCTATGGACTCATACTATCTCCTGCTGCCTCTGCCCCCAAGTTCTCCCTGCGTGTCTATAGTGACTCCGACTGGGCAAGTGATCCTGATGACAGGCGTTCCACCTCTGGTTCCTGTCTCTATTTTGGCCCAAATCTTGTATCATGGAGCTCCAAAAAGCAGTCCTTAGTTGCACGGTCAAGCACAGAAGCAGAATATCGTGCTCTTGCCCACTCCACTGCAGAACTGCTATGGCTGGAGTCACTGCTTTCAGAACTGCAAGTATCATTCCACACACCTACTCTTCTATGTGACAATCTGAGTGCTGTACTGCTCTCTCACAATCCAGTATTGCATGCTCGAACGAAACACATTGAGCTTGACATTCATTTTGTCCGCGAGAGAGTTGTTGCTAAACAGCTTGCTATAGAACATGTACCTGCTACTGCTCAAATTGCAGACACCTTGACCAAACCACTTGGCACTGCAACTTTCCAGGATCTTAGGAACAAACTCAAGGTGGTTTGTGGCACTCACCTACCTTCAGTTTGAGGGGGGGTATTAGGATTATACACTCTATCTGTTTTTAGCTAAGCTTGTATGTGTATAATTCTTTTATTTTCTAGCACATGTGTTTTACCAGCTGGCATTCGGTTACTGGTTGTTAGCTCACGTAACCGTTTTCCTAGCCTCTGTATATTAACCATGTGGTGTGAACATTATGATTCAATGAATGAAATCACAAAATCAAGAAGCTTAGCTTATCTTCTCTTTCAGTCTTTCTTCTTCCTTCAGTTTTACCTTCTCACTGTATCAGAACTTCACTGAGTGAAGTATGAACAACTTGTTCAGTTCAAACAGAAGTCAAGCTTCTCCAACATTGTGTTTTGATGAAGACAACTTTAAAACTCTCAAGACCATATACATATATCAAAGAAGAAGGAAAAAGATGCATGATTTTGTTCAAGCTTTATGATCAAACTTTTAAGGTATATGAAATTCTTTTCAAATACAATCTTAGTGCTCAAAATAAATTAATCATGCATATTAAAATTTAATAAAATATTTTTCAAAGTTTCACTTTTTGAAAAATATGTTACGACTTTTTTTTAATACTCTTAAAAATAATATTTTTTTTAATGGATTGTCTTATGAGACAATAGATTGTTTCATGTCTCTATGTCTCTATATTTGTGTATCTTTAAAAAATATGTTGAACCAATATATTTCCTTTTTGAAACAATAGTTGCTTTAAGATTTGAAAACAAAGTTTATGTTAAACTTAATCAATAATTTTCTGGTGGGTTTGTTAGATAGAAAACATATTTTATATTAGATTGGCATGTGACTCCAATAGATTGGTTTATTTCTTTTTAAAAAATATATATTCGTTGGGAGTAAGCCAATTAATTGGCTTCTTGATGCAGTTAATTGTTTTACTCGCCACTGTTTGAAAAAATTTTATGAAACAATGTCTCATTTTGAATAAATGTTTTTTTAATTTATTTTCATATTACGTTATGGTTTTCTTTCAAAAATATATACCAACCATTGCCATTTTACGTAGAGTTTCCTTTACTCTATAAATTCATTTTCAAATTCTTTTTTATTTAACCTCTTTCAATAAATTAAATAAAAACTCTCTGCATATTTTTTACCAAATAGAAATTTCATCAAGTGATACTTTTGATTCATATTTTTTCATATCATATTCATAAAGTATCTTGAGCACTTAAGAGAGTATATTATTCTTGAGTTTCATATTTGAAAGAGAAGAAGTCCTTCATAGGATTTATATACTACATATTTATTTATTCAAAAAAAATTCTTCTTTGTATCACATCTTATTTTTCCAGGATTGTTGGAATTAAGATTGTGTGAAGTGTATTCATTGTTTTCAGGATTGTTGGAAACAAGAAGTTGAAAGTGAGAGGATTGTTCTCATTTCAACTTGATAAATCCAAGAGGATTGTTCTTGGTGGTTTGGGTGTTAGAAGATTGTAGGATAAGTCTTGGGATTAGGCTTGTACAAATATCTAACAATAGTAAAATCTCTTTCGTGTTGAAAGGGGACTGGAGTACTCTCGGATTGTGAGGGGAACCAGTATACATCATTGTGTTCTTTACTTTTCCGCATTTTACCGCTTTCATCACTATTACCAAGAAAAGAAAAGAACCATTCCAAAATCTTCAAACACTTAACCAAAAATAAGTACAAGTATTCTAAAACCGGATAAATCTTCAAAATCCTAATTCACCCCCCCTCTTAGGCGCACTCAATATACTTACAATTGGCATCAGAGCAGGTTATAGGTAACCTGTTCCTAAAAGATCCAGATGGCTTCCGCAAATCAAAATATAGTTTTTAGAGACGGTGGTAGTAACAACAAGCCTCCATTATTTTGTGGAGAATACTTTGATTTTTGGAAAATTCGGATGAAGGCTCACTTAGAAGCACAAGGAGAAGAAGTATGGGAAGCAGTCCAAAATGGTCCCTTTGTTCCTACAACTGTTGTCGATGACGTTGTATCAACAAAGCTTAAAGTTTCATGGAATGATGATGATAAGAAAAAGGTCCTCTATGATAAAAAGGCAATCAATCTTCTTCAAGGTGCACTTAGTATGGATGAATTCTTTCGTGTCTCGGCATGCACCACAGCAAAAGAAATATGGGATACTTTAGTCGAAACTCATGAAGGAACCGTTGAAGTTAAGAGATCTCGTTTAAATACTTTAAGTCAAGAATATGAATTATTCAGAATGCAGCCCAGAGAATCAATCCTTGATTTACAAAAAAGATTCGTTCACTTAATAAATCATTTGAGTGCTCTTGGAAAGAAAGTCTCTACCGAGGAACAAAATCTAAAGGTGCTTAGATCTTTAACAAGAGAATGGCAACCAAAAGTAACGGCGATATCCGAGAAAAAGAATCTATCAAAGATGACTTCTGCAACCTTGTTCGGTAAACTTCAAGAATATGAAACAGAACTCGGAAGACTTGAAACGCATGAAATTCAAATAAAAGATTCAAAAGACATTGCCTTAAGGACAAGAGTCAAACATCATGATAACAATCAAGAGGATGAATCCACTAGTGAAGAAGATAATGAGTTTATCAAAAAATTTGAAAAATCTCTAAGAAAAGAAAGGAAAAAGAAGATCATTAAAGAGGAAGCACCAACAAGGAAGGTTAAGTGCTTTGAATGTGGAGAAAGAGGACATGTCAAAAGTGAATGCCCTACACTTGAAAAGAAGAATAAATACTTCAAGAGAAATAAGGATAAAAAATCAAAGAAAGCATATATAGCATGGGAAGAAAATGAAGTAAGTTCATCATCCGATTCCAAAAGCAAAGAATATATAAATCTGGCATTGATGGCTTCACACCATTCTGATGATGAAGACAATGAGGTTAGTAACGAATTTAATATCTATGAAAATGATGCACAAGGTGCTATAAATGAACTTTTAAATGAATGCAAAATTTTGTACAAGACAATATCATCTCAAAATAAACAAATTTCCTCTCTAGAAGAAAAAGTTAAGACAATGGAAAAAGATTTTGAGGATGAAAAACAAAAGATGATTAGTGATAAAAAACATAATGTTGTATGCAAAAATTGTGAATCACTTTCTTTTCAAATTGTTCAATTAAAGAGAGTCCTTGAAAGGTATGAAAAGGGACAAATTGGGTTGGAATGTGTCCTTGACAAACCAAGTACTAGTAAAACTATTTTTGTGAAGACAAGTGACCAATCCAACAAGAAAGAAATGGATAAAGCACAAGAGGTTCATTATTATCATAAAAGAAAAAGTTGTGTTAAGAAGAAATCATATACTCCTAGATATAGAAACAACTTTGTACCTACTTGCTTTTATTGTGGTATTGTTGGCCATGCACCTAATGCTTTCTATGTTAGAAACTTTAGTGTGGCAAGTGGACATTATGTGTGGGTTAAAAAGGGAACTAACTATGATGGACCCAAAGCACATTGGGTACCAAATCAAACTTAATTTGTTTTGTAGGTTTGCTTCAGGATCACTTAAAATCTATGGTATTTTGATAAGTGGTGGTTCTAAGCATTTGATGGGAGACATAAACTAACTTTCAAATCTAGTTCTAAAAGTCCAAGGGTGATTTCACATATGAAAAATACCTTAAAGGAATGATTCTTGGCATTGGCAAAGTTGGAGCACTAAATTTCACAACCATTTGAAGATGTACTTTATGTTGAAAGACTAAAGCAAAATCTTCTAAGCAAAAGTCAACTTTGTGATAAAGGCTTCAAAATCATATTCACCAAAGATGAATATTTGATGAAGTCATTCATGAAGTAAAACTCATAGGTAAAGAAGTAATATTTTTTAATGATTTATTTAGATAATTTATCTTTTTCCCATCCTTTTTGCTAATGACAAAGGGGGAGAAGATATATGTGTATGTGTATGCTTGTCTCTAACTTTTGCAGCAATAAAGAAGTCAAATTCTATATGAATCAAGGGAGATATTTGATCAAGGGGGAGTTATCAAAGTTAGGGGGAGAATTCACATAATAACTTCTCATCTATTCTAAGAGATTCAAGCATTTCAATTTTTAATGGTTGTCATCATCAAAAAGGGGGAGATTGTGAAGTCAAGCTTCTCCAACATTGTGTTTTGATGAAGACAACTTTAAAACTCTCAAGACCATATACATATATCAAAGAAGAAGGAAAAAGATGCATGATTTTGTTCAAGCTTTATGATCAAACTTTTAAGGTATATGAAATTCTTTTCAAATACAATCTTAGTGCTCAAAATAAATTAATCATGCATATTAAAATTTAATAAAATATTTTTCAAAGTTTCACTTTTTGAAAAATATGTTACGACTTTTTTTTAATACTCTTAAAAATAATATTTTTTTTTAATGGATTGTCTTATGAGACAATAGATTGTTTCATGTCTCTATGTCTCTATATTTGTGTATCTTTAAAAAATATGTTGAACCAATATATTTCCTTTTTGAAACAATAGTTGCTTTAAGATTTGAAAACAAAGTTTATGTTAAACTTAATCAATAATTTTCTGGTGGGTTTGTTAGATAGAAAACATATTTTATATTAGATTGGCATGTGACTCCAATAGATTGGTTTATTTCTTTTTTAAAAATATATATTCGTTGGGAGTAAGCCAATTAATTGGCTTCTTGATGCAGTTAATTGTTTTACTCGCCACTGTTTGAAAAAATTTTATGAAACAATGTCTCATTTTGAATAAATGTTTTTTTAATTTATTTTCATATTACGTTATGGTTTTCTTTCAAAAATATATACCAACCATTGCCATTTTACGTAGAGTTTCCTTTACTCTATAAATTCATTTTCAAATTCTTTTTTATTTAACCTCTTTCAATAAATTAAATAAAAACTCTCTGCATATTTTTTACCAAATAGAAATTTCATCAAGTGATACTTTTGATTCATATTTTTCATATCATATTCATAAAGTATCTTGAGCACTTAAGAGAGTATATTATTCTTGAGTTTCATATTTGAAAGAGAAGAAGTCCTTCATAGGATTTATATACTACATATTTATTTATTCAAAAAAAATTCTTCTTTGTATCACATCTTATTTTTCCAGGATTGTTGGAATTAAGATTGTGTGAAGTGTATTCATTGTTTTCAGGATTGTTGGAAACAAGAAGTTGAAAGTGAGAGGATTGTTCTCATTTCAACTTGATAAATCCAAGAGGATTGTTCTTGGTGGTTTGGGTGTTAGAAGATTGTAGAATAAGTCTTGGGATTAGGCTTGTACAAATATCTAACAATAGTAAAATCTCTTTCGTGTTGAAAGGGGACTGGAGTACTCTCGGATTGTGAGGGGAACCAGTATACATCATTGTGTTCTTTACTTTTCCGCATTTTACCGCTTTCATCACTATTACCAAGAAAAGAAAAGAACCATTCCAAAATCTTCAAACACTTAACCAAAAATAAGTACAAGTATTCTAAAACCGGATAAATCTTCAAAATCCTAATTCACCCCCCTCGTAGGCGCACTCAATATACTTACAATAGAAGCATTCTAAAACTTGACTGAGTCTTTGTAAATGCCATTGGTTTGTTTCAGAGTTAGAGTGTATTGAGTTCAGAACCTAATGACGTAACATGTCTTATCTTCACAGTCAGAACCTCTTAGAAAAATATATATACTAGACAAAAACCATTAGAGTACTAAATTGTTCTCTAAGATATCATATAATGTTATCATCAAAACTTAAGGCCAGATATAGAACCAAATCTTGTTATTACACTGATATGTCAGGGCAATCCAAATCCTCGAATAGTTACATTTGGAACATATCTCAACCTAAAGGGATATTTAACTTTCATGCTATCACTAC
Organism: Vicia villosa; assembly: GCF_029867415.1. NCBI lineage: Eukaryota > Viridiplantae > Streptophyta > Magnoliopsida > Fabales > Fabaceae > Vicia > Vicia villosa. The sequence continues at coordinate 28,926,840 of NC_081183.1, read as the reverse complement.
AACAAATAACACTTTTAACCTCAGACGCGAAATGCGTTTTACATCAGCTAAAGTAGCGAGGTAACGAAGGGCGTCATGAAAAGTTTCCACTTAACACCTCGGTGATTAAAAAACCAAGGGATATAGTTATATGCACAAAGGTTCGAACCCCTGCAGTTGCACTTTTATTATTTTCAAAACTAACGTATCTTTTACCTCGGTTTATTCAAGAACTAAGGGGTGTGATTATTATTATTATTATTTTAAAGTTGTTACATTGTTTACTTAGAATATTACATTATTTTACCCAATATTACATTATTTACACATAATATTAAAATTAAAATAAAATTCAAATTCCCTAGAGTTTAAGATAAAAATCAAATTCCCTAGGGATTTAGATAAATATCAAATTCCCTCACGATTTAGACTTTAGATCTTCGAATTAGAGAATCTTGGGGAAGATCTTCTGTTGGATATGATGAAAAAAAAGGTAAGATAATTAATATAAAAAATCAAATTATTTTTTGTTTGAATAAATATTTTATAAAACAAACCTAGAACCCAGAAAATTTTATGCTCTTGCAATCCTTCATAGAGAACTTTCCCAAGCGTCCTTAGGTTTCAAGCGTTTCATATGTTTCATTTATGTTACATTTTCAATATACTTTTATAATGGATGTCCCTACGATTTCACGCGAATCACTAATGTCAACTTCTTGAGCATTGATAATCATTAAATGAACGACAAAGATTTGTTAAGGACGATGTATATAGTATAGAAAAAACACTTAATTATCACCTCGATCATGACAAATCACCGATGTGAATGCGTATTTTATTTTTTAAAATTACATTGTTTTCACAGAATATTAAAAATACATTATATGCAACAAATCTTTGATGATATTAAGATTTAGATGCTAGAGGTTTCATGTAAGATGCTAGATATCAGTTTCCTAGGCCAATGAGAATTTTTATTTTCTAAACTTGCAATCCATCTCAGAGATATGTTGTAGCGATGGTAAATATTTTCTCTCTTTGGAGCAGCTTCATATTATTAAGGATTAGGGTAAAATCTATTTAACAAGTATTTTTATAGTAAAATATGATTATTATAACCCTCAGTTTAACTATAAAACCAAGATAAATTATCATATCCTTTAAACTATCACCTCGTTTTTGGATTAAAATCGAGATGAATAATTCTTTTGTTAAAAATATTACATTGTTTACACAGAATATTAAGATAAATTATTTACAACAAATCTTTTCAAAGGTTAAGCTCACATCTTTGTGTAAGTTTGTTTGTTTGAAGAGAGGAAATGTACGATAAATTTTTGAAGCAAGATTGATTTTCTAGACTTGCAATCTATCAAATGAGCAAAAATACAACAACAACAACATCAACACAATTATGTGAGATAGATTGCAAGAGCAGAAAAATGTTTTGTTCAGATAGAAGAGCATTGAAGATTTTTCTGTCTTTTAATCCAACTAAAAGAATGATGTCTGCGAGTTTGGGGCGGCTTCATATAAAAAAGGATTAGGTTAAAATCTGTTTGACGAGTACTTTTATAGTGAAATTTGATTATTTGATCTCTCAGTTATATCAAAAAACCGAAGGGTTAGTTCACTTAGTTTACACTTATGAACATATAAAAACATGAACTGCAAAGGTTGGGTTTCGAAGCGTGTCCTGGTTTGTTTTTCCCCTCGGTTTTCTTAAAAACCAAGGGAAAATGTTGTTTTTATTATTATAAAAAAATAAAACATGGCGCACCAAGGCATAATACCTCGTTTTTTTATTGGCTAAGGTGAAAGCTTTGTGATTAAATAGATTATTTGTAGTAGTGTATAAATGTCGTATGAGGAATTAGTGCTTTCAGATGCATTCCTTTTTTTTAGGTAATTTCCTCCTCTCTCACAATCCATGATCAATTTATCCTTCCTCCTCGCATTCCATTAGCAGAATCAGAATGAATAGTGATAACAATAATACCATGTAATTTACCGAATAGTTAGTTCATTTAGCTTACACTTATGAACAAATAAAAACATAAACTACAAAAGCTGGGATTTAAAGTGTGTCCTGATTTGTTTTTCCCCTCGGTTTTCTTAAAAACCAAGGGAAAATGTTGTTTTTATTATTAAAAATAAAATAGAACGTGGCGCGCCAAGGCATAATACCTCTTTTTTATTGGCTGAGGTGAAAGCTTCGTCATGAAATGTATTATTTGTAGTAGTATATAAATATCGTCTGAGAAATTAGTGCTTTCGGATGCATTCCTTTTTTTTTATTTTTTAAATTTCCTCTTCTCTCACAATGCATAATCAATTTATCATTTTTCACTGGCATTTCATTAGCAGAATCGGAACGAATAGTGACAATAATATTACCATGTCATTTACAAGTAGTTTGTGCCAATGCTAAAACTTCAGATCGAGACTTAAATATCTGTCAATTACAACACATAATTATGAAACTATCACTTTCATAAATACGTGAAAACAACTCAAAATTGTATTAGTTGAATAGGAAACTTATGGTATATGTAAAAACTCCATAAATTTTGTATAGAAATCCGTCGAAGATGCTGTCGGCTCTATACCACACAAGTAAAGAATTTTATCTGCAGACATACCAGAAATTTCAAAACTGAATTTCTTTAAAGAAATATAACTATTTTTTAGATAAATAATAATAAGAGTTTTTTTATCAATACGAAAATACGGGAGGTGGCAGAAATAATTTTAAAGGTGGTATGTTAAATTTCCATGTTAAAGGCTTAAAAAAGCCCAAACCATACACTCCAATATTCATTCATTCACCACATGTCCAAACCAAAAAAAAAAGAAATAAATCCATAATATACTCTGTGACTAAAGTTCTAAAGCTATTGCGACTAAATTTATTCACACAATGATGTACTTCCCTATAAATTTGATAAACCAATTATATGACTAAAGTTCTAAATCACTTATTGGTCATAGTTTCCTTAAGAAGATGAATCGTAGAACCAAAAGCTTTTAAGATGACAAACTTATAGATTGATCCTGAATAGGTAAGCTTGGAAGCATTGGTAGAGAAATTGAAACAATTAATATGATCACACTAATTAACATGTTTCCTAACATTTCTTGTTCCTGCAATTTGTGAAAGAAGCCCCTTTTGTTTGTTATGAATTGTGTTATAAGAATCAGTCAAGTGTTGAAATCACCAATCAGACGCCAATGAAGGAATGAAGGAAGTGTTGATTTTGAACTGATTGAAGGGAAAACCAAAGTTCTCTCGTGTTCATGTAATTTGTGGAGGGATATATTCAATAAGAAGAATGCTATTCATACACCTATTTGTTACACCAATACTTATACCCAACAGTATTTTACAATTTTAAATTTGGTTAATCCAGTGTAAAAACTTGATTAATGCAGTAATGAAGTTGGTTAATGCACGTCCATGTATTAAAAATAAACGTCCGTACATGAATAGTATTCTTCCGTACATGAACAATGTCATCCGTACATGAACAGTGTCGTTTGTACATACGGTGTAGGTGTAAGGTTTGGTGTAAAAATAACATTTCTGATTCAATAAAGCACAAATAATTTCTCTATATTTTAGAATAAAAGTTACTAACAAAATAGAGTGTGTTACTAGCACTCCTCTTCTGTATGCTTTTACTGCATAAGAATTATACCTATTATTAACATAGAAATTATTAAGATAAACAGGTAAAATGATAAATCTAAAAGTAACACTATAACCACTTGAACCCTTCAGCCTAATAATAGTAATGACGTGACACAACTCTGGTACTTACTTGCCATATTACTAATTTTCTCTCTAAGTTTCAAACTCTTTTTTATGTGCAAAAGAAATTTAACATTTATATGAAAGATAGGATGAACGAAAACATTTAGCACCTAACACAAACAACTAAATGTTTCCTACTTTAACTCAAGTCATATTACAATCTTTAAAACCTAAAAAATGAGTGCAATAATTTTGATTTAATAGACTGTTTAAAAATTGTTCGTGCTTATGGTAAAATTATTTTTTAATGTTGATTGAGCGATACACTTGTCAATTTTAATTTGTGAGGAAGAGAGAAAAATGAGTAGATACGAGCACAATAAATGTATTTTGATTTATAAATCTTGAGATTTGAGAAAGGAATTGTACTTAACCATGATTTTGGAAGTTGTTCATACATGGGCCTTGGCAAGGATAGAATTGGCCCGTAGGTATAATAACTCATAAGCCAAAATCTTGATTGGTTCTAATCGGTCTCAGTACCAAACTTGATCTAATGAGGAGTAGTACAATTGAACCATTTAAATCCAAAAGGTAAATATATTAATGGATAAAGGAAAAGGTTATATAGGACCTATGAAGCAGGTATAAACTTTCAGGTAGGGAACTAAATTAAGGTTGACAGATGTCATAATAAATTATATATTGACATTTGTTGGCCTAAGCGGCTATGATTAGAGCTGAAGAACAAGAGCCATAAAAAACCTTAGTAAAACCCCTATATAAAGGGTCACATCCACAAAAACAAGGAACACACTCTTGAAAACCTAAAAACATTTCTAGTTAGAGTGTCAGATTGTTTTGCACGTACCAACCCTATCACACCTCCAAATTGAGGAGAATATTTCATGGATAAAGCATTACTTAACTTCATCATCTTATCATATTCTACCTCACTATTAGAACATTTTGGTTTGGATAAGATCTTAATTATTTGAAAAGTAGCATCAAACTTAGACATTATCATCCAAGCATGTAAAGTTGCTATATGTTTGTGTAGAATCTGGATTCTTGAGTTTGTTCCTAGATAAGGAAAATTTCAAGTTTGGTGTTCTCATGACAGTCAGTCATTACACATTTCTTATCATATTTTAATTAATTTTGATAGATTTTACTTATATTTGTTTACATTTTTGTAAATTTTAACAACGCTTTCAAAGAGTTCTGGAAAAGATCGATTTGTAGCTGGAATTATCCTAACCATAAAAATTATGTAGTATTTTCACTGTAGAAGTTACGACTACTAGAATGGAGAAGACTTAGACACACACATGAGAATAAATAAGAAAAATAAACAAATTGATGAAATCTCATGAAGCTAAAAAATGCCATAACTTCTTGGAAAAATGTGTCGCACATGCTGCTATTCTGACAGCATTTTTGAGTGATTTGCATGTCTCCTCGAATTGCACTGACTCATCCATCAAGCAGTGGTACTTTAGGACCAGGTACTAAATGGAAATAATTACTCCTGATGCATTGATGGAGGGTCGACCTAGGATGATATTGTACGGAGACAAGGATTCCACGATGAGGTACTTGACTTTAATCGCCTCGGCATTTGCTCCCTCGCCAAATGTTGTCTGTAGGGTTTTATGGCCCCTTTCTTGTACATGTTCGCCTAACAATCCTATTAACGAGCCCCTAAACTCTTTGACATTGTTGGGGTTGACTCGCTTGATATCCCAATTGTCATGTTGCATCATGATGGCCATATGGTCATTATCATGGGGGTTGACTCTGATGGCATCCCTGTCGGAAAAGATGATGTTAACCCTCATTTCCCTTTGTTCACCCCTAGGGAAACTAGGAGATATCAAATTTGTAGCAAATACCTGCCTTGTGTATTTCCTTCGGGAGGACTAGGAACTTCCTTCACCAACGAAACCTTCGTCTATGGTGTTTGTATTAGAGTGTAAAGTTTTTATCTGCTATCTTCGGTGGACGCCATTGCACTTGTCACAAAGTACATGTGTGTGGTATCCCTATAAGGGTAGGAGATTCTCATAGGCCTTAGTAGGTTTATAACAATTTAGGGTAGTTAAGGCTTCCTTGCAGTGGTGTCACCTCTCCTTGGGGTTGCAAAGCTCCCGCCCTAGCCTAGTCTTTTACAAATATAACACTACAAATACCAATAAAATCAGTATGTCAATTGAATGAAAATCAATTTTACACAAGGTATGTAATATGAGTCTAATCAATTGAGTGAGAAATCTAACATTACAATATTTAGATTTAGTCAACAACAAGAAATGTTCTAGAGTCTCAATCTAACAAATTCTAAAACTAGTTAATGAAATCGATATCAATACAATAAAATCTAACAACATACAGTTCTTATAAAACAGTCAACCTAAACAGGCAATTCTAAACAACATGTAAATAGAGAGAGAAAAAGAAAATACTGCACATGTATAGTGGTTCAACAATTTATCCTCGCTATGCTTACTCCATTGTCCATTTAATGTTTGTCGTTCTTCCACTTTGATTTTGACAAATTTACATAGACTTCCTTATTACATTCACAATTCAAATAATACTAAACATAACAATCTTCGATCCAAATCCTCTTTAACTTGTACACAATTTAGACACTAAGGAGAGTTGGGCTTCCTCTAATGTAAAGGTTTTTTCTTGGCAGCTTCTGCATGTTAGGTTCCCTTCTATAGAGAATATAATTAAGAGAAAGGTCGTAGTTGAGTATGAGGATATTTCGTGTATTATGTGTGAGGATTTGCTAGAATCGACTTTCAATATTTTTGTTACTTTTAGCTTAGCGTCTAGTTTTGTGTATAGGATTTTTAGGTGGCTAGGATTTGAAGTTACCCTTCCTATGGATCCCAATATTCTTTTTGATGTCTTTCAATCATTAGGAAGTAAGGCTAAGTTTTGGGGAGTTTTTTTTTATTATTTCGCATGTTGCGGTGTGGACCATTTTTGGTTTGTGCGTAACAATAAGCTTTTCTCAAGATCTCTAAGAAATGTGGAAGATAAGAGTATTTTATTGCTTGGTATTTGTTTCTTTGGAGGTCACCACCAATCTCAACCTTACTCTCTGAATAGATTCATAACCTTAACTTGTGCCTAAACTAATAACGGTTCAAGAGGTTGGTCCCTCTCCTTGAAGGAAGTAATGGCTTTGGTTTTCATGTGAAATTTATTTTTTATTAATTATAAGGCCAATTTTTTGAGATCTAGCTTGGTTCTTCGGCGGTTCAAATTTTGGAGTGTAGGCTTTTGTACTAAAGTTTCTTTATTACTTTGTTTTTGGTTGATCCTGTTTATGGTTGTTTATTAGCCGTGTTTTAGTTATTTTGCTTGTTCTCTAATGATTTTTTCCGTTCTTTATGGCCCCTCTTGTGCTAATTATTGTTATACTCTATTGATTTTGGATTTTTTTCCCATTTTATCATCTTTAATATATATTATTTCTTTAAAAAAGTGTCAGACATTGAGCTCTTGTAAATATTTACTCGACTCTGACTTAAATCTTCCAACTCCAAGAATGTTACTCCAAGCCTCCATTCTACAATGATATTTACTCGATCCTACAGGTCCCTTGAGCCTTAGATTATATGGAGATGAGATAAACTCCATCTTTTTTTTGCAGGCTTCCACACAAATCTACCAAAGTAGTCCTAGTGAGAAAAACCCCCTTCTTTTTTTTGGATTTGTCGATCCCAGCCACAACACTACACAAAGATGTAAACCACTATAATCCTCAAGAAATATTCATAAAATATTAATCACAAGAGCAATCCTCCTCATAGATCTCACACTTAAGATGATAATTTAATTCAACCAATAACTGATGATGCCAGAGGTTGAAGATGAACATCTTTCGTTGGCAAAACTTAAAATAATATTAAAAACCCATTTTGAAAGTTGATAGAAAATGTGTGTTACGGTTCTAAATCTTAAAGTGGATGTTTATATTATGAACATTATGAAAGGGAATTGAGAAATGATTTGTATATGTTCTAGAAATCTAGCAAACAAATGAGAGAAAATTATATTTATTCAAGTTATAAGCAAGAAGTATAAATCGAGCCAAAGAGTAAATAATTTGAATTAAGATCCAACAACATAGAAAAATTTCTCAAATGATTCAAATAAACCCATTTTATCATTCGATTCATGTCACTTGAGTCAACAAATGATCTTATACAAATCAAAACCATATAACAAAAATCCAAAATGCTATCTCTGTTTGATTCGAGTCAATTATATTTGTAATTCGAAACAAACTTCTTTAATTTCAATAATAGAGTGGGGTGATACGAATCAAATAGACATAAGAAAATTCTTCTTTTATGTAATATGTTTGATTCGAGCCAGGAACTTCTATGATTCAAATTATACTCCCATAAGTAAAACCTTAGCTTCCCAACATACTTTTATTCAAATCCTGACAGCATGTGATTTGAATCACACTTCCATATTTTCATTTTTTGTCAAAATTAAGTGTTATTATGAATAAGAATTTGTCATGATCGTAGCGGTGAAAAATTGATGCTAAAGCCATTGATTGTCTTAGCTCAGACATTTTAGTAGAGTCGCCACCACACTTTATTGTTTTCAAAGGAAATGGGAAAAAGAGCGAAATAAAACCACATAAGTTTTTAAAACAAAACTAATAAAAAGACAGAGATATTAGGTTCAGTGGTTGGTTATGAAAGGGGAAAGTATTAGCACCCTTCACATCTACGGTACTCCGTAGGAACCTCTTTGAAAATATATATTTGTTGTTATTGTTATTACAAAATGTTTATGTGTTTTTTTGTTTGTTTGTTTAAATAGAGTGGGAGGCATGAGAAAAGAAATTTTAAAAGTGTGTTTGGCAAGACATCTCATCTTGTGCCTACATACCCCTTAAGTGCAATAAGGAAAATATTTTTGGGTGTTGAGCTTTAACAATACTCAACGAGTTTTTAAAATGTTAAACTTTAACAATACTTAATAAGTTTTAAAAGGTGGCAAGCTTTTACAATACAAGGCAAAGGTGATTAAAAGAGTAGTGGTTGAACTTTAACAATACAAAACCAAAAATTGATTTAAAAGAGGTTGAACTTTAACAATACAAAACCATATTTAAAACAAAGAGGGGTGCAAAGCTTTAACAATAATAAGCTCAAAGTAAAAGAGGTGGAAAAAGAGAGTGAGTACCTTGACAATTTTATTCAGTACCATTCTCATTCCTTTGGATTTCTAGCATCAATGAAGAATTAAACATCTCAAGCAAGCATTAAGGGTGAGTATCTCAAGTGGTGTGTAAGACATGTTATGTGTATCATGTATACAAAAGGGTGAGTATAAACAAAGATATCAATGTAAATAAACTTAAGTATAAGAGGTATTATGAATAAAAGGGATGACATACCTCAAGATCATTTCATGTATGTATGAATATGACGTGATGATGGATGGATAAATATCTCATGCATGTAGGGTTAGTTCAATAATGTGTATGTGTGTGTGTGTGTGTGTGTGTGTGTGTGTGTGTGTATATATATATATATATATATATATATATATATATATATATATATATATATATATATATATATATATATATATATATATATATATATATATATATATATATATATATATGTATCAAATTATCAACACGATAAATCCAAACAATTTCTAATAACTATAAATATTTACAAATATCACTAATAACTATAAATATTTATAAATATTTTATTGATTAAAATTAAAAAAAAAATATATTATGGTGATGGTTATCAATGAAAATAGTGAGTTTCAATGATAAAATTCACATTAATTATTAAAATTTATAAATAGCATTATCATTGTTTCCTTAAACCACAATAATAAATGAGTAGTTTTGGTGATAAAGTTCACAGGAGCGCATTACAAATTTTAAAAAAATGAAAAATTTTTATTTAAATCTTTCTAGTTTCTACAATAACATTTTTGTGACATGCATTTATTGGTGTGATTGACAACATGCAATTGGTGAAAGAAAACATGCTAGACAATAAGTGAATAATAAAAACTATTGATATAAATATGTCTTTTCGGGTTATTACGGACGGTTATTTTTGGTTAATGGATTGATGTAATATTTAAGTCCAAAAATATTTAAACTTATTTTAATATAATTTAATCCATACTAATTTAATGCAGATTCCATAATCAATACTATTAATTATCAATGATTATTTTTAGTGGCAACTAATCAAATATTAAATTGTCAATATAAATATAAAACCTATATCAATAAATATAGTAACATTGAAAAATGATAATTAACATTTAAATTCTCCATCAATTTTATATAACAGTCTCTCTTCATCAACTTTGCATTAAAGACTCATCTACATCAATCTGAAAAATGAAAAAAAAAATGCAATTATGTCAATCGATAATGTTCAATTCAATTGTCTAAAAATTAATTTCGGATGACAATACTTAAAATCTAATTAAAATTTCATTGCTGTGGATATTCTACATCAATCTTATAATCTATCATATAAGAAAAGTCTACCATTTGGGACTTTCTTAGACTATCCACATCAGCAACTCTTCTATGGTTGATCCACATCAGCATCCTCAAAACAGCCTCAATGGTTCTTCAATTTCCACTCTCTTCATCGTAACTGTCCTTCAACCATTCTCTTCCAAATTCCCAAAACGGTTCTCAAATCATTTTCCTCATAACTGCCCTTCAACCATCCTCTTCCAAATTCTCAAACCGTTTACAATCCACAATCCATTGCGTTTCTGTTTTTTATGACAGATTCTTCGCTCTCCTATTTTTCTCTTTCTCACTATCAATCCTGATTCTCGATCCTGATATTTTGCTTCCTTCCATTGCTTGCGCTCCCGCTGCTTCCTCCAAAGGCGTCGAGGTTTTTTTTACTTTTTTCTTCTTCTTTGATTTCATCTTCCTGTATGGTGTCTGCGGCTGCGTCGATCCTGGCCGGAAGGATGATGCTCGCGGTGATTGGTTTCGCTTTCTCACGACCCTTCAGAGTTGTCGGGTTTAATTAAACGGTGAGTGGTTATGTGAACAATGGGGTTGTGATTCAAATCTTACTGATGTACGTTTTTTATTTTCAATAGGTTCTCGATGTCAATACAGAAGCTTGATCTGCAGACAAATCACGATACATAACGTATCCAACCCAAAACGCGAAAGAGATTTGAAGAAAATACCGGTCTGTTATGGGAGCACAAAATCGAGGTACGCTGTTTATCTCTTCTTCTTATCACTCGAATTGTTGTGTTAATGGTGGAATCGATGAGATAGGTGTGTATCGGTTTCGATTGTTCAAACAGTGGTTCTGGACTTATATTTTGATCTATTTACTGAGCTATGGTTTATTTTTCTTATTGATAATAGATTTAATTAAAAATCATAGTGAAAATATCAACCACAAAATTCAATAAGATTCAAACACAATAAAGCAGAGCAACAATAATTCGAGTGAATTTTACAGGTACTTATTTATGTTTTCTGTTATTCCCTTTCTCCTTCTGAAGTATGTTTGATTCTGATTTTTGCTTAACTTTTCCTTGATTGTTGAAGGGAAGGGTTCAAAATAACTTTTCCTTGATGGTTGGTTGTGATTGGTAATTGAACAGATGGAATCGGATCTCGGCAAGCTCTTCATTGGAGGAATATCGTGAGACACGGATGAGGAAAGTCTCAAGGAGTACTTCGCGACATATGGGGAGTTCATTAAGGTTTTGATCATGCGGGATCATGCAACGGGACGTGTATTTGTATAGATCTATATATTTACCATCAGCATTTTGTTCATATTGTGTGTTTAGTCTGGTAAGTCTAAAATAGCATTGCAGAATCAATTTAAACCCCAATCTATTTACTCGAAATTAATTTTTTCATTTTTTTGTTTACTTGGGTTTTGTTTCGCTGCAGTAATACCTGAAGAATAGGCTAAAGCATTTTGTGGCTGAAAAGGCAGAAGGGAGAAACCCATATCCACACAATTTCCATGTCACTATGTCTATTGAACAATGTATCAAGGAATATGAAGGTTTAAGCGACGGGTAACACCTTCGGGATGTTTCTGTGTCTTTGGCTGGTAGGCATTAATTTCTTTGTTTTTTATTTTTGAATTTGGTGGTTTATTGTGTTGATATATTTGTTGATTCTAATAGTTTTTCTGTAATTTAGGCGGAGTCATGCACAAACGTGCCTCTGGTGCAAAGCGTGTCAATGTAGGAATATCTTTGATGGATATTCAGACTCAGTATTCACACCCTTCAATCATTCAATGTTGGAGCTGATTTAGTAAATCAACCGGTAATTCATACTTTTAGCATGCAAATTTCTGATTAATGGCTTTTTCTTATTAATGTTGGGGCTGAAATAATACTTTTGGTATACATCTTTCTGAGTTAACAATTGGAATAGTCAATTCATAGAAGATTTAATTTGAACATTAGTTTGCATTATTTCCTTTTCATCATTTTTAATATTGAGATGGTTGTAGATAACTTGAAGAGAATGATACATTTGTTAATGACAAACTGTGTTATTGTCAATAAAAAAGGCTTATTTAACTAATGTCTCGCTGTTGGAATGGTGTTTTTAAGGAATAATGGATTTCAAGGGTGGTGCAATAAAATGTTTGAGATCTAAGCCTCACCATGACAAGTGGTTGAAAGCTACTGAAAAGTATGAGCTCAAGGTTCATAATCTGTTTGATCATTCGGCAATACATAGCTATATGAGCTCATTTTAATCCAACTGTCCTCAATCTCATCCACAAGCTGGCAACGCTCAAAGGCACCGAGGCGGCCTACGGCACTGCCAGTGGGATGTCCGCCATTGCATGAGGACACACACATACAACAACTGAGCTCATATTTTACTAAAATGAGCTCATATAGTGAGGCAATGCTTATAAAGTTTGTATCTTTGGTTAATTTTGTAAGTTGGGTTAGTTCAATTTTTTGATATTTTTTGTTTCTGTTTTTCAGGGTTTGTTTCTGGAGAGCCTAACCTTATCAGTAAGGACCCTAGAGTCTTTTGTCCAAGCTTGGAGAATAATATAGCTCCAACCTATGAATTGGTTCGTACATTCTTTCACTCTCACAAGGATACTATTGCTTGTGAATTTCATAATCCATCTTTCTTTGGAGACAACAATGTGCCAGAAAATATCAGATTGCTCATTGAGAATGGAGTAGCCGACGCAAACATTGCCAGAATTCTTTGAATCAGGAACCGGACATTGCAGGTGCGTGACATGGTGAGTTTTTTGGAGGAATTAAAGGGTTTTGGGTTTAACCCTTTGAAAACAACTTTTGGTGTAGCTTTCATTGGGAAAACATCAGTAACCAAAACCAGGTGGAAGCAGAAAGTTGATGCCTTTAACAAGTGGGGTTGGTCTGATGAAGATGTCACTGAAGCATTTAAAAAGCAACCTTATCTATCACATCGTAAGTCTTACCCATTTCATTTCTTGATCGTTATAGTTTATAATTTATTATATTGGCGGTTATAATTTTGATTTCGATTTTGTAGAGTGCTGGTAAATCCTAATTGGACATCGAGTTTTGGTAAGTCTGATGTAATATCTATATATTTTGACATTTTTAGATATTACATGAAGCAACATGTTATGTTATGGATTTGAACATAATAAACCCGTCTGTTCTATATAATTATCTTTAAAAAATGACTTTATGGAGGAAGTGGTTCATTCCTCATCCTCATATTTCAAACTTGCATTATGAGCCTAAATGACAATTTTCCAGACCAATGCAAGGATCAATCTCAAGCAGATTTCGAAAGCATAGTATATTCATAAAGAAATCCAAACAACATCTGAGTTATTCAATATATACTAAATAACTTGAATTTCTACCTGTATGACTAGGGAGGGCTTGAGGAAACGGTTTCTTTCTATGGAATGTGCACTTTTTCGCTATCGTTTTCGTTTTCTAACTACTGAAGCTCAGATAGAATATGACTTTATTACATGTATTTTGCACTTCAAGTAAGGTACTAATTTATCATGTGTCTTGCCTATGAGTGTACAGAGGGAAATCATGGACGACAAAGTGTATTTGGGTGCTGGATTTGGTGGTGCCTCAGTTCTGCAAGCATTTTTTCATTCTGTTGGCATCCTGCTCAGGTTGTTTTCTACTATGGCCAAATTTTGGTTATTTTTTGAGATTATGCAGATTAATTGGTTCTTTGCAGTATTTTGATTTTGTTTATGCTTTGAATTTCAGATGGCGATTCATTTCGATTTGGGTTTCTCCAATTAAGTTAAAGGTTCTAATGATAACCAATGTCAGCGTCTTCTCTGTGCTTTTATTCCTTGCGTTGACTCTCAGGCGGAATCATTGGAGTTTAAGGTTTAGCTTCTGTTTAATTTTCATTCAAGTTGTGTTCTGTGTTGCAACTCTAGAAGGATTTGGGTTTTTAGTAATAATGATTGATATTAACTATTTACCAAACTAATTCTTTTCACTCTGTATTGAATTGTTTATAATCATGATTGTTATTTGTTGATGATGTTGTTGTCGTTGATGATTGGTAGGAAATGGCGACTCCAGTTGAGCCTCCAAACAGGATAAGAGCGGAAGGGGAGCATTATTATTCCATGTATAGCTTTGATTTGTGAATGTGGGTATGATTATGGGTAGGGAAGCATTATTATTCCTGTTCATAGGAGTAGTTTTAAGGAAGTTTATCTTTTGCATCAAACAGCCAATGGCAGGAGATTTGCTGCCCTTTCTGAATTTATAAATTATGCATCAAATCATGACTTAGAAGTGAATATCGAAAACAAGTATTTGCAGTGACCTCTTATAACTTTGGTATGATCCTTCTCTAATAGTCCTTTAGCTTGGATTTCAATTTAGGTGAGAACTTTGATGATTGTTTACAATTTGGCCTCAAGTTAATATGTGCATCACTGTCTGGACATTGAATGTGATGATTGACTTATGTTGGTTTAATGTGTGTATGTAAACTATGTGTTTATTGTACAGGTTGTTGGCTATACCGAAGAAAGCATCTGCTATAACACTAGCACTTTCGAATAGCGTTTCTGTTTGGGTTGAGTATTGGCTTTTTACATCTGTGTTTAACGGGATACCGACTTTGCGTCAAAGTAGCCAGAGAAGAAGTGGATTGATGGGGGTGTTCCTCTGGATGCAGTGTGATCCAAACTTTCTAGACTTGCAAAGGTGAGAATTTTGTAAAGTTACCATTGATTTCCATGCTTTGATTTTGTAATGTTGAATTAGATACAAGGTATGAATAAGAAAATGTAGTGTGACGAACCGTTTTAAAAATGTATTGTGAATGAACCCTCCTAAAGTAAAAACAACTATGCAGTAAGTTTTATGCATAATACAAACTAAGATGTGGTAGGTTTATGATGATACCTCTTTTATAACTTTTCTGGCCTGGAATGAAGTTTATCTTTCTAATATGTCTAATGGAATCAATATCTTTATTCTTATACATTGATCAAATTAAAAACGGATGTACTAATCAGAAAAATATTCAAAAGATTTGAATGATGAATGCCGCAATGATTATCGATGTGAATGCCAGGATATATTTAATGAATGCTTAGTATAATGATGGATTATCGGTTAAAGCTATTCTGCAGAATGCCCTTGGTTTTTTTTATATTTGGTTACGATTACAGAATGTTAGTAATGTCAATTATTCTGAACTGAATATGCACTGAGCTGAAGTTGCGGTTTGTATCGATGGTTGTGGCTTTTGATATCATATGTTTTGGATGCAGGGCTGATTGTAATGGCTTTTTTCTGTCAATGCAGGTGCAGGGAGACATTTCAATTTATGGTTTAAACAAAGTAGTTCATCAATCAATAGTTTATTGATAATTTTTCAAGCTTTTTATGATTCAACAGAAATAATATTTTGAAATCCATAGACCCATTTATAACCATTCTAAATATTTTGAAATAATATTTAGTTATATATTATATCTTTAGAAGATTTAACATAAGAGAACTTTGAGAAGTTGTGGTGCAGGTTGTACCCTGTAGTGTGTGTAATATCCCGGGACTGGGTAAACCCTATATGGAATTCCTTTTCACCTAAATGGATTGAAGGGTTCATCACCAAAGAGGATGCAGAAGCTTCACTTCAAGGTCCAGCAGGATTTCAAGAACCTGGTACTTTTATATTGCGGGGTCCAACCTCAAGAAGCTGGCCTCACCCAGATGTTGGTAGCCTAACTATTACTTATGTTAGCAGTGACTACAAACTTTGCCACAGACTACTTTCAATGGATCATATTTATAGGTAAGGTTTTCATCTTTTTTATTGAATCCATTGGTTGGATTTTCCTTAGTCATGAGTATATCATTCTCGGGTGGAGTTGATGATCTGTCCACGAGACTTATGTCTTCTTTCATGTATCATGTATCATGCATTTCTGATATGTCATAGATGGAGAGTGTATAAATATAAATAAATGATGCCTTTAGAGATTGAACTCTAGACCAACAATTTATACGTTAGACCAAACTGTTTTTCCTTAACTAAAATATTAATCATATTTGTTGTTTCCATAGCTCCGATAAAACTGGCGTGAAACCATTGCAAGATATGCTACTGGCAGACCCTGAGCTGACTCGGTTGGGAAGGTAATTTGCAAAGCAAATTTATTGTTGTTTCTTATATGCATTAAACTAAATGCGTAACCTTTCATTACTATTAATTGTTTTTTCCATCATTGGCAATTAATTCTTCAGGGTAATGAGAAGGTATCAAGCACGCTGATGTTAAGGCAGATTGTCATTAAATATCCAGTCAAAGTTGTTTTTCAAGGTTCTATTGCCATTATTGACTCAAAAAGGAAGATATATGTAAAAAAATACTTTAGTAGTTATAGAACATAAAATGTTAGCATATAAAGTTGAAATATTGATATTAATATTTTTATAACTTTACCCATTTTAACCAAAATTTAGTCTTTTACTAATACTTTGTATTTTTCTCAATCACAATGCGCGAAAACGACGGGTACCCGTGCGAACGCACGGGTAAGACACTAGTATTCACAATTATGAAAACCAAAATGTTAAAAAAAAAATAGGGAGACGGTGATTTGAATTCATTGTGATTTAACAAAGTTATAAATGACCTCTCCTAGAATTAACTTTTAAATTTTGTTTTTTTAAAAAGTAAGTCCCTTATTAAAGTAATTATGGGCAATTCAAAATATCAGAAAACAAAAACATGTATGATGTAAGTATCTACTCACCTAAATCATCAACAATCAGATTTGCATAAACTTAAATAGCATTGTCAATTCCACATAATAAGCTGTTGATTTATGGAAATTTCATTGAAACTTTAAGACCAAAAAATAGATCCACACCCTGCACACAATAAAACAGTAAATAAATTGAATTTTTAGTAAAAATTAAAATAAATTACATTATGCTGGATTAATATATTATAATCATTACATTTACTCTAAACAAAATAAAAATTATTAACTCAAATTTGATAATAGTTTCCATGTAAAAACTCATTATTATTAAGATAAAAAATAACATTAAAATTAATTGGCCCTTCTCATTACCATTCTTTTTCCAGGAGTGAGTGGTAAACTCATCTAGAAACAAATCACTCCAACACTATAATCAAAACTCAAGAAACTAAAATGATGTTTATTAGACACGACAATTTCACCTAATTATTACAAATACACATGAATCATTTTCATGGCTTTAATAAAAGTTATTTAGATTTTATTATTATCAAAACAAATCATTCTATAATCACTTAGTTTCCAAATAAATATATGATTTCAATACACAAATTTTTCCACAGCTCACTGGTTTACCACAATTACGGGGCCCTTGTTCTATACTCATGCTCTTTCATTCATGCATTCTATGAACTGGCAGCATAATAGAAATTGGAGTAAAATAGTATCTAAAATGTACCTTACATCCAACATTTGAGCCATACATGTCATATTTTATTGTTTAAGCTGGCATAACACGAAAGTGGCCATTGAAAAAGCAGTTGTACCGTTGTAAAATAGGTTTGCAACCCTCTATAAAGCAAGTCTAGTATGGCTAGCTGTAAAAAGAGGCAATTTTCATTTAAGGTTGACTTGACCCTAGACAGATGGTTTCCCAAAATGCAGGAACCTGTCAATTCCAAAGGCTAGGCCATAGCAAGAAGGAAGAAAATACAGACATAAAGCTAGTCTACAATTACAAATGTCAGGAAGTAAGGTACGAAAAACATGAGGAAGTGAAATCGAAAAAATATACTTTGATGATCAAATGTATCCATGAGAAAGTGGAATTTCTTGATGCTCATTTAGTTGAAGTAACTTAACATTTTAACCTGTTTTCCTTATACCTAAATGTAGAGTTGTTTTTGAAAGTAGTTTTGAACCTACCACATAAAAATCTATTTCACAAGTCAATGAAGACAAAACCACACAACATAATTTTATAAACATTACAGTGTAAAGGAAGTAGTAATGAAAGGATGTGGTTAAAAAAAGAAGGTATATTATATTTAAAATGTTCAATTTATTAAGAAGAAATTAGTATATAAATACCATAGGATTTTAAAAACTTGTGATGCATACCATAGGAGTCATCCATAAGAATGGTATTTAAAGATAATTTTTATGTATACCATACTGGTTTAATGACTTCTTATTCATCAAATATTTTCATTAACCACTTCTTTAAAAATGGTATTCACATGTTGCCGAAAAGAATAGTTCATATGACTTGGATTTTTTAAAGAAAAATGTAGTCTCCTTGAGGTCATACCAATCAGTTAAATACAATCCAAAAAGAAAATATTTGATGAATTTTTTCCTTAATATTTGGTAAAGAAAAATGCAATAACATGGCCTGAAATTTTGTCCTATCGAAAATACCAGTCGGTAACATTGAAGTTACAACAATATATGAGTGAGTTGCATTTTTCTGTTTGTTTTAAGTTAAGGCAGTGAAGTGTAATAAAAAAAATTAAGGCAGTGAAGTAGGGAGTTGAAACAGACAATGCATTGTTGAAATAGGTCACAACAATATATAATTTATTGGTGGTAAATATGGTCTGCATGTTTTATGGTCTGTTAAATGTGTTTGTTCATGTCAGCAACACAAATTAAGGAGCATAGACACGTACATATATTGTAAAAATTAGAAAATCATAGAAGTTGCAAGCTTGATTACAAAAGTGTTAATGATGAGTAAATTAGTTCAAGTAAAAAACCAGTCAATATGCTTCATCGACAAAAAGAATTCCCCCTTCTGCTTGTTGGATCTGTATAAAGCATGACTATCAAATTGAGATTCAAATTATAGAAAAAGATTTTCAAAGCCAATAACATACCTTCCAACTGGTTTTCAGACCAGTATGAACAACAAACTCGCCAACTAAATTTCCCGTTGAACTTCTGTCACTGTATTAGTAAGTAGAATTCCCACCATGTGAAGCAATCTTCCAAGGAATCATGCTACCATAGTTTTACTTATTAAATATGAATGTCAACATATGGAAAGCACACAATTCATAGAGAATGAACGATGTACTATGAAATAATTGTGCACCTAACCATGCAAAACAGAAATATGTACTCTCAGTCGAAAACCATTAATCATACAAAACTGAAACAAACAAAAAAACTTACAGGGTTGCTCCCATAAGCCGAGTTTAAGCTGAGTAATAGCTTTACCCAACCTCTGAGTTTGTTTTTTCCTTCAAATCCATTATCATCTTCTCCATCTAACAATTGATACTTGCTTTTCTTACTTAGCATCACATTCAACTTCAGTTTCAGCAACCATGAAACATTAATCAATTCATAAACAATTTCAAAACAAATATAAAACCAAACAAATTAAGACTAAACATCAATAGCAAACAAATTAGTACCTTACGATCTCTCTACGATCTCATAGAAGTTTCTTCCTCTGCATATAACCAACTCTAACCTAGATTTCATCTCACAATTCATGAGTATTTCTCTACAAATCAATTGAGAACAGAACATACCTTAGACAATCTTGAAATAAAATTTACCTCTACCTGTTGAACACGATATAATGAACATATGCAAAAGATGATGAACAACTCAACCTTATGATTTAAGGGTGAATATGAACAGGAAAACAAAACCAAAACCTAAGAAATATTCGTGAAAACGAACCAAACAAATGGAAACCATAGGTTGACAAAATAAATACTGATGAAACCTCAAAAGTTTGTTTACCTAAAAAAATGAGACTTTAATGGTAAAATAAAAACTGAAACAAAAAGATTAAAACTTTTATATGTTGTAAAGAAAAACAGAACGAATACATTGAGTCTGAAATACAAACTTTGATTTTGGAGAAGCTGAAACAAAAACGAAAAATGGAAACTTTTTTTAAGACAAGGTTATTGAAACGGCAGAAAACGAAAACTTACCCATGTGCAAGGACGATGAAAGGCAGACGATTTGGCTTTTCAATGCAGAGAGAGCTTTGAATGCAGAGAAAAACGAAAAATAACAAAAGTGAAGTAGAGTTGTGAAATGAAAAGGTGAGGAAGACAAGACAATGGTTTTACGGTTTTCAAAAGTTGAAGGGTTAAAACTCAATGGATATTAGAAAGAGTGAGGGAAAATTGGGCAAAAGCCAATGGTTAATAGAAAGAAACAATAGAAGTTTGATTTAGCAAAATTGAGAAAAGGGTGCCACTTGGAATAATGGGTACATTTGATTGGTCTAATAGAAGTTTGATTTAGCAAATTACTAAAATGGGCATATCTTAGTGCAAATTAAAAAAAGCAAAAGGACAATTAAGGGAGTTAATAGGCATATTATAATCTTAGTTAGGTAGTTGATAACCAAGGTATAAATGTACGAAGATGTAAATCAACAAACATATGTACAAATGAATAAACAAGGGGAGATCATAACAACAAGTTAATATTAACATGGTTTTGCTTTTAAGATTAAAAGATCAAAGGATCACGGATTAGGGTGTTGATTTTTGTACATAAACCTAATCATTTTTATTTTTAAAGTTTAAACAAAAACCTAGGTGAATCAACTAAGGGATCATATTAACATCATCAAGGTTGACTTATCCTAGTCCTAATTGGTTCACCAATATATACAAGTCAATTAGTGAAAATCATATGGAAAACTTTTACTTTATTGGCCTTTAAAAGCATAAAAGATAAGACTTTTGATTTAATTAAAAAAAGGTTAAATAAATAATATTTTTGAGTTTTTAAAATATATTTCTAAAATATACAAGGTAAACAAGAAGTGTGGAAAAAATCAAGTAAAAATAAGTTAATTTGCTATTTTAAATAAAATATCAAAGTTGTGAAGAAAAGTAATAAAATAGTAATTAAAAATACGGTTTTGTACTTGGCAGGTCTTGAACCCACGCCCTAATGCTCAGGGTTTAAAATGTCTACCCCTGGGCCAAGCGCTTTGTGTGTTAGAATATTGAACTTGATTCAATAAATATGTAACACAGTCAGAAATGTGTAAAAATCAAATAAAATCACAAAAAGGCAAAAGGTGGGGATCGAACCCGCGACCTAGACAAGGGAGAGAGTCTTACGAGCACGCGCATTACCACTGAGTTGGCCATACATCCACAAAGAAATGGCACCATGGCCATCATCTTCTTCGAGACAAACAACAACAACAACAACAACAACTTCCATGGCACATTTTCAAACTCCTTCATTCCTCAACCATTCATGAAAATGTAAGCACGGAAGTTGATGGAAATTTCATCAGGAATTCAACCATATAACTCTTATTAATTTATTTTAACTCTAACTCGCTAATTTCCAGAAAATCTCTATGAACCCTAAAATTTCAATTTCAAATTAAATGGTATATACAAATGATAAATGAACACAAACAGAGGGTTTTTGATCCTTACATCATATTGAACATAATAGAATCAAGTTTTATTAAAAATGATTCAGAAATGTGGGAGTTCAAGTTTGAGGAACTTACCTCTGAAGCTGGAAAACAAAATATGGGTTAATGGACTTCCAAAAGTGAAATGCTAATCTGGATAGCTTCCTTGGTCCTTGGTGAAGCTGTTTGAATGCTTATAACACTTTGAAGTTGCTCAAATTGCTCTACTTGAATCCACTTGCAAATGGAAAAAGTTGAAAATGGGGAATGGTGTTCAAAGTGTTACAGATGCAATTCCATTTTCGCACTTGGGAACAGCCTTCACAAAAAGGGTAATAACTTTCTGCTCATAACTCCGATTGTAATGATTTTGGTCTTGTTGGAAAGCTTACGAAATTCTCTTCAATTTGCATATAAGGTTTATGCTCATAGCTTGTTTATTGATGGAGATAAACGCGTTTGAAGTTGAACAATTGATGTTGAAAGTTGGCAAAGAGAGAGTTACGGGTTTGGCTAGCTTGAAGGTGAAATGTTGGTCAAGAAGGAAGTTCTATAGCAGCAAGAACACTATCTTAATCTCCATTTAGCCCAAGGTGAGTTCCATTAGATAGGACTTGGGTAGAAAATTGAGAATGATTTTATGCTTGGGATTAGATTGTGATTGAATCCTTGCATGTGAGACTAATTGTTAGGAATTGGGAGTTATTATGAGATAGTTTCCTTGCATGCTTGATCTAATTGATGGAATTGTGCTTTACAATGAGTTTGTATGTATTGGATCAATTCTATGTGTTATAATTTAGTCTGGAATGATATTGAGATGTTAAAGGTGTTTGGATTGAAGTTGTATTAGGGTTAGAACCTTCAAAATGCAGAAAAATTGATTCTGCTTCATGGTAATCGGTTACTGGCTTCTGGGTAACCGGTTACTCTGTAGAAAATTGCGTTACTGGGCATTTTGAATGTAGTAACCGGTTACTTAAGGCTTGAACAGTTTCTACGAGGTATATGGAAGGTGTTTGAATGGTTGTTTGACACAAAAGTTGCTTAGAACTCAAAATTCACAAGTTTGTACAAGTTAGAATTTTGGAGTTTTCAAGTGAGGTAGTGAAAATGAGATTTTCTTTGTGTTTGGTTTTAGAACCAAAGGCCTATATTTATAGGTTCAATTTGTGGTTTTTTTTTTTTTTGGGGGGGGGGCATATGATCAAATGGCTGCTTCAAACTCAAGTTGTATGATTTTGCTTCATGGTAAAGTTAACTTGAAAATCATGGTTCCAATGGTACTTGCAATACTTTAATTACAACTTAGGGAGGTTCCCTTGCAGATTAGGGTGTTTCTAGTTGGACTTGTGTTGCTTTTGGTGCAGATTAAACAATGTAGAGGCTCAATGCAAGAGTTGTTGGTGATTAAAGTCACATTTCCAAAATACAACTCATGATTTTATGCTTGAAATGGAATGATTGAATGGGCAATGATCAAAACACTTTGGCAATAGCTCAAAAGCTTGTGTAATCTTCTAGTTTGAGGGAGATTTACAAGCAAGAGGGTCTTAAAACTAAGATTATGTAGCTTTGGTTCAAGGTTGCAACTTGGTTCTTCATAAAAATGACTTATAATTCAAGACTGAAACCATAACTTCATCTCTTCGAATCTCCTAGCTCACAAATTCCATGGAGGAGTTAAAGTACTTTTTGGAAAGCCCTAAACTTCCTCTACAACTTTCATGTTTGGTGTTTTCTCAAATTCTCAAAGGATCATGATAGAAAATGGCCTCAAAGATGCCTACTTTTGAAGAACAAATCTGCCTCTTTGTAAAATTTTCTAAGTGTTGAAAAAGTCAACAACTTTGAAGCTTCATAAAGTAAAAACCATTGATTTGTGGTAAAATGCTCACACTGACAAAGTTGTAAGCTTGATTTTCAATTCAAGTGAGGCTTTGGAGCACAAAATTTGACCAAGTATTGAGGAAGTTATGACCTTTCAAATTTGAGAAAAAACTTGTGTTTTCTTCATGAAAAGTCAAAACCCTAATTGTTGAATTTTGGATCTTTGATTGTTTTTTTTTTTTATTTTTCTTTATCAAAAGACTTCAATAATCATATAATTCATGATTTTGATCTTCAAAAGTCCATGGTTGACCAAATTCCTCAAAAGTCAAAGGTGATCTTAAACAAATGACTTTTTCCAAATGAATTGATCACTTCTAAGCCTCGATGGAATCAAGATCTTCTAGCTAAATGGATGTTATGAGTGGATTTTAATGCAAATTTTTGGCTTCATTGCACACTTTGATTTGGATCATGTCAACTTGTTATTCAAATCACATTTCTAGATTTATAATTTTGGTCAAAATGAAGTGTTATTTTGAACCGGAACTTGACATGCCTAAAGTCACTCTTAAATGTGTTTTATTGATTCAAAACTTCAATTATTTGTCTAGAAGCATATTGCTAGGATTATAATCAAACAATTTAATTTATGCATGCGTAAAAACGAATTAAGAACTCAACCTTAAAATACGCAATCAAGTAAGGGATTCAATAACGCCAAAGTAATAGCAAAGGCTAAATGAAAAGTAACAAGACATAAACCCTATGAGGAAAGTAACTTCATTAATTCTGTGAAAGTCTCTCCAAGTCCATAAATTTTGATCCACACTTGATCTGTTCATTGTTGTTGGAAATTAGGGTTAAAATCTTTGCTGCATGGAAATAATTTCAAAAGATACTATTTTAGGTTCTAATTCGAGATTGACCTAGTTGTTCTAACATATTTCATAGAGGAGAAATTGAATTTGTAAAATACCTTATCTAAATAAAAACCCAAAATGTTGTTTTCTTCCCTCTCGTAACATAAATAAAAAAATTTATTTCCTAGAATCCCTTGCAAAAGTTATAACTTTTATTATTTCTAAATGTAGTTTTAATCCATTAAAATAATATTTTTAATGTGGACAACACATCTTATTATATGTAGGAAACTCAGTGATAATATATACAGATAGATAGCCAAATTATTAGAACATGGTCTTAAAAATTCCATGCAAGTACATCCATATAATCTAGATCATGAGATATAAATTCAGAGTTAAGTACACTCTCCAACAACCCAAAATCAAACTTAGAATTCTCAAAAAAACCATTCATTTCAATTTCACTTAAATCCATTCCTTTCTCACACATCTTCTCCTTCTCTTCCTCCACTCTAGCTTGTGTTCCTTCTTCATCTCTTGAAACCCAAATGCCATTCTTATTCTTAGATATTTCATTTTCAACAACAGTAGTGTCTAGGCCGGATGAAGAACAAACGTTCGATATGTTCTCGGTTATTATTCGAGCCTGTTCTTGCTCGGGAAGACATAGTTGATTTGAAATTACATTGAAAGATGTTTGATATTGGTTTGTGGAAACAATTGTAGAAGGAGTTTGAATAATATTTGGTGGTGAAAAAGTTTGATTTGTTGTTTCAATATGATAGTTAGCATTTGGTGGCATTTGTGAAGTGAGAATGAAAATGGAATTGGAGTTTTGATATGATGAGTTGTTTCTTTTATGAGAAGAAAGTAAATTGTGAGTTTGTGGATCTAAGCCTTGTGAAATGAGCTTCTTTTTGATGCATGAGTTCCAAAAATTCTTCACTTCATTGTCAGTTCTACCAGGAAGGTGCTTTGCTATTTGGGCCCATCTGCATCACACAAATAATGCACGCATCAAGACGAACTCTACCAACTTTCTATAAAGAGTTGCAGAGAGTCTATACTATTACGTAAACCCTAAACCTTAAACCTTAAATTTTTTTATAAAACCTTGCAGAGAGTTTGTACTATCATATAACGACCGGACAAACTAGTAAAATACAATTACTAAGGTGTCGAGACAATTTATTATACTACTATAGAATTATTCTCTCTTTTTTTGTTGTGATTGTGACTATTAGTTCTCTTTACCTGTTTCCGAGAATTCTATGTATGTCGATTATGATATGTTCTTCTTCTACAGTGAAGGAACCTCGTTTTAGATCTGGTCTCAAATAGTTCGTCCATCTTAATCTGCAACTCTTTCCACATCTCTGAAGACCTACACACTCAAACACAAAATATTAATAGGTAGCCGCGTTATGATTCTTGATATTTCGTGATAATATCAAAAATCATGATGTTGCGAGCCAGAAGCTCATGTTGAATCTTTTCACCGCGTTGTGATTTTTGATATTTTATGATAATATCAAAAATCACCACGTTGCGAGTCAGAAGCTCATGCTCGATCTTTTCACCGACATCTAAAAATAAACACAACAAAATATACAAGTACTATAGAAGGAGAGAAATAATAATGCCTGCAAACTTTGGGACAGAACTCCAACTTTTATGTCCATGAGTAGTGATATATGCAACAAGCTTATCATCTTCTTCAGGAGACCATAATCCTCTTTTGATCTTCTGTTTGCTGCAACAACGATGGCCCATCTCTCCAAAAACACCCTCTTGAGACAATTTAGCATATATGAGTCTTTGAGAACTTCATTTATAAATAGAGACTTTAAATTACCCTACAATAAAATGACAAAGAAAGTAGATAGGTCCCACATTGCCATAATAGTATACAAAATCCAGTGTCACACTCTATATATGTAATGGTGGGACCAGGTACTAGAATGATTGACAAGTTGTCAAATTTGTTTAGGAATTTAATCAAACGAGATTGTCCCTAATTAGTAAAGAAGAAAAATAAAAGGTTCTTTTGTCTGGGAAAAGTGTTGAATGCATAATAGACAAAATCTATGTTCATTCTTATGGTAAATGTAGTGCAACTTAATTAGGTTTTGACTTTTTCATGGTTTATTATTCCACTTTTTAAATTTTCTACTATTTGGTTTCTTTAATGTTTCCTATGAAATTATTGTAAATAAAGCAATCAATTTGCATCCATATTCAAGGATTCTTGTGGGCACTTGGGAAGGATTGAGCAACTTTCAAAACTTTTGTGTAATGAAAAGATATATGAATAATTGAGTAAGGTGGCTAGATTGTGTTAGTTTATTTGTATTAAGTGAGTATGAAGTAATTTATTTATATTTATTTATTAATGTAAATAAATTGTTAATATTTAAAAAATAATATGAATAATTAAAATAAATTAATAAATTACTTACGTGAAAAATAATACTTATGTCACTGGACAAAAATAAAAGACCACCAAACTCTACAAAGGGTAGCTCGATAAGATAATAAGATGATAGATAGATTATGATCGCATATTAAAAATTTATATTGAGGTTAACCCAATCTTACATTTATAAAGTAATAATTAACAATTTCAATCTCTCTATCACATAATTCTTCTTTCGAGTTGAAATTTAAACCTATCATGCATAGTGAGTTTAAAAGAAGAGTGTGACACGAACTTTAAAGTCTTCATCTCAATCTCATATTCAACTTTGAATATAGGGAAAAACTCAAATTTATATATCATCCGGTCAAAACGATCAAAATGAAGATTCTCCATCACATTAAAATAATTAAATAGAATCGAAATTATATTGTCATAACTATTTAAAATTAAATATTTTTGTTTTATTCTATTTGCTTTATATATTCAACTATGTGTGAAAAGTATCTTTTTTACCTTGTTTTGTGTATAAACTTTTGAAACAAGAAAAAGTATAAAAATAAAGTCACAATTTTATAACTAAAAGTAAAATGAAATTAAAAAAAAAATCTCAAACTAAACATCTCCTAATTTATTTGTTTCCATAGTTTTCTTCTATTAAAATAAAAGATATATAAAAATAATTAGTTTCAATAACTTGTTACTTTTGCAATTAACTTTTATATATTTTAAATCATGTAAACACTTAACTACTTCTGTCTTTTTTCTTTCTTTTGTCCATATATAAATTTTTGATCATCCTATATAATTGGTCAAATATGAGAAAAATGAGCTGGACTAGAAACTTCATGTTCACTCATGATTGGTGTCTTAATCTCAAAGGTCTAATTAATTGGAGTGTCTTTGTAGCAATACTGAAATAGACGATTGCTATTTCACCATCATCTTTATCCACTTCCATTGGTTACACTCCGACAATAGTCTAAACATTTTCAGAAGTCTTGTAAACAAATATATACAAACAGAAATCTTAATCACCAAAATGGGCACATTTGTACTTCAATAAACGGGGAAACACATGGGAATGAATAATCTGTATATACTAAGACTTGCACGGTTAGACGTTGAAAAATCATGTCCATTTTTATGGGTCTGTTAATTCTTCAAGAAAGTCTGTATGATTTCTAAGAATCATTATATGCCTTGTCAAACAAACAAAAATATCATTTGTGATATGTTTTTAAGCCCGATTCAATTATAAATAACCGTTATTGGTATCTCGGTCTCTAATTATAATACTGTTTCAGATCGGTCAAACGGCTTAACAAGACCATCCTAATACGAATTTGTTAGAACAACAACTAGTATAGAAGATTAAAGATAAGCGAAAGTAAAAGACAATGGAGATGATCGATATTTGTTAACGCAGTTCGGCCAATGGTACCTACCTGCGTCACTATAAAGTAGTTATAGTTCTCTTTATTTTTGTCTTATATGAACTTGATTGGATTATAGTATTACCGGTCATATATATAATACTAGTGTGCAGTCTATCTTAAACTCTAATCCATAGTTTCTCTCAACAAATAATTATCTCTACCTATATTTATCTCCACAATATGAGTTATACTCCCAACAACTCATAATTATCTCAACAACCCATAATTATCTCAACAATATGAACCCTACTCAACAATCTCCACATTGGCGAATATCAAACCCCTATGAAGACTTTCTGTATGATGATTCGTCCTGAAAACTAGGGAGGTACACCTTATATTTAACACTAAGAAACACGTAACAAGTACAAACAATGCCTGAACTTGTCACTAACGTCTGCCTTGATCAACATATTAACATCGTTCTCTGAAGTATAAACTTTTTCAAGTAATATTTATCTAAATGCAAGTAACTATCTGATTTAGTGAAACCTCACATCAATATGCTTGGTCCTAACATGATACATTTGCTTGTTTGGCAAATAAATGACACTCTGGCTATCACAATACAACTGAACTCCATATTGTTCAACACATAATTCTCTCACTAATTATGTAAGCCATTAGGCTTCTATGGCAGCCTCGCCGACCTCCATGTACTCTACTTCAGATGTCGGAATGGCCACTACGAATTGATCCAATGATTTTGAACAAATGGGTCTTCTCGCTAAGTAAAGACACACTCTGTAATAGACATCCTATCATCCATATCAGCAACATAGTCTTAATCAACATATCCTACAATTGAAGGATCACTATGTTCACTACTAAACCTAATACTATCACGTCTTCTTAAGTTCAAACTTTATCAAATGGATGTTAAAATGACTTTCTAAATGAATATTTGAATGAAGAAGTATATGTTGAACAACCAAAAGGATTCATTAATCATTGTTCTCTAGATCATGTCTACAAGCTCAAGAAGGCACTCTATGGATTAAAACAAGCTCTTAAAGCTTGGTATAAAAGACTACCACAGTTTCTCACCAACAATGGTTATGTTAGAGAGGAATCGACAAAACTCTGTATGTTAAAAAGGAAGAAGGAAATCTCATTAAAGCTCAAATCCATGAGGATGACAATGTGTTTGGAGGAATGTCTAGTGGGATGGTAGAATATTTTGTCCAACAAATACAATCTGAATTCGAAATGAGTTTGGTTGATAAACTTACCTACTTTCTTGAATTTCAAGTTAAATAAATGAAAGATAACATCTTTGTTTTGCAGAACAAGTAACTAAAGATATTATAAAGAGGTTTGATATTGAAAATGTTAGGCATAAACACAAAAATAAAAAAGCAAAAATAAAAATTTTGTTTCTCTATCCACTAGAGAGTCCAAGTACATGTTAAAAGAGTATAAAGCAAATGTTAAAATTTTGTTGCAAAAGCAGTTTCACTCCACTATATATAAAGCAAATGCTAAGAGAGTATAATGTCACACAAGATGTTATGATATTATATTGTGACAACATGAGTGTGATCAACATCTCAAAGACCCTTGTGAAGCATAGTCGTACCGAACACATTGATGTAAGATATTATTTCATCAGAGAACTTGTGGAAGAAAAAAAGTTATTTCTCTTGAATATTTTCTACTGAAAAATAATTTGTTGATATTTGTCAACATTGTGGGACATTAAAAAATGTGCGTCAGTTGAA
The DNA here is from genome assembly GCF_029867415.1 of Vicia villosa. NCBI lineage: Eukaryota > Viridiplantae > Streptophyta > Magnoliopsida > Fabales > Fabaceae > Vicia > Vicia villosa. The sequence continues at coordinate 28,896,856 of NC_081183.1, read as the reverse complement.
AGTGGAACAATGACCAAAACGTAAAAAAAAAAAAAAAAACATTTACATGGTTATAAAATGGTTAGAATAAATACAATTTATAAGTCATGGAACACTTGATTTCAACGAGGTTGTCATAGTTTCTTGTTAGACAAGGTTAGGGCTAAGATTTCCGTTAGGGTCATTGATCTATAAAAAAAACATAAATTAATGAATTAATAGGTATTTTATTCCCTAACATATAAGTGACTTCTGATTTTCCCTTGTAAATGTTTTCTTCAGATTTCAACCTTGTCACATGAATATTTTGTCGTTTTAAACTCAATGGGAATTTGATTGAGTGCAAAAACGCCTATGTGATTTGCTGAGTGAATTTTTTTTAATGTCAACTATGTTTATTTGGTTTTTCCTATTTTCATTTTGAATTATTTTAAATTTCACGTTGGTATTTTTATAATTTTTTTAAACTTGGATATTTTAAAACATCAATAAACCAATTTTTTTTACTCAAATACAAAACACATCCTAATATATTTAAATTCTATTTAAATATGTTTGAACCTAAAAGTATTAATTATTTGTGATTTAGATCAATTTTTTCAATACCATCTAAACATTTTTACAAGTTCATTAATAGTATATATAAAAACATATTTTGTTCATATTGATATATTAATATAATTCTTAATTTTTTTGAATAATAATAAGTTAAAATTAATTTTTAATAACATTCAAAATAAAATTCACATGTTTAAATAATATTAAATTTAATTAGTTTACTAAAATTACATTTAAGTAATATTTAAATATGTTTATATAATGTATTTAATAATATTCAAATATGATTGAATGGTATTAAAAATTAACATCAATAATTATTATTTTTTAGCTCAAGCACATTTTAATAGTATTTAAATATGTTTTGATGTGTTTAAGAAATATTTATATATGTGATTGAAGATTATAAAAAAAAGATTATATATATATATATATATATATATATATATATATATATATATATATATATATATATATATATATATATATATATATATATATATATATATATTAAAAACAATAAGACAATGTTGTTTGAAAACATAATATATATGAATCAATTTTGTAAAAAAAAAAAAAAGAGACAAGTGTTGTTAATATTTGAAAAGTATAAAGGCAATATATTAATAACCCTAAATCAAAATTGACTTGTATATATTTATTATTTCTTTTAACAGGCAAAATATTATTAAAGGGAGTATAAGGGACATTCTACCTGATAGAAACAAGACGGAAAGCCCATACTTCCTAAAACATAGGAGAGATAAAGTATTCCATACAAAGAAATTACAAACCATCCATTAATTTACGCGATAAAAATAAGCCAAGTCCACGACCTAGAAATAATTACCGTTATACAATCGTCAAAATTAACGTCGACACCCTTAAAGATGGCGGCATTACGCATCAATCAAATACTCCACACCGTGGCAAGCCAAATCACCGCTACTTGAATCCTCCTCATCTTACAATTCATCTTCTCAAAATGGAAAAAAAAAGCTCTTCAATTATGAAATTGATAACTCTAACTCACTTCGTATCCAATTATACACCTTCAACCATATATTTGTCGCGAAATAGCAGCTCCAGAACAGGTGAGAAATTGACTCGTCCTCAAAACCGCAAAAAATACAGCTCCTGTTCGTATCCACCCCTTTTAGCAAGCTGATCTTTTGTTGGCATCCTATTTAAGGTGTATCTCCATCCAAAAAACAACATATTCGAAGGGACTTTGATCTCCCACATTTGCTTAAAATCCGTCACTGTTTGGCTGGGCTGAACCGTAGCTGGCAGATTCAAGGAAAGAAAATTGTAACAAGAGTGAACCGAGAAAATACCGTCATCACTATTGCCAATCAAAATCGTCTTCATCATCCCTATGGAGCGATTAAGCCCGCAACAAGACAACAAAAGCATCCCAGATTTGTAACTCAATATCCTCTATGTTTTCCACTAAACTTTCAAAATTCCAAAACTAGTTCGGACTGATCCAAACGCCCGATTCTGCGACAATACATAACCTACAAACAATATTAGTATAAATATCGGAAAAAATAAATTTGAGAGGTTGATTGTCAGTCCAATTAGCGTGCCAGAATGTTGTGCGCGGTCCGTTTTTTACCCTGCATAAGATAGATGCAGCAAACTGGTTCTGTGTTGTGATCTTAAAATTATCCAAAATTATCAAGTCCCGCCACCATATCGAGTCTTTGTTTTTCAACACACTGTTTTCTCCTACTAACACTTTGATTTCGATGTTACCGGACCGGCTTCTAAGAAGTTTTTACCACAACGAATCTTGATCCTTCAAAATCCTCCACTTCCACTTATATAGTAAAGCTATATTCAACAACTCTACATCTTTAATGCCCAGCCCTCCTAACTCGCGTAGTTTTCACACTGCTTCCCAACTCACCCAATGAATCGTCTTATAATTTTCCTTCCCGTGCCAGAGAAAGTTGCTTTGAATGCGGAGAATATTACATATTAATTTTGACGGCGCCTTATATAAGGACAAAGAGTAAATCAGTATGGCATTCAACACTGAATTTATCAAAACCACCTGCCCCGCTATAGAGAGATGCCTTCCCTTCCACAAAGCTAATCTTCTTTTCGTTTGAGCTAATAAATCTTTCCACATGGCTAGTTTCCTCGGACTCTCCCCAACCTTGACTCCAAGGAACTTGAACTTAAAGCTATCAACATCGCAAGACAAGAAGTTTGACGCCGCTTCCAACATCCAATCACCCACATGAATACCATAAATCTTGCTTTTATGAAAATTAATCTTCAAACCGGACATCATCTCAAAACCCCTAAGAATGACTTTCATACTCCACCAATTATGACAACTACCATCCGCCAAAAAAATTGTATCATCCGCAAATTGCAATTCATATATACTTATTGACCCTAAATCAAAATAAACATGATAAGTAATAGGCAAGGTGAAGTGATAAAAAAACTTACTGCAAGTAATGTGTCTCGATACAAGAAGGGTTTCTAAACCCTTCCTCTCATCGGTAAAATGAATAACAATGGTCGTGTCGATAAAAAATATAGATGTTGTCGACTGGGTAGGTGAACTGCCCTTTATCAATTGGGTTGCCAATCCAAATTTACATCAAATCCTAACCCTAATAAAAGTTGTGAATTTCTATATAGTAGAACTTAAAATTGAACTCAACTCTAATAAAGTATGATGAAAATTCACTCTAACCAAAACCAAAACAAACTATACTAAAAATTTACTTGAATTAAACAAAACAAAATTTAATTTACTAATAGATGAATTGAACTAAAATTAATAATTTGGTATATCGTTTTGAAATTCCAAACGGTTAGAAAATAATTTTTCTCAAATCAAATCATTTGTTAAAAAATCAAACCGTTAAACTATTTTTTTTTTTAAATTTAAAACTTGTTTTTAATATTTTTTATTTTCAAATTCAATTCAGTTTAAGTTTGATTCTATTTACTTATCATAAAGTTTGGCTCTAGAACCGTTTATGCAATATTATTCGGCTCATTAATTAAACATAACAATTTAATTATTTTAAATTCAATTTGATTCGTTCAATTTAATTTAGAGTTTTTTTTTTTTTGATCGGCCTAGTTAAATTTAAAAAAAAAAAAAAAGATGGATGACGGAAAGAGGCTAGAGTTCTATTAAAAATATAAAATTAATAATGCAAAAGTTACAAACAGTATAAATACTAAAGACTAAAAAGACTAAACTATCTTAACAAAGTAATCTATAAAGAATAATTTATGATCTAAATGATTCTAGTATAAAGCATCTTTACACCGATGCTATACACAAATTAAGTCCTTCTTTAAATATACTAGCTAGGGCTGTTCATGAGCTCAGAGAGAAAATCGAACCGAGCCGAAGTAAATTATAATAAAAATTTATTTGAATCGAATCAAATCGTCTTAATTTATTTAGAATCGAACTAAACTAGAATTGGTATACCGTTTTAAAATTTCAAACCCTACAAAACTATTAGAAGATAGTTTTTTTTTAAATCAAACCGTTATATTATTTTTTATTTTTTTAAAAAAAATAAATTTAAGACTTATTTTTGATATTTTTCATTTTTAGATTTGGTTCAATTCAATTACATTTTTAGTTCAGTTTATTTGTCATATAATTCAATTTTAAAATTGTTTGTACAATATGATTCGATTCACTAATCAAATACAACAGTTCAATTATTTTAAATTTAATTCGGTTTAATTCGACTGTTCACTCGATTCTCAGTTTTTTGAATAGTTCTAGTGTTATCTAGTAAAACCAGATTAATATATGGCTTTAATTAGAAAAGAGGAAAAAGACAAGGTAGTGATCTATGGAGCTGGTTGAGGCCCCCTACTAAACTAGATCATTACAATCTATTAGTTTCTTGCATTACTCAATTAAAGCAAGTTTCCTCCATGTCAATCCCCCTTATAACAAATTAATATCATTGGTTAGAAGATTCCATTCCTATAATTTTGAATGGAGTTTTTTTTTTTTTAATGAAAGAGACGAATTATAATGATAGTAATGAGGAATGACTTTAATTTTGGAAAATAATTTTATGCACATACTTTATTATATGATTACTTTAGTTATATCATCATCATTGGCATAGTCAATTAAGGAAACTTCATCATAAAACTAAAGCATCCAATTAAGGAAATTTCACCATAAAACTAAAGCAGCTTTGTAGCTATTTAAAGCATGCTGCCTTAATCATTAACATCATATTTTGTAGTTTTACCGAAATTTTCTCCCCAACCTATTATCATATGAGAAGGTGGGTGTAAGATAGGAGACAAAGTATCTTTAATTTAAGATTCCTTTTTGTTTATATATATATATATATATATATATATATATATATATATATATATATATATATATATATATATATATATATTAAAGGAGCAATGGCTTATGGAGTTATGGAGAGACAATTCTTCTATACAACTACAAGCCTCCACTATATATTTCAAATTGATGTAAAACAGTTTTACATTGTCAATGAAATCATACCGTTAATTTTTATAGAAGTTTAACTTTTTTTCTTAAATCACATATAAAATATATTTTTTAAGGGTTGTGTTGCACTGACCGTATAAAATATTTTACACTGACAGTACCTTTAAGTTTTTCAAAATTCTAGTATTATATTTTAGTGGGTATATTTAAAGTTTAACAATTTTATATGAAAACTATGTTAAAAAATTATGGAGAGGTCCATAAGAAACCAAATAAAAAAAGTAGTATTTTAATTACAAAGAATAAGTAAAAGTTCCATTCCTTGTTGGCCATTAAGTAGAAACCAAATAAAAAGAAAGAAATTATATTTTATTACATTTACACGAGTAATTTGATGCCATAAAATGAATTAATCTTATAAATAATGACAATAATAAAATAAAGACAACAATAAATTTTAGGCACTCTAACTCGGTTTAGTAAACTTCCATTTTTTTCAGAGTCATAAAAAAATTAAGCGTTAAATATATACGTGATTCCTATAAAATATAAATAATTTTAAATACGGTTTTAGCTTTTAAATATTTTCTTTGAGTCTTGTAATTTCATGTTGGTATGTAATACTCTATCCAACACACATTTAAATAAGAGCTTAAAGGTAGTGCACTGTCAGTGTAAATTTTTTTACACGATCAATGCATCACAACCCTTAAAACTAAATACTTTATATTTAATTTAAAGAAAAAATCAAATTTTTACAAAATTTAACGGTTTGGATTTCATTGACAGTGTCAGTGGCGGAGCCAGGAATTTAATGTAGCCTGGGCAAAAAATTTAACTGCATGTTTCATGTGACAATATATAAATAGTCATAAAGTGTGCTAAATAAAATTGAGAGGTAAATGCCTTCTCCGAGACTTCTTTGCGGTGAATGTTCGAATAATCTCAACATCTTTAAGTGACTTGAATATCTCCCGCTCGGTGTAACATATCATCAAGTCATTGAACCACACATTGTTGATCTTGTTGCGCAAATTAGACTTGATAATCTTCATTGCTGAAAAAGCTCTTTCAACAGATGTTGTCGTCACCGGCAATATCAAAGTCAACTCAATGAGCTTGTGCTATGAGATATCTAATACAACCTAAAGAACAAGTCAAACAGATCTTATACAATTCTTCTGATTCCCTAGTTGCTTTAGCAAAGATACTTGTCACACTTTGTCTTTGATTATTATAATCGTCATAGTGTTTCATACATGAGTTGTGCTTACTATCATGACTACCAATATGATCTTTAAATCCTTTAGATGCATGCTTCCAATCTTTAAATCCGTCTTTGTTGAAGACTTCATAACCAAAGTGTTCGGCCCTCCCGGACGGCTTAAAAAGAAAGCAATGAAAACAATAAGCTGCATCCTTCTATTCACTGTATTCAATCCATGTATAATTCTTATACCATGCTTTACAAAATGCTCTTGAAGACTTCCCAAATTGAGTACGAGGAAATCTTGCTAAATCTGGTTGCGTTGGACCCTTCAATATATATGTCCTTCTCACTTGGTCTTGAATATCCGGAGCATACTCATAAATTTGTTTCCTACATCCTGGATCACGCACAATCTCATTTAGATTAAAGTCATTGACCACATTATGGGGTGTTTCTTCTACTTCAGCTTCCGGTTGCTTAACATTCACTCTTTCAATACTTGTTCTAGGAACCAAAAACCTCCTCATCCCTGAAATTTAATGATTCAGAAAAATAAACTATGAAACTAAATTGAAAGTAAAAATCGTATCTCATTGCTTCATTGAAATTATATTAATTCATTGAACAAAATTGAAATTAATTCGTTGAACAAAATTGAAATTAATTCATTGAACAAAATTAAACCTAAATTAAACTAATAAAACTTTTTTTAATAGTTTGAATTTTGAACCTATATTATAATACCTATATGCATATGCAGTACTGCCAGTACACAGAATAATAGTAATAAAATGTATTGTTTCATCACTTCATGTTTCTTAACTAGCTTATATTTCCGGTCCAAAAAAAAATTAGCTTCTGTATCATTAAAAAAAATAAGTTCTATATAATAGCATAAGGAACCTAACTACCTAAGTGTATATAAAAAACTAGCTTCTATATTTCCGGTCAAACAAAAGAAGTAGCTTCTATATTGTTTCATCACTGACACTGTGTACAGTATAACTCCATTGCAGAAGAAGAAAAATTAAGAGAAAAAATAATTACCTTTTTAAAATTTTATTATAATTCTATATAATTAATTGGGTTGGGCCTGTCTGGACCATTGGGTACTCATCTATTTTGGTTTTTGCACCCTTATTTTAAATAATTTTGCCCCTGATTTCATCTAAAATTCTACTATTAAATTGGGGGAAATATAAAGAAAATAGGGGTTGAGCCCGGGCGCGTGCCCGGGCTCGCTGGGCTATAGAACCGCCACTGAACAGTATAAAACTGCTTTACACTGTCGGTGTATTTCCATTAAATCCTTTAAATAAATAAAAAATAGAACATCTGTCAAAAAAAAAATAGAACTTATATATTTACATATGAAAACATAAATATGCGGACATTGTATTATTATTATTATTATTATTATTATATATTTTATTATTATTATTATTATTATTATTATTATATTAATTGTCTACGCAAGTATATTACTAGATTAATTTATATAGTTTCGTTCTTTCATAATAAAGTAAAAAAAAAATTGGATTCGCTCCCTAACATATGAAGATTAAATGTCAAATATGGGTATTAAACCCATGACCTATTAATTACAAGGGGGCACCACCAACCACTAGGCTACTTTACTTTTGTTGTTCTATTCTTACTTTAAGTACTTATATTATAATAAACTAGTTATATTTATCTACTTTTATCAAATATTATCAGTTATTTTTGTTGTTCTATTTTACTTTTGTCAAATATTAACGTTAATATATTTATCTAATTAAATATTTATTTTAATTAAATTATAAAATATATCAGTTAAAATATAATAGTTATATTATAGTTATTAGTTAACATTGTTATTAATTAATACTATTATAATTAATATTTATTTTACTGTTAAAATTATTTAAATTCTAAAATGTAAATTAATTTAGTTTTAATTTAAATTTGTTTAATTTAGTTTTAATTACATAAACTAATTTAATTTAGTCATGTTTTATAGGCTATGTTTTATAAACTAATTTAAAAAATACTGAACCAAATTAATTTAGTCATATTTTATAAGCTATGTTTTAAAATATACTGTTAATCATGTTTCATAGGCTATGTTTTAAAAAAATAATGTACCTTTTAAACTAATGTAATAATCTAGTTTAAACTAATTTATTAAGGTTATTTTCAATTAATAATTTAAGTAATTAAAGTTATTTAAATAATTAAAGTTATTTAAATATTAACATTTTTAAATATCAATGATATTTAATAATTTTTAAATATTTATGTTACAATATTTTAAATATTAACGGTAAATATGAATTCATGTAATATATTAATGTTAATATATTAGTTAATAAAACATTATTAGTTAATAATAATAATAATAATAAAACATATAATAAAAAATCATAACCTAAATAAATATATTAACACTAATATACTGGTTAATAAAACATTATCATTGATTAACAATAATATTAAAACATATATCAAAATATAAGAACCTAAATAAATATTTAATAAACATATTTTCAGAAATTACTATAATATAAGTACTTAAAGTAAGAATAGAACAACAAAAGTAAAGTAGACTAGTGGTTGGTGGTGCCCCCTTGTAATTACTAGGTCATGGGAGACTTTTTTTTTTACAGGGGCGTTTTTCAAACCTCGCCCATATGGCAGGCGGCAAAATAGCTATTATCCCTTATTATTATTATTATTATTATTATTATATTAATTGTCTACGCAAGTATATTACTAGATTAATTTATATAGTTTCGTTCTTTCATATTAAAGATATATCATTTTGCATGTAGGTATGAAGAAAAGACGGAATGGGGAGATATAGTGGGATGGTGTTTTGTATATATTGTATAACGAAGCGAGATGCACTCTCATTGTTTTCTTTTGTTCTAACTCTTGTGTTCAAATGAATGACCTAGAAGAAGGCTATAAGTATTCCAGTCTCATGACAGAAAATTATGGTATAACATCTATCTTTGAATATTATACATGCATCAATAAAAGCAAGTCATAGTGTTTTCAGTCTCATGACAGTGTCATTGTCAATGAAAGCAAGTCATTGTAGAGTTGCTTAAAGAGAGCAACCTAATTGGTATTGATGACATATAGAAACTCATACACAAGCATTGCAATTCAAATTTATCAGACGAAGTCTCGCTAAAACATTTTCTTGGTTGCCCGTTTCACCATATTCCAAGGAATTTAAAGAAGCTTGTAACTCCTAAAATATAACACTTATTTTGTAGTTAAGTATGATGTTGACTTTAATTGACGTGGCATGTCACGTCAATTTCCGTTAAAGGAAGTAACTGACACGGATCAAAAGTAAGAATAAATTTTTTTTCGAAGGACCATTCTTTGAAGGAATTACTTATAAGGACTAAAACTGGATTTTAAATTATTTATAGAGAAGAAAAAACATATTTAACCCAAAAGTTAATTAAACAAAAACGATAATAAATTTTAGGGTTAAATAAGTTTTTAGTTCCTATAAATATGGTAACTTTCAATTTTAGTCCCTGCAAAATTTTTTTTCAAACAATGGTCCTCGCAATATTTTCCGTCCCTATTTTAATTTTAATCCCTCCCGTTAAATTTCACTAACGGAAGCTTACGTGGCACGCCACGTGTAACGCCACGTCAATTAAAGTCAATATTAGTTAAAAATAGATAGATTGCGGGGCTTTTAAACCCCCTTTAAATAACTTAAAAAACCAAAAAATTTCATTAGCAATTAATCAAACTGTTGGTAGGGAAATCTTTATTACCATCATTCTTCATATTATCAAACCTACAAATTCATGATAAATAAGCTTTCACTGATGTGGAGAGCCCTTGAAATCATTAGTCTTCTTTGCATGACATAAAAATATCACCCTTAAGTGAATGTTTCAATATATTAAACATAATTTTTAAATAGAATAATAAAATGATCATGACTCCATCCAAAATACAGTGAGAAAGACATAACATATATATTTTTATTTAATTTTAATTTTAAATATAATTATTTGTGTGATAAATTTTGAATCGATTGATCGTTTTTGAAAATAATGATTTCGACGTTTCGGAAAGCTTTATCAAACTCCACGTCTCTCATCTGCTTCTATTTCTATTAGTTCCATGTTTATTGAACTTCCTAGCCTTTATTTTAATTATATTGTTTTAGATATTTAGAAAACCAAAACTGAAAGTGCTTATTGAAATTTTAGATACAGGAAAGAATTTGTCTTTCTTTACATACACAAATTATCAGTTGAAAAGTATGAAATAGGAGAGAAAAAATAAAAATAGAAGAGATATGGAGATAGTGATGCAGGAAGTTTGTGGGAAAAAATAAATAAATAATGATGCAGGAATTCAAGAACTGCAAGGTACGTGTATAAAAGATAACTGTATTATACCGTTATGTGATTTGCTCTTTTATTCCTTCCAAACATTCATGCGTGTGAAATTTAAATTCAAAATTAAACAGTTAATATTTAATAAATAAAACTGCTGTTGGTAGGGAAACCCATTCCCTATATATCCACATGTAGCACTTTCATCTTCTCCAAATTAAATTATCCTGTAAAAAACATGAAAGATAAATGTTCTTCTGTTAAAAAAACATTGCATTTATAAGTTTACTACCTTGTTAAAAATACAAAAGGTAACTATATGTCTTGCTATTGCTTTTTAGCCCAAATTAATACTTAAATTGGACGTTAAGGGTAACACACTAACACTATTACAATTGTATACAAATTATGGGAATGGTATAATTGGCAAGTTAGAAATCCATACCAAAGCATTGTATTATCTGTAGCATTGAAAGCCTAACATAAGTATGAATTTGACAAAGAAAAAATGGAATTAATGGTTAAAAGAAAGAAAAAAAATTGATCCATATTCATATGAAGAGAATAAACTAACCGATTTCAAATCTTAAATTTCTCATATTTTCCAGTCACCAAATGGTTGAGGGAGAGAGTCTTGGTGGTGAATATTGAATCTTATTTTGTAACATTAATGATTGAAAGCAATTTTGAATTTGAGGGATTGAACAACATGGACAGCAATTGAGAGAGATATAATCTTGAATTTTTATATGGTTTATTCATCTTAATCGTAAAAAGCTCTCTATAAAATAAAAAAACGGGTTATCATGAATGTGTAGGTTTGATAATGTGAAGAATGAGGATAATAAAGATTTCCCTACCAACAGTTTGATTAATTGCTCCTGAAAATTTCTGGTTTTTAAAGTTATTTAAGGGGGGGTTTAAAACCCCGCAATCTATCTATTTTTAATTAGTATTGACTTTAATTGACGTGGCGTTACACGTGCCGTGCCACTTAAGCCTCCGTTACTGAAATTTAACGGGAGGGACTAAAAATAGAGACGAAAAATATTGCGACAACCATTGTTTGAAGAAAAATTTTGCAGGGACTAAAATTGAAAGTTGTCATATTTATAGGGACTAAAAACTTATTTAACCCTAAATTTTATCTACTGGGATCATTTGTCACTGGTGTCAAACATTAACTTTGACACCGAATCCTATCCCTTTATTATTATTATTATTATTATTATTATTATTATTATTATTATTATTATTATTATTATTATTATTATTTATTATTAATTCAATAGTTAAGATAAATTTTAAAAAAAAACATATGTTAATTTTTAAGTGAATATATCTTAACCTTTAAATTAATAATAATAATCAGGTAGAATTGAATGTCAGTTTATCCTAATTCATATATATATATATATATATATATATATATATATATATATATATATATATATATATATATATATATATATATAATGAGAGGAGTAGTTAATATGAGAGATGAGAGGAATTAATTTAAACCCTTGGATCTAAATCAATGCTTCAGATTTTTTTTTTTTTTTTTAATTGTCACGTGATATGCTTTCTTTCTTTCTTTTTTTACTTTCCTTCTTCGTTCATAATTTTCCAACGTTTCATCTACTTACACTGAGACAGCCATTATGGGAATCTAGTTCTCTTCCATAGTCTATTGTTTGAATCATACCTATTGTATTCCAATTTTTACAAACAAAAACTCAACAAATCAAGAAGGGAAAAAATGATGCATTTCCCAATTTTAATGTTACTTCACAAAAATGGGTTGCAGCTTACAAACTAAAATCAATGTCCTGATACAAGGAGTCTAATTAAATCAAACTCATAAAAAATCATCTTTGGTTCACCAAATCCACCATCATTAATCGGAGCATTAAGAAATCAATCACAACCAGCACTGTATACACCATTTGACAAAATCAATCGCGACCGCCACTATTGACGAAATAAAACGCGGCCATCACCACGTCACCACCGTCGGCATAAATCAATCGCCGACAGCCCTGGATGCACCACTGTCAGTGAAATTAATCGACACGTAGACGATATCTCTAGATCTAGTATATGATGAAGTATGAGAGACAAAGGGCATATTGATAGCGGTGTTGAGTTGTAGAACCATTCATGCAAGAAATGATTTTATTCTGACCTAAAAAACCAGAAAAGGGTTTTTTTTTTTTTTTATGAGGGAGACTATAAAGTTGAAACAATACATTGAAGAAGAGAAATAGAAATTAGATGGGTCATTGAAGAAATTCTGGAAGAGAAGTGGAATAACGAGAAGAATATCATGTGACAATTTTAAAAAAGAAATAAATTAGATGGGTCATTGAAGAAATTCTGGAAGAGAAGTGGAATAACGAGAAGAATATCATGTGACAATTTTAAAAAAGAAATAAATTTGAAGCATTGATTTAGATCCAACGGTTTAAATTAATTCCTCTCATCTCTCACATTATATATATATATATATATATATATATATATATATATATATATATATATATATATATATATATATATATATATATATATATATATATATATATATATATATATATATATATATATATATGGGGCCATATCAAATGGGAGGAGTAGTTAATGTGAGAGATAAAACAAAAGTTGAAGTGATAGAAAAACTACAACCTTCTTTTAATGTGAAGGAACTGCGATGTTTCTTAGGCCACATTGGTTTTTTCTAACATTTTTATTACAAATTTCTCAAAGATTGTCAAACCTTTGTGAAACCTCCTTATTAAGGAAATTTTTCTAAAAAGAAATTTTTTTCGATGCTATAACCTATGCTAGCAAGGTCATTAATGAAATTCAACTTAATTATCTAAGTAGGGATGACAACGGGATCGGGGATGGTTATTACCTTTCCCAAACTCAAACCCGAATCCCAAAATCATTCCCGCCCCAAACCCAAACGGGGATGGAGAATTAAAACCCAAACCCGACCCAAACAGGTTCGGGTATCCCCGCGCCGCCATCATCCATTTAGTAAAATTAATTTTTTTTAATAGAAATATTCATTTTTTCCAAAATTAAATTACTTTATAAATAATAAAATGAAACAATTTCAAAAAAAAAATAATATATACATTTCAAATGTTTTAAATAATAAATTTAAGGGTTAAATAAGATTTTGGTCCCTCTAAATATAGCGGTTTTCAACTTTAGTCCCTCTAAACATTTTTTTCAAAGAATGGTCCTCCTAAAAATTTTAATTTTAACTTTTGGTCCCTCTTGCAATTTAGCGATGGTTTTTACAAATTAGTGACGATTTTAGCGTCGATTTTTTATTTAGCGACGAAATTAGATACCATTTTAGCTACGATTTTGCCACGAGAGACGAAAAGTTAAAATTAAAATTTTTAAGAGGACCATTCTTTGAAGAAAATATTTAGAGGGACTAAAGTTGAAAACCACTATATTTAGAGAGACCAAAAACATATTTAACCATAAATTTAAATCAAAATATCAAAACTTTGGCTATGTATTTACTAAACTAAATTATCAAAAATATATAATAATATATAGAGTAAAATAAATGGGATGGGTTCGGGGTGGGTACTAGTATCCCCATTACCCGATCCGACCCCATATTTTGTTATCGGGAAAACCCAAATCCGAACCCAAATTCAGTCAAAACGGGTTTTCCCGATCAACTTCGGGGCGGGTTCGGATGGGTGCCCACGGGTATGGGTTTTGTTGCCATCCCTATATCGAAGTAGTGAAAAGGAACAGGTGGATGTAGTAATTAATTTTGAAAAGTTTCACTCTTATTTAATTAGTTTCAAGCTCACTATTAGAAAATTCGCTTTTAGTGACCGAATTAGAGATCGAAAAAGCTTAAAAACCGGTCACTAAAACGTTTAGCGACCGATTTAGCGACCAATACTTTTCGGTTGCAAAAGTGTTAGTCACTTAGCTTTTGCGACGAATTTAGTGACCAAAATTTAGAGACCGAATTTAGTGTTATGTTTCATAAAATAAAATTAAAAGTTGTGATACTTAGGAATCAAAGTTGTGACCTCCATGAATACTAATATCAACTCGCCAATACAACACTTAACAACTATTGTTATATTTTATATTTAAACATATATACATATAGTTTTTTATAAATATATTATATGTTAAAACAATAAAAAATATGAAAATTTTAGTAAAATTTAAAATTTTAAAGAGAATTAAAATCTTTAATAAAATGGAAAGGAAATAGTAATATAATAAAGAGAATTAAAAATAGAAAAAGAAAAAAAAATATTAGTGACCGAAATTTCGGTCTCTAAATAATATATATAAATTAAATTGTATATAAAAATATTTTTTGTGCCCGATTTAGTGGCCACTTTAAATAGGCTCATGAATATCAAATTTTAGTGGCTAATTCGGTCACTATAATGACCGAAATTTCGGTCACAAAATTTTGATCTCTAAATCGGTGGCTGATTTTTTTTAGTGACCAATTTAGTGACCTCTTAATATTTGCTCATGAATATCAAATTTTGGTGGCTAATTCTGTCACTACATTTACCAAAATTTTTCTGTCACTAAATCGGTCGCTAAAAGCGGATTTTTTAGTAGTGGGTTATTGTTTTAACAGTTCATGCAATACTCAAATATTTATTCACAAAGGGGAATTCTAAGTCTAGGTTACTCAAATGGATATTTTTGTTGTAAGAATTCAACTTGGAAATCAAAGACAACAAGAGAACTGAAAATATGGTAGTCGATCATGTTTCAAAGGTTTGATAGGTCAGAGATAACTAAGAAGGAGAAGAACATAGTTGAGAAGTTATGAGATGATAATTTGTTTGCAATTACTACAAGACATTGGTTTGATAATATGGCTTACTATAAAGCATGAAGTATAACTCCATAAGAGCTCGTATGGAAGCAAAAGAAGAAATTCTACAAAGAAGCAAATTGCTATTTGTGGGACAACTCGTACTTGTTTAAGGTAAGTATTGATGGTTTGATTAGGAAATGTGTCACATGTGAAGAAGTAATGAGTATAATGTGGCATTCTCATAGCTCGGCATATGGAGGTCCCCCATAGAGGAGAACGAACCGCGGAAAAAAAAACCCTCAATATGGTATTTGGTAGCCTACTTTTTTTTTTGATAGCAAACATAACCATTCATTAGATGAAAAGGAGAGAGTACAAACATAGTGAAAGACAATGTGTGAGGGCATTTCCCATCCACATTTTAAAACTAACTCTAATAAATAAGCCAATCAGGATTTGGACAACAAACAATTTTGAGAAGTTAAAAAACAGTGGAGCATTACAAATCCAATTTCTTGATCCAAGCAACCCACCAAATAACTTCCACAAAAGATAAAGGAGTTTGGGAACCACAATCTTTAAATCTATCCAGTTACGGATCATTTCTTTGACTTTATCACGCACAATTCGATTATACGGGTTCTCTGACTTGAAAAAACTCGCCATCTTTGAAAGAAGCATTTGTTGAGTGGAAGACAGAGTCTGGCTTGTAATGACCACACTTAGAGTTTTACTCAAAAATACATTGTCTCCATCCAAACCTCTTTGGGGCATTTCAACAAACATCTTGAATACACACTTAAAATAGACTAAACAGCATAACATGCAACACTGAAACAGACAGAAAACCAAAATAACAATAAACAGAGAAACATTAATCAATACCCAAACACTATTTCTCGTCGATATCGAAGCTTCTTGTGGCGGCGGCTCTGGTGGAGGTCGTTTGCCGTGGTTGCTGTTCCAAATCTTTGGCCCCATGGTTGGTGAAGCTGGACTTGGATTTGCGGCTGTGAACAGCTGATGGTTGTTGACGGAGAAGGCAGAAACCGTGGTGGATCTTGAAGGAAGGATATGGCAAGAAACCATAAGTGAATGATAGTTCAAAGGAAAGGAAGTGAGAGATGGAAACCCCACAAAGGGGGAGAAACCTCCACTAGGGAGGAGGGAGCCTCCATGATGGAGGAGAGAAGCTCCGAAATCGGAGAGGAGACGGCGGCGGCGCTTTGGTACCACAAAGTAAAACCCTAGTTTTAGAGAGAGGGCAGAACTTCTCTCTCTAAAACTCATCTCACGCCCCTGTTTTGTATTTGGTAGCCTACTTAACTCAAAGATTATAGAATGTTTTTTTCAACAATGTCCAAAATGTCAAAAGACGGGTAATACATCCAAGAGATATGAAATTCCCCTAAATGGAATATTAGAAGTAGAACTCTTTGATTGTTGGGGTATCAACTTCAAGCATAATTTTCATTCATGTTACTCAAAACTTTACATTTTATTGTGTTGATTATGTGACCAAATAGGTTGAAGCCATGGGTTGTGTAGGTAATAATATCGATATTGCAATTAACTTTTTGAAAAAGATTGTTTTTGCTAGGTTTGGAGTAGCCAGAGTTTTGGTCATTGATGGGGGGAAACATTTTTGCAATGAATATCTTAAAAGTGTGTTGGAAAAATACAACATGAAGCATAAAGTGTCAACTCCCTATCATCTGCATATGTGTGGATAGGTTGAAGTATCTAACAAAAAATTGAAACAAATCATAGAAAAGAAAATTGCAACTTCAAGGCATAATTGGGAAAAAAGCTAGATGATACACTTTGAGCGAATATGAAAATGCTTACAAGTCACATTGGGATGTCAGCGTATCAGTTGGTTTAGTATAAAACATGTCATCTACCTAAGGAACTTAGGCTCAAGGCTTATTAGGTAATTAAGTTCTTAAATTTTGATAAAAAAGATGGATGGAAGGAAGAGGTAACTGAAACTGAACGAGTTTGAAGA
This sequence comes from Vicia villosa, assembly GCF_029867415.1. Taxonomy (NCBI): domain Eukaryota; kingdom Viridiplantae; phylum Streptophyta; class Magnoliopsida; order Fabales; family Fabaceae; genus Vicia; species Vicia villosa. The sequence goes on along the minus strand of NC_081183.1, from coordinate 28,879,417 downwards.
GACGAGGCTTTAAGCATATGAGAGTGTAGTGGTCTATAAAGAAAGGAAGAAGCGGTACCATGACAAGAATATGGTGAAATAATAGTTTCATCCATAACAACATATTTTTCTATTCAATTCATGGTTGAAATTATTCCTTGGTATATTGAAGTCTAAATGGTCAGGTTCATTTGTGGTCAAAGAAGTCTAACAATATGAAGCTGTGGAAATTCAAGATCCAGGATCTTCAAATACGCTTAAAGTGAATGGATAAAGGCTTAAACCATATGTAGGAGGAGAGATTTTATCTGAGAAGGTCTCTCTAGTACTAACCAAGCCTTAAGGTCTTTACGGTCAATCTAACATCGTTAAAAAATGATTAATATGAGGCAACCCATCAAGTAAATTTTATTTTTATTTTTATTTTTAATATAGTAATTTATTGTTATTTTTATTAGTCATGAGGAGGAGGCAAGGAAAGGAGAAAGAAAAAGAAAATAAAAGAGAAGACAAAGAAAGATTGAAGTCAATAGAACAATTGTGCAGCAGTTTGTTCTAATCGTGGAGAAAAATGGAGATTAAAGCTACTAGAACAGTTGTGATTAAATATGTATCTATGACAATAAAATTTGTATCTACGATAATAAGAAAATATGTAATTAAATATGTAATTAAATATCTGCTTATTTTACCCGTCGATACCCATTAAGCTATCCAATTTGTGTCCTGACAGATTTTACTCGTGGGTATTCACGGGTATGGTTTTTTTACCATCCCTAACGGTAATATACAAATGGTTGAAATGGTGATAGTAATGGAAAGAAAAAAAAGTTCCTTGATAATACACAACTACAAAATATATCTTTTGTAACAAACTTTTACATCGCCCAAAGTATCCACTATGTTAAAACCTATTCAATTAGACACATTCCTTTAATTTTCATTTTAAGCCACTTTTTACGATGGATGGAATTTCAACCGTGGTAAAGTGACATCCGGTTATGGGTTCGAATCCTAACAGCACCATTTTTAAGCCAATTTTTACCACGAGTGGAATTCCAACCGTGATGAATAGTGGTGTCTGGTCATGGGTACAAATCCCAGCACCATCAATTTGTTTTTTTATTTATGTTTAATCCATTTTTCTATTTTTTTTTTTTGTAAAAATTGGGATGAGTGACTTTTCACCATGGTTGGTACTTCTAATCGTGGTGAAAAGTAACATTTTCCTATTTTATTTTTAATGTAAAAATAAATTACATTTTCAAGATATATAATACTCCATGTTCATTCACTTTTTCTCTAGACGAATTTATATGAACTTCTTCTTCTACGTCCAAACTTCATCTTCGATTGACAAAACTCTATTTCTCTACTAAATTAAACTCTAAAACATCATTTCTTCTATAAATGAAACTAGATAATCATCATTTCTTTCATTAGCAAGTGTCTGAACTCCATCATCTCTTCTCCAACTTAAATGAGGCAAGGAAAACATGGATTCACATTAGCAAAGTTAATTGTTGTTGTATTAGTTAAAATGTGTAATTTTATTTTCTTTTATATTTAATGTTTAATGATTTTATTTAGGCTTAATTGCAATTTTGGTCCCCCTATTATCCGTTTTTTCGGGTTTTGGTCGCCCTATTTTAAAATCCAGAATTTTAGTCCCTTTATTTTAGTTTTTTGAGGATTTTGGTCCCCTTGCAAATCCGAAGGCAATTTTTAATAAAATGAAACTCAAATTGATGACGTATTCAACATAAATCTTAAATAAAATTAGTTTTTTTGAACAGTTCATTGTTGAGCTGACACTGACACGTCATCAATGTGAGCGTCATTTCATTTAAAATTGTCTTCGAATTTGCAGGGGGGACCAAAATCCTCAAAAAACTAAAATATAGGGACTAAAATTCTGGATTTTTAAATAGAGGGACCAAAATACAAAAAAACGGATAATATGGGGACCAAAATTGCAATTAAGCCTTTTATTTATTTTATTTTTGTTGTTGTTTTTTTCTCTTGTTGTTTTTATTGTTATTGTTGTTGAGATTTAATAGTTAACAATTATGTTGATTTTGTTTTGTTGTTGTTGTTGAGATTAAATTTTTAATGATTCTATTTATTTTGTTGTTGTTGTTGGTGGTGGTGGTGTTGTTGTTCTTGTTCTTATTATTGTTCTTGAGCTATTACAAAATACACATTTTGCCTCGGATGCAAAGTTGATTTAACCTCGATTACAGAGGCGAGGTAATGAAGGGAGACATATTAAATTTCCACTTAATCACCCGGTTTTTGAATAACCGAGAGGATATTTGAAATGTTCATAGGTTCAATTCCCAACATTATCTTTTTTTTAAATTTCAAAATTAGTGCCACAAACCTTTCGGTTTATGACCAAAATCGAGGGAAAAAAATTCTTTTTTTATAATACTCATTAATTTGTTTACACAAAATATCAATAAATTAATTTGTTTAAAAGCTACATTGTTTACACATATATTAAAGGAAAATTTTATAACGAATTTTCAATTTGATTCATTATCATCACTGTCAGTGAAGAACAAATGATGGATGCTCGTTTCATTGAAATATTAAGGAAGAGAAAATGTTGGGTGCAATATATTCTCTATGGATTTTGCATTTATTTGTTTTTCATATAAAATATAAAAAAGGGTTAGATAAATACAATGAATATTCAGTTATATGATTATTGAAGAACACAAACCTTGAACACAAATAATTTTCTGCTCTTGCTATTCATCATAGAGAACTTTTCAAAGTTTCTTTAAGAACACAAACCTTGAATCCAAATGTTTTCATGTCAAATGCTTTCATTATAAATTTTTGATATTCAAAATGATTTTATAATGAATGTCTTTTAGGTTTCACGTGGATCGCTAACTATAGTGTCTCGAGCGTTGATACTCATTAAATGGGCGGCAAAGATGTGTTTAAAAATGGTGAAGAACGACAATAAACACGCTTATATATCCTCTCAGTTATGAGTCAAAATCGATGTAAAATGTGTAATGAAATATTACACTGACAAGCGCCACATTCCTCTCGATTTTTGCTAAAAATCGAGGGAAATAAGCTTTTTTTATATAAAAAAATTACATTGTTTACACAGAATATTAAAAATATATTCTTTTTAACATTGTTTACAACACAATATTAAAAATTACAACAAACCAAGATTCATCATTGTTATTCTTGGAAAATAACAAATATTTGATGTTATCCATATTTTGTTGTATACTGTGCATCCAACTTCGAATAAATTATGTGCTCTAACAATTGAAAAACATTTTTTCTGCAACTGCAATCTATCTTAGAGAACTTTTTCAAGCTTTTTAAAGTTCCAATATTTCATTATCTTGAGCAAATATTTTCATTGCAAATGCTTTCACAAGAAAGAGAACAAGATATATAGTGGTGGATGTAGGGCATAGATTTATTGTGGATTGATATCTTGAACGTTGTTACTATAATAATGTAGGGCACTGCTTCGTTCTTGTAGCTGTGTGACTAAACCCCTCGGTTATTTTTCAAAACCGGGGGGGGGGGGGGGGGGTTCTTTTATAATAAAAAAATAAAATAAGGGCTTTCCCCTCGATTTTATCAAAAAACCGAGATGATATATTACTTGAAAAAAATGGTAAATAATAAAAAAAATTGAAAGTAACATATCTTGTTTCCTTTTTAATTTTTTACCATTCACCATTTTTTTTAGGGTTAATAGGCATTTACACCCCTGTAATGTTAGCGAATTTTGTTTTTCCCCCCTCCGTTGCCAAAGGCAGGTTTTGGCAACGATTTTTTTGAAAAAACCGTTGCCAAAACCTGCCTTTGGCAGCAGAGGTGGGAAAAGTAAAATTCGCTAACATTACAGGGGTGTAAATACCTATTAACCCTTTTTTTTATCATGCAATTGCTTGTAATTTACAACAAGTTTTGGAATTAATTTCTCAATGTTGTCAACTGAGGAAAACAATGTTGTTTTCTTTGATTGACAATATTGGAAGGTTATTCCAAAAATACAACAACAACATCAACATCATTATAGTCGGGTAAATTAGTCGGTTTAATCGAAGAAGTAATGTTAGAAATAATATTATTATATTGGACTATTTATTTAATTAAGTTGGATTGATTGGTGTTAGTAATTTGGGGCCGTGTGATCGGAAAAATAGCAAGTGTACTATTTTCACCGGTGTAGTTATAATGGGTTTTACCCCAATTATCGATCACGAGGATTGCGTAGTAAATATAAATTACTGTAACGAGTCAATTAAACAAAATGGAATAGAGGTGTTTTTGTTATAATGAAATAAGTGAATTAAATTAAATAAGCTGAAACTAAAGTTGAACTTTTTATAATATGAGAATAATGCCAAGGTAGGTGTATGATGTGCTTTATAACTCCTCTGAATAAAGATCTCTTTAACAAGTTCATATGATGCAACTATTTGTTCTTAAGAGTGTTTTTCTAAGTCCTTAGTGAAAGCCTTTTGGTTTACAATCCTATTGCCTAAGTCCTTAGAATCACAGGAGTTAACCAAAGCTGTAATTAATCAAGAATTTCCAAATAACCTTACGGTATCCCTAGTCCTAGGTGATAACTATAAGATTTAATTGTCTAAAAACCTTAACAACCGTAGTCCTACAAATTTTTAACCGGAGATCAATCCTTGTTTGGCCGACAAAGAAAGCATAAAAAACATTAAACAATCAAATTGCATAATACGAACATAGGATTAAAGAAATACGATATTCAGAGTCATTACAAATCAAATCAGGGACACCCCCTAACATTGGGGGGTTTAGCCTCTCATAGTATTCAAGAAACACAAATTAAAGAGTTTAGACATTACAAAGATTAATGAAAACTCTAATCTTCAATGGTGTCCACCGTTGAATCTCTTCGTCCTCCAAACCCTTGATGAAGCTATCTTTCTCCTCTGTCTGCAATTCTATCGTATGATGTAAAAAGTGCCTCTCCTCTTGTCTCAAAATCCCTTTTAATCTGTTCTAGGTTTTCAGGTCCAAGACAGAACACCCCAAAAATGCCCCTGGTGCTTTAAAAATAGAAAAATAGAAAATTTAAGAATTTCTGTCAGCACCAGCTGACACGGGCTGACCGTGTCAGCTTCTGCCACTTTTGGGGAGAATTCTTCAGCAGGTTGGACACGGCCGTGTCACTTGACACGTGTAACATCCCGATTTTTATTAATATTTTCATTAATTATATTATTTGGTGTTTTTAATAAAAATTTGCTTAATTTAGTCATTTATGATGTTTATTGAAATTTTCGCGTTTTGGGACGATTTAGTCGGTACTAGTTCGGGATAGCGGATCAATATTTAATCGGAAATTTTAATATTTTTAGTATTAAAAATATTAATTAGTTAATATTTAGCGTTTTGGGAATTTTTCGAGTAACTAAGATTTGACCGGAAATATTAGACATTGAGTTATTAGAGGATTTTATCAGTATTTATTTTATTATTTATTTAATTAATTTGATGTGTTAATTATTTATTTAATTAATTGGTGTGTTAATTGATATATATTAATTAACTTGGTGTGTATATTTGTGTCTATTTAATTATTGGCGTTATTTAATTTAGTAACTAGAATAGAAATAATATATAGTATATATTTTATTGGGCTTATTTAATGATGTTAGGAGTAAATAAGGAGTGTTATATTTAGGCCCATATGGTATAGTTAGTAAGGGTTAATGAAGAGGGGTACCACTTTTTTATTTATTTCCTTTTCGTTTTTCGGAAAGAGGGATGCTGAGAAAGGAGGAAAGAAAGAAAAGAAGAAAAAGGAGAAAAAGGAAAAGGGGAAGAACTAGGAGCAATTAGGGTTTGAAGAAAAAAAAATTGAAGAGGTAAGGGGGAGAATCCCTATTATTATGGGTTAGTATGATTGGGTCAATGGGTAGATTAACATGATTAAATTTGTTGTTGGTTGAAATCCCTAATTTTTATAGTTTTGACATTGTTAGATTTTGATGAGTAATTTTGATATGTGATGATTAATTATGTCTGGAATTGATATATTGGAGTCTTTACTATCTAATACAGTTAAGAATAAAGAATAAGAAAGTAACTGTCCCTGTAGCGCTACTTCACTATCAATATATATATCCATTTGAAACACTATAGCGACATTCTTTCTTCCTTTTACCATATAAATTAGTTTCTTCTTTTACTGTACCATCCATGTCTTGTAGTGTTCTACTATTTTAATTTCTTTGCTATGTACATACTACTTTGCTATGTGTATTATCCATATACTACTTTGTTTCATTGGCTGTTACATAACTATATGTTCTAATATTTTGGTTTTCATGTTATAAGATGATAGAATGAGCCATAGTTATAAAATGAAATATATTAAAATATTAGAATGTTAGAATTTTTTTGAAATGGACTATAATAATGAGATGAAATATAAATAAAATAGTAGGATAGGAAGATTATGAAACAGTGGCTGTTATAAAATCAAATGAAATGCAAAACAGTCTCGTTTAATCGAAATAGCCTAATTAAGCGGTATAATTAGTTATCTGGAATTTAATGAAAATTTACGTGATAGCTAAGTTTAATTAGTAGTTAACATGGTGATGTCATTTTGTTGAAATGTGATATTTATGAACCGACCAAAATAGTGTGGATTTAAATATCTTTTATATTAAATATTAGTTTTAGGAATGGTAAATGAATATATTCCTATAATTGATTTAAGGTTAAATTTTCTATAGTAGTTAGATAGCATAATTCTAATGGCTTATTAGTTTATTATTAAGAGAATAAATTCTATATAGTTGATAAATTATGAGTTAGCTTGTGATAGTATTAATTATTAGTGTTAATTGAAATGTGGATTGGAAACTTCGTGTTGACTACTATATGTGAATAATGCGTATGTGATGAGAATGTGGTGTACAATAATGTGGATAATTCATAGAGTGGATTATTGTGATATGCTAAATATTAAGATGGTAGAGATGATCTTAATTGCATATGTTTGATTTACATTGTACATACATTCATATCATGGATGCCTTGAAACAAAGGTGGTTTGCTTTGAAACAAAAGCGAGGCTTAGATTCTAAAGTGAATCGGAAGCGGTAAACTATATGTTTACGTTTGGTGGGCTTTGGTCTTGTCCGGATCGGAAGCGTGGCTTGGATTCTAGACATTGAATCGGAAAGCGGTGAAACCTTGGGTTCACAATTTGGTACCACATGCATCGCGTCACATATCTTGCATTGAGTCACATTAAAATTATGCGATAATTGAGTGTGTGAAGTTGATGTAGTTGTGATATGTGTATGAGTTTGATAGTTGAGACGAGTGAAGTTTGAATATATATTTGATAAAATGTGTGAATATGTGATAACTATGATTGTGTACTTAATTGAGAATATAATAGTAGAATTGAAATATTATACTATTCAAGTTTGTTGTGTACTCGATAACATGTGAAATATGGGTTGATTACTATTATCTACATGGTTATACATAGTATGATTAATTACTTGAAGTGTTGATTTAACCATTGTATTCCGTTATACTTTCTTCATAATGGTTCGTATTCTCACCCTTCTGTTTTAATGTTGCCCTCGTTTGGCGACATGCAGGTTTGACGATTAGTAGCTTGCGTGTGACCTAGTCGGAGTTTCTTCTGAGTTTGCTTGGTAATTAAGTAGCGAGTCAATGCTCTGGTCATGTAACACTGGGTAGCTTAGACGTTGAACTCATGTTCTAATTGTTTATGTATTTTCTTATAACTTGTGAACCTGTTTAATTTTGTTGATTGAGAGGCTTTAAGCCAAATATTATGATCATGGTTATCTTATGAGTTGTTTATGGAGATATGATTATGATATGGGACATGTATCATTTATATGAAACACATGAGTATTACTTTCCGCTGTTAATGCATATTCTGGAAGAATTATGATTATATGTCAGGTGTTATTTGAAATGACCAGGTGTATCGTATTTTGTGGATAAATGTTGTCGGTTTTTAAAAGCTTTTTAGTTTTTGAAAACGTCGATGTGACGCCCTTTTTAATCATATGCATGCTTATTCTCTGATTATATGCTTATTATTTATGGGGTAAAAAGGGGTGTTACATTAGTGGTATCAGAGCATGGTCGACCAGTTGGTCAAGGTTATTAATGTCTTTTATCCTGTTGTATTTGATTCGTGTATTTGACACAATCGATACTGTTTTGTCTGGTTGTTTAGGACGATGGCTGCAGGAAGGAACGTTGACATTAATGTTGGGGCAATGATGAGGTGGACTGGTGTGATCGGACAAGCGCCGCAAGAGAATGTCGGTTATGGAGGAAAGGATGAGTTCCGTGCTTTTGGAGACTTTCAAAAGTGCAGCCCGCCGATCTTTGAAGGAGGGTATGGACAGGAAAAAGCGCATGTATGGATGAGAGAAATGGAGAAGATCTTTCAAGTCATGAGTTGTACTGATGTACAGAAGGTACAGTTTGGTACTCACATGCTGACGGAAGGAGCTGAGGATTGGTGGAGTAATACTGTGCAGAGATTTGATGAGGAAGGTATTGAAGTTACTTGGAATCTTTTCCGTGATGCATTTTTGGAAAACTATTTTCCAGAAGATGTGCATGGAAAGAGAGAAGTGAGAATTCTAGAATTGAAGCGAGGAAGAGAACAATTCCGTGGGAAACCGTATGATGACGTGAGGAAACAATCTGGTTTTAGCAAGAAGCCAAGTGGGGGAGGAACTTCTACTCCGATTAAGTGCTACAGGTGTGGCGAGACGGGTCACAAATCTGTTGATTGTGGAGTTGGTTCGAGTAGGATTTGCTACAGTTGTGGTGAGCAAGGACACAATTGTGCCATGTGTGACAAGCCAAAGAAGGAGCAAGCGAAAGGAAAAGTGTTTGCGTTGTCTAATGCTGAGGCCACTGCTAAGGAGAAGCTAATTTGAGGTACGTGCTTTATTATTGATAATGGTGCAACGCATACTTTCATTCTTTGGATTGTGCTATGAGATTGGGTTTTGTTTTATCTGTTATGCATAGAAGTATGGTTATTGATACAACTGTTGGGATTTTGTTTCTACTTTTTTTTGCGTGTTTGAATTATCCGTTGAGCATCTTTGGTAGAGATTTCGGGAATTGATTTAGTTTGTTTTCCGTTAGACCAAATTGATGAGAATTTTGGTATGAACTGTTTGGAGTTGAATCAAGTAATTGTAACATTAAGAGAGATTTTGGATCTTGGTATTTTAAGTGATTTCGAGTGCGAGTTCTGAAGGAACACTATTATAGTTAGTAACGTGGTTTATGTTTCATTATGATTGTCGATTGTCTATTGACAAATTGAGGACTTGATCACCCTTAATCTATTGTTGATAGAAGACGAGATCATATCAGACGAGATAGACTTCTCTTACTAACTTGGTAGCGTGTAAATTGACTAAGGAGAGGTTGAAGAGTCGAATTGAGGAGTTGTTGAGAAGAGGTTCATTTGTCTGAGTGTATGGTCGTAGAGTTGCGCCTGTTTTGTCGAGTAAGAAGAAAGAAGGTTCTATGAGGTAACTTTTCTTGAGGATATTTTGATTCTAAGAGTGACGATGAACATACTGAACATTAAGGATTGTGTTATTGATGTTGAAAGAGAATAAGTTTCATGTAAAGCTTTCTGAATATGAGTTTTGGTTGGAAGAAGTGAATTTTCTTGGATATGAGATTTCGAGTCGAGGTGTGTTGATGCAGATATCGATAAGTGGTAGCTTATGCTTCAAGGTAACTTATAGTACATAAGAGGAATTATTCGACGTATGTATTGGAGTTTTTTATCGTTGTGTTTGTTTTGGAATGTAAGAGGCATTGTTTGTTTGGATCAAGGTTTGATGAGTTGAGTGATCACAAGAGTTGAATATGAGGTAAACAAGACGAGTAGAATTTCAAAGGATTTTAATCTTTGATTTGAATTACCATCTTGGAAAAGCGAAGGTTATGACCGATGCATTGAGTAGGAAATAATTTTATGAGTTACGTTGAGGATTCAAGAATTGGAAATCGTTGGAACGATTTAGGGAGTTGAGTTTGGTTGTGAAGCGACGTCTTCGGGTGTTAAGTTTGGTATGTTGAAGCTTACTTGTGGTATTCTTGACGAGGTTAGAGAGGGTCAAAAAAAATTGGATTTAGAATGAGTTGACAAGATGACATTGATGAAGCAAGGCAAAAGGTAATAACTTTTGGATTGATGAGAATGGTGTCATGAGATGTTGTGATCGAGTTTGTATTCCTGATGGTTAGAATTCGGACAAAGAGAATTTTAGATGAGGAACATCGTAATGATTTGAGTATTAATCATAGTGTTAATTATGTATCGAGAGTTGAGGGAATGTGTAGTGGTAAAGTATGAAGAGGGATATATCGGAATTGTGTATTTGAGTTGGATTTGTCAGGAACCATTTCGTTTGGTGCAACAATTATCTATTTTCGAGTGGAAGTGAGATAGTATCTCTATGGATTTTGTTTCGGGTTGCTGAGAACATCGAGTAATTGTGAAGTGATTTGGGTCATTGTGGAAAGGTTGACGAGATGCACTTATTTTATTCCAGTAAGGATGGATTATCAGATGGAGAGACTTGCTAAGTTTGAAATCGAGAGAACGGCGTGTTTGCATGGTATTCCATTCGAGTATTGGAGTAACATCCTTGGAAGCTTATATGGTTGAAGATTTAGAACGTTTTGTATTAGTATGAATCGGGAGAGAGTAAGTGTAGTTTCGGTGTCGAAATGGTTGTATCGATTGAATTTTCGAGGACGAAAATATTCTAAGTGGGGGAGAGTTGTAACATCCCGATTTTTATTAATATTTTCATTAATTATATTATTTGGTGTTTTTAATAAAAATTTGCTTAATTTAGTCATTTATGATGTTTATTGAAATTTTCGCGTTTTGGGACGATTTAGTCGGTACTAGTTCGGGATAGCGGATCAATATTTAATCGGAAATTTTAATATTTTTAGTATTAAAAATATTAATTAGTTAATATTTAGCGTTTTGGGAATTTTTCGAGTAACTAAGATTTGACCGGAAATATTAGACATTGAGTTATTAGAGGATTTTATCAGTATTTATTTTATTATTTATTTAATTAATTTGATGTGTTAATTATTTATTTAATTAATTGGTGTGTTAATTGATATATATTAATTAACTTGGTGTGTATATTTGTGTCTATTTAATTATTGGCGTTATTTAATTTAGTAACTAGAATAGAAATAATATATAGTATATATTTTATTGGGCTTATTTAATGATGTTAGGAGTAAATAAGGAGTGTTATATTTAGGCCCATATGGTATAGTTAGTAAGGGTTAATGAAGAGGGGTACCACTTTTTTATTTATTTCCTTTTCGTTTTTCGGAAAGAGGGATGCTGAGAAAGGAGGAAAGAAAGAAAAGAAGAAAAAGGAGAAAAAGGAAAAGGGGAAGAACTAGGAGCAATTAGGGTTTGAAGAAAAAAAAATTGAAGAGGTAAGGGGGAGAATCCCTATTATTATGGGTTAGTATGATTGGGTCAATGGGTAGATTAACATGATTAAATTTGTTGTTGGTTGAAATCCCTAATTTTTATAGTTTTGACATTGTTAGATTTTGATGAGTAATTTTGATATGTGATGATTAATTATGTCTGGAATTGATATATTGGAGTCTTTACTATCTAATACAGTTAAGAATAAAGAATAAGAAAGTAACTGTCCCTGTAGCGCTACTTCACTATCAATATATATATCCATTTGAAACACTATAGCGACATTCTTTCTTCCTTTTACCATATAAATTAGTTTCTTCTTTTACTGTACCATCCATGTCTTGTAGTGTTCTACTATTTTAATTTCTTTGCTATGTACATACTACTTTGCTATGTGTATTATCCATATACTACTTTGTTTCATTGGCTGTTACATAACTATATGTTCTAATATTTTGGTTTTCATGTTATAAGATGATAGAATGAGCCATAGTTATAAAATGAAATATATTAAAATATTAGAATGTTAGAATTTTTTTGAAATGGACTATAATAATGAGATGAAATATAAATAAAATAGTAGGATAGGAAGATTATGAAACAGTGGCTGTTATAAAATCAAATGAAATGCAAAACAGTCTCGTTTAATCGAAATAGCCTAATTAAGCGTTATAATTAGTTATCTGGAATTTAATGAAAATTTACGTGATAGCTAAGTTTAATTAGTAGTTAACATGGTGATGTCATTTTGTTGAAATGTGATATTTATGAACCGACCAAAATAGTGTGGATTTAAATATCTTTTATATTAAATATTAGTTTTAGGAATGGTAAATGAATATATTCCTATAATTGATTTAAGGTTAAATTTTCTATAGTAGTTAGATAGCATAATTCTAATGGCTTATTAGTTTATTATTAAGAGAATAAATTCTATATAGTTGATAAATTATGAGTTAGCTTGTGATAGTATTAATTATTAGTGTTAATTGAAATGTGGATTGGAAACTTCGTGTTGACTACTATATGTGAATAATGCGTATGTGATGAGAATGTGGTGTACAATAATGTGGATAATTCATAGAGTGGATTATTGTGATATGCTAAATATTAAGATGGTAGAGATGATCTTAATTGCATATGTTTGATTTACATTGTACATACATTCATATCATGGATGCCTTGAAACAAAGGTGGTTTGCTTTGAAACAAAAGCGAGGCTTAGATTCTAAAGTGAATCGGAAGCGGTAAACTATATGTTTACGTTTGGTGGGCTTTGGTCTTGTCCGGATCGGAAGCGTGGCTTGGATTCTAGACATTGAATCGGAAAGCGGTGAAACCTTGGGTTCACAATTTGGTACCACATGCATCGCGTCACATATCTTGCATTGAGTCACATTAAAATTATGCGATAATTGAGTGTGTGAAGTTGATGTAGTTGTGATATGTGTATGAGTTTGATAGTTGAGACGAGTGAAGTTTGAATATATATTTGATAAAATGTGTGAATATGTGATAACTATGATTGTGTACTTAATTGAGAATATAATAGTAGAATTGAAATATTATACTATTCAAGTTTGTTGTGTACTCGATAACATGTGAAATATGGGTTGATTACTATTATCTACATGGTTATACATAGTATGATTAATTACTTGAAGTGTTGATTTAACCATTGTATTCCGTTATACTTTCTTCATAATGGTTCGTATTCTCACCCTTCTGTTTTAATGTTGCCCTCGTTTGGCGACATGCAGGTTTGACGATTAGTAGCTTGCGTGTGACCTAGTCGGAGTTTCTTCTGAGTTTGCTTGGTAATTAAGTAGCGAGTCAATGCTCTGGTCATGTAACACTGGGTAGCTTAGACGTTGAACTCATGTTCTAATTGTTTATGTATTTTCTTATAACTTGTGAACCTGTTTAATTTTGTTGATTGAGAGGCTTTAAGCCAAATATTATGATCATGGTTATCTTATGAGTTGTTTATGGAGATATGATTATGATATGGGACATGTATCATTTATATGAAACACATGAGTATTACTTTCCGCTGTTAATGCATATTCTGGAAGAATTATGATTATATGTCAGGTGTTATTTGAAATGACCAGGTGTATCGTATTTTGTGGATAAATGTTGTCGGTTTTTAAAAGCTTTTTAGTTTTTGAAAACGTCGATGTGACGCCCTTTTTAATCATATGCATGCTTATTCTCTGATTATATGCTTATTATTTATGGGGTAAAAAGGGGTGTTACATTAGTGGTATCAGAGCATGGTCGACCAGTTGGTCAAGGTTATTAATGTCTTTTATCCTGTTGTATTTGATTCGTGTATTTGACACAATCGATACTGTTTTGTCTGGTTGTTTAGGACGATGGCTGCAGGAAGGAACGTTGACATTAATGTTGGGGCAATGATGAGGTGGACTGGTGTGATCGGACAAGCGCCGCAAGAGAATGTCGGTTATGGAGGAAAGGATGAGTTCCGTGCTTTTGGAGACTTTCAAAAGTGCAGCCCGCCGATCTTTGAAGGAGGGTATGGACAGGAAAAAGCGCATGTATGGATGAGAGAAATGGAGAAGATCTTTCAAGTCATGAGTTGTACTGATGTACAGAAGGTACAGTTTGGTACTCACATGCTGACGGAAGGAGCTGAGGATTGGTGGAGTAATACTGTGCAGAGATTTGATGAGGAAGGTATTGAAGTTACTTGGAATCTTTTCCGTGATGCATTTTTGGAAAACTATTTTCCAGAAGATGTGCATGGAAAGAGAGAAGTGAGAATTCTAGAATTGAAGCGAGGAAGAGAACAATTCCGTGGGAAACCGTATGATGACGTGAGGAAACAATCTGGTTTTAGCAAGAAGCCAAGTGGGGGAGGAACTTCTACTCCGATTAAGTGCTACAGGTGTGGCGAGACGGGTCACAAATCTGTTGATTGTGGAGTTGGTTCGAGTAGGATTTGCTACAGTTGTGGTGAGCAAGGACACAATTGTGCCATGTGTGACAAGCCAAATAAGGAGCAAGCGAAAGGAAAAGTGTTTGCGTTGTCTAATGCTGAGGCCACTGCTAAGGAGAAGCTAATTTGAGGTACGTGCTTTATTATTGATAATGGTGCAACGCATACTTTCATTCTTTGGATTGTGCTATGAGATTGGGTTTTGTTTTATCTGTTATGCATAGAAGTATGGTTATTGATACAACTGTTGGGATTTTGTTTCTACTTTTTTTTGCGTGTTTGAATTATCCGTTGAGCATCTTTGGTAGAGATTTCGGGAATTGATTTAGTTTGTTTTCCGTTAGACCAAATTGATGAGAATTTTGGTATGAACTGTTTGGAGTTGAATCAAGTAATTGTAACATTAAGAGAGATTTTGGATCTTGGTATTTTAAGTGATTTCGAGTGCGAGTTCTGAAGGAACACTATTATAGTTAGTAACGTGGTTTATGTTTCATTATGATTGTCGATTGTCTATTGACAAATTGAGGACTTGATCACCCTTAATCTATTGTTGATAGAAGACGAGATCATATCAGACGAGATAGACTTCTCTTACTAACTTGGTAGCGTGTAAATTGACTAAGGAGAGGTTGAAGAGTCGAATTGAGGAGTTGTTGAGAAGAGGTTCATTTGTCTGAGTGTATGGTCGTAGAGTTGCGCCTGTTTTGTCGAGTAAGAAGAAAGAAGGTTCTATGAGGTAACTTTTCTTGAGGATATTTTGATTCTAAGAGTGACGATGAACATACTGAACATTAAGGATTGTGTTATTGATGTTGAAAGAGAATAAGTTTCATGTAAAGCTTTCTGAATATGAGTTTTGGTTGGAAGAAGTGAATTTTCTTGGATATGAGATTTCGAGTCGAGGTGTGTTGATGCAGATATCGATAAGTGGTAGCTTATGCTTCAAGGTAACTTATAGTACATAAGAGGAATTATTCGACGTATGTATTGGAGTTTTTTATCGTTGTGTTTGTTTTGGAATGTAAGAGGCATTGTTTGTTTGGATCAAGGTTTGATGAGTTGAGTGATCACAAGAGTTGAATATGAGGTAAACAAGACGAGTAGAATTTCAAAGGATTTTAATCTTTGATTTGAATTACCATCTTGGAAAAGCGAAGGTTATGACCGATGCATTGAGTAGGAAATAATTTTATGAGTTACGTTGAGGATTCAAGAATTGGAAATCGTTGGAACGATTTAGGGAGTTGAGTTTGGTTGTGAAGCGACGTCTTCGGGTGTTAAGTTTGGTATGTTGAAGCTTACTTGTGGTATTCTTGACGAGGTTAGAGAGGGTCAAAAAAAATTGGATTTAGAATGAGTTGACAAGATGACATTGATGAAGCAAGGCAAAAGGTAATAACTTTTGGATTGATGAGAATGGTGTCATGAGATGTTGTGATCGAGTTTGTATTCCTGATGGTTAGAATTCGGACAAAGAGAATTTTAGATGAGGAACATCGTAATGATTTGAGTATTAATCATAGTGTTAATTATGTATCGAGAGTTGAGGGAATGTGTAGTGGTAAAGTATGAAGAGGGATATATCGGAATTGTGTATTTGAGTTGGATTTGTCAGGAACCATTTCGTTTGGTGCAACAATTATCTATTTTCGAGTGGAAGTGAGATAGTATCTCTATGGATTTTGTTTCGGGTTGCTGAGAACATCGAGTAATTGTGAAGTGATTTGGGTCATTGTGGAAAGGTTGACGAGATGCACTTATTTTATTCCAGTAAGGATGGATTATCAGATGGAGAGACTTGCTAAGTTTGAAATCGAGAGAACGGCGTGTTTGCATGGTATTCCATTCGAGTATTGGAGTAACATCCTTGGAAGCTTATATGGTTGAAGATTTAGAACGTTTTGTATTAGTATGAATCGGGAGAGAGTAAGTGTAGTTTCGGTGTCGAAATGGTTGTATCGATTGAATTTTCGAGGACGAAAATATTCTAAGTGGGGGAGAGTTGTAACATCCCGATTTTTATTAATATTTTCATTAATTATATTATTTGGTGTTTTTAATAAAAATTTGCTTAATTTAGTCATTTATGATGTTTATTGAAATTTTCGCGTTTTGGGACGATTTAGTCGGTACTAGTTCGGGATAGCGGATCAATATTTAATCGGAAATTTTAATATTTTTAGTATTAAAAATATTAATTAGTTAATATTTAGCGTTTTGGGAATTTTTCGAGTAACTAAGATTTGACCGGAAATATTAGACATTGAGTTATTAGAGGATTTTATCAGTATTTATTTTATTATTTATTTAATTAATTTGATGTGTTAATTATTTATTTAATTAATTGGTGTGTTAATTGATATATATTAATTAACTTGGTGTGTATATTTGTGTCTATTTAATTATTGGCGTTATTTAATTTAGTAACTAGAATAGAAATAATATATAGTATATATTTTATTGGGCTTATTTAATGATGTTAGGAGTAAATAAGGAGTGTTATATTTAGGCCCATATGGTATAGTTAGTAAGGGTTAATGAAGAGGGGTACCACTTTTTTATTTATTTCCTTTTCGTTTTTCGGAAAGAGGGATGCTGAGAAAGGAGGAAAGAAAGAAAAGAAGAAAAAGGAGAAAAAGGAAAAGGGGAAGAACTAGGAGCAATTAGGGTTTGAAGAAAAAAAAATTGAAGAGGTAAGGGGGAGAATCCCTATTATTATGGGTTAGTATGATTGGGTCAATGGGTAGATTAACATGATTAAATTTGTTGTTGGTTGAAATCCCTAATTTTTATAGTTTTGACATTGTTAGATTTTGATGAGTAATTTTGATATGTGATGATTAATTATGTCTGGAATTGATATATTGGAGTCTTTACTATCTAATACAGTTAAGAATAAAGAATAAGAAAGTAACTGTCCCTGTAGCGCTACTTCACTATCAATATATATATCCATTTGAAACACTATAGCGACATTCTTTCTTCCTTTTACCATATAAATTAGTTTCTTCTTTTACTGTACCATCCATGTCTTGTAGTGTTCTACTATTTTAATTTCTTTGCTATGTACATACTACTTTGCTATGTGTATTATCCATATACTACTTTGTTTCATTGACTGTTACATAACTATATGTTCTAATATTTTGGTTTTCATGTTATAAGATGATAGAATGAGCCATAGTTATAAAATGAAATATATTAAAATATTAGAATGTTAGAATTTTTTTGAAATGGACTATAATAATGAGATGAAATATAAATAAAATAGTAGGATAGGAAGATTATGAAACAGTGGCTGTTATAAAATCAAATGAAATGCAAAACAGTCTCGTTTAATCGAAATAGCCTAATTAAGCGGTATAATTAGTTATCTGGAATTTAATGAAAATTTACGTGATAGCTAAGTTTAATTAGTAGTTAACATGGTGATGTCATTTTGTTGAAATGTGATATTTATGAACCGACCAAAATAGTGTGAATTTAAATATCTTTTATATTAAATATTAGTTTTAGGAATGGTAAATGAATATATTCCTATAATTGATTTAAGGTTAAATTTTCTATAGTAGTTAGATAGCATAATTCTAATGGCTTATTAGTTTATTATTAAGAGAATAAATTCTATATAGTTGATAAATTATGAGTTAGCTTGTGATAGTATTAATTATTAGTGTTAATTGAAATGTGGATTGGAAACTTCGTGTTGACTACTATATGTGAATAATGCGTATGTGATGAGAATGTGGTGTACAATAATGTGGATAATTCATAGAGTGGATTATTGTGATATGCTAAATATTAAGATGGTAGAGATGATCTTAATTGCATATGTTTGATTTACATTGTACATACATTCATATCATGGATGCCTTGAAACAAAGGTGGTTTGCTTTGAAACAAAAGCGAGGCTTAGATTCTAAAGTGAATCGGAAGCGGTAAACTATATGTTTACGTTTGGTGGGCTTTGGTCTTGTCCGGATCGGAAGCGTGGCTTGGATTCTAGACATTGAATCGGAAAGCGGTGAAACCTTGGGTTCACAATTTGGTACCACATGCATCGCGTCACATATCTTGCATTGAGTCACATTAAAATTATGCGATAATTGAGTGTGTGAAGTTGATGTAGTTGTGATATGTGTATGAGTTTGATAGTTGAGACGAGTGAAGTTTGAATATATATTTGATAAAATGTGTGAATATGTGATAACTATGATTGTGTACTTAATTGAGAATATAATAGTAGAATTGAAATATTATACTATTCAAGTTTGTTGTGTACTCGATAACATGTGAAATATGGGTTGATTACTATTATCTACATGGTTATACATAGTATGATTAATTACTTGAAGTGTTGATTTAACCATTGTATTCCGTTATACTTTCTTCATAATGGTTCGTATTCTCACCCTTCTGTTTTAATGTTGCCCTCGTTTGGCGACATGCAGGTTTGACGATTAGTAGCTTGCGTGTGACCTAGTCGGAGTTTCTTCTGAGTTTGCTTGGTAATTAAGTAGCGAGTCAATGCTCTGGTCATGTAACACTGGGTAGCTTAGACGTTGAACTCATGTTCTAATTGTTTATGTATTTTCTTATAACTTGTGAACCTGTTTAATTTTGTTGATTGAGAGGCTTTAAGCCAAATATTATGATCATGGTTATCTTATGAGTTGTTTATGGAGATATGATTATGATATGGGACATGTATCATTTATATGAAACACATGAGTATTACTTTCCGCTGTTAATGCATATTCTGGAAGAATTATGATTATATGTCAGGTGTTATTTGAAATGACCAGGTGTATCGTATTTTGTGGATAAATGTTGTCGGTTTTTAAAAGCTTTTTAGTTTTTGAAAACGTCGATGTGACGCCCTTTTTAATCATATGCATGCTTATTCTCTGATTATATGCTTATTATTTATGGGGTAAAAAGGGGTGTTACAACACGGGCTGCCCGTGTCAGCCTCTGCCTTCATAATTTGGCTTTGACTTCAACATCAAAGTTGTAGCCCTTTTAGTTAGCGAAATTTTGCCACCGTAACCGCGTCATTCCGAGTTACGAAGCTCTAGTTATGATCAAAATACTACACGCTTGTCACGATTCTCAGCTTCTTTTACACCAACACTTGTGAAATTTCCATCTGATCCAGAATTAACCTACAACCACCAAGTAGAGAGATCAAAAGCATCTAAAAAGACATGATAAAGGGCACAAAAACATAATGCAAGCAATTAACTAATATTAAAGGAATCAATGAAAAACTCTTGAAAACAACCACAAAGTGTTACCAAGTATGATGATCTTATGCCGAATTTATGACAAAACTAAGTAGAAATGGTGACCGATCACAACCCCAAACTTATCTCATTGCTTGTCCTCAAGTGATGCATGAGAGAAAAAAACAAAGGTCACCCCTGAATTCACGCTACCACAATACAACCAATGCTTTTCGCAACTCAACTTATACCTTTCCGATCAATTTTTTTCAGTTTCACGAACCGGGTTTCCCGCTTCACTTCCACGTCAAAGTACTCCTTCACCTGCAAGCTTTTTCACATTTCTCACCAATTCTCTCGGGGTTAAAATGAACTTCACTCACAAGTCATGATATGCAATACCAACTTTTAAATTTGAGTAAACTCTACTTTCATACACAAACACTCTGCACACACGTTTTGAGGTCTTTGGGATGTAGCGGGGCTTAGGTGCGGTGAGATAAACAAGGAAAAGGATACACAAGGGTTTTAGGCTCAGCATTCATGTTGTTTTTCTTGTTTTCGTGCTTCTTATAGCATCATAGGATTTAACCACACCCTTATTTCTATTCCTTTTTTTTTTCACTCAATTTTTTTTTGCTTTGAGTGTGTGATAGATCAATGAGTCTCTTTGTTTAGGCGAGTGCTTCTTCGAATTTTTCCTTTTCTTAAGGAACTTTGATGTCTCAACATTTTTCTTTTCTCTATTTTTTTTTATTCATTTTTTTTCGCACTCGCCATTCTTTAGGTGTACTACCCCAAACTTACAATTTTTGCACTGATATAACACAACATTACAACACTTATGCCGAGCAGGGTAAGAAATTAGAAATATTTTTTTTTTCTTTTTGGCCAGGAGTTAATATATGTGGTTAACATAAACAAGGGATACAGGCTCAAAGGGGTTTACAATGGATAAAAATAAACATGGGAAGGCTAGAAAGGCTCAGAGGGAAACAGAAACAACGTGCCTCAGTGTGTGTCATCGTGTAGTGTCATATGAGCAGAATGTACGCAAATTCAAAGTGATAAAGTCATACCTGACTACTCTCTTATGATGATATATTTCTGACTTTTTGTGTTCTCACCATGTTGGGCATAGCTTACAGGATCCATAGTACTTATCGTGTGATGTTGCTCCTTTTCCGGTTCGTGTGTACCAACTTTCAATCTCGGTCCGGTGTCATCAAGTTGCGTCCAACAATTATTTTTGGTTGATTCAACTTCCAAGGATGCCTGGGGTGCAAGTTTGGGTTGGATCTTTCATCCTTTTACTACCACTTCATCAACCATCCGGTAAATCTCATCAATCTGTAACACCTGGTAAACATAATAGCATAGAAATACTAGGAAAAATAAATACTCAAAATAAAAACAGAACGCAATAAAACCCCCCCACACTTGAACCAAACATTGACCTCAATGTTTCAATTCGAGATAGCGAGGGTGAACTCACAGAGGGTACTGCGACTCCTGCTTCCGCTTCCTAGCTTTCACCAGAGAGACCCACTTTTCTTTATTTTCTGAAAAACAAAACAAAAAGTAAACCGCATTATTAAAACCATGGGTTGCCTCCCACGAAGCGCTTCGTTTAACGTCGCATGGCTCGACGGTCCATTACCCTTTATTAAGGAGGGTACTTCCTCCTCCAAACCTGGTTGCTTGTCACTTCTCCAAACCTGGTTGCTTTTCTCTTCAAGTTACTATCCACTTTCATCTTCTCACTTCGATTGTCCTCTTTTTTCTTCTTTTTGACTTCTTGAATGAACGCAGAACTTATGATAGATGCATGGGCTGAGCCCACATGAGAGACTATGCTCGAAACTTTTTCTTGGAGCTGTTTAGGCCTTTTGTCTTTTTCCTCACTTTATGTCATACCACCAGAGGTTTGATCATTTACGACTGCCCCATGTTTCTTGACTCCTAACATCTTCAAGGTTACTTTTTCATCAAATGATTTCAGCGTTAGTGTCCCTTTTTCAATGTCGAAGTTGCAGCGGCCTGTCGACAAAAATGGTCTCCCAAGAAGGATAGGAGTTTCTTCGTCTTCCGGAATGTCCATGATATGGAAGTCAACAGGGAATACAAACTTATCAACTTCCACTAGTACATCTTCAACTGCCCCATATGATTTCTTGATGGTGTAATCGGCGAACCTTAACTGTGTTTTACTCTCACTAATCTTTTCCAATTCAAGCTTTTTGAAAATGGACAGAGGCATTAAACTCACACTAGAACCAGAATCGAGGAGTACCTTTTTAAATGTTATATTCTTGATAGTGCATGGTATTGCCACCGCTCCAGGGTCTTTCCTCTTTATTGGGATTTTTCTTGCTGACGAGACTATTCCACACTTCTCAGTTGCAATTCTTGATTCCCCTCCCATTGATCTCTTTTTCGCCATCACTTCCTTCATAAATTTCCTATACAAGGGCATGTGCTCAAGTGCTTCGAAGAAGGGTAGATTTACCTCTAACTTTTTGAACAAGGCAGTGAACTTCTCAAAGTCTTTCTCTTTTGAATTCTTCTTTGTCACTCTGGAAGGGAAAGGTAGTTTGATCACCGGTTCAGCATCTTTCTTATGTTTTTCTTCAACTGGTTTAACCGGTGGTATCACAGCTTCTGGCTCCTTCAGATTCTCTCTTATTTCCAAATCTACCTCTATTACCATAGGGTCATCTATTTCATCTTTTTCTTTTTCCGATTCTAAAACCTCTTTACTCCTTGTTGTAACAGTATTAATCTTCTCTTAATCTTTCGGATTTTTCACAGTTACGCTCGGAAAGGTACCTTGTGCCTGTAGAGTGAGATGCTGTGCTATTTCTCCCACTTGAACTTCCAGATTTTTGATCGAAGCTGTGGTGTTCCTGTGGTTGTTTCTGGTTTCTTCTTGAAACTGCAAGCATTGTCGAGCCAGTCTCTCAATAGCTACTTCCCACTCTGCCTTCTGAGGATTTTGTTGTTGATCTTTCCAAGCGAAGTTGGGATGATTCTTCCACCCTGGATTATAGGTGTTAGAATACAGATTGTTTTACCTTAAGAACTTGATTTCTTCAATTTGCTTGGGAGTAGCAACACAGCACACAGTTTGGTGGGGGCCATTACAAATTTCACAGATTACAGGTTGAGGTTGTTGGACTTGAGCAACCTGTTGAGTACCTATATTCATAGCCTTTAATCTCTTTTCTACCTCTGCAGCTATAGCATCTTCAACCCGAATTTTGTTGGTGTCTAGCTTCAGGTCAATAACTCCTTCAGGTTTGCTCATTGCGCGATCATATAACTCAATATGCTCGTTAGCGGAAATTGCTTCTATGATCCTCTTGATACCAGTGGCTGTTGAAAAATTAGTTGAGCCACCGGCGGCAGTGTCTATAAGCTGTTTTGTCTTGACTCGTAGACCATTAACAAAAGTCTGCATTTGCTCGGTTGGATCCATGTTATGAGTCGGACATGCAACCAAACACCTCTTAAACCTTTTATATGCATCTCCCAGCGATTCCCCTTCTTTCTGCTTGAAATTTACAATATCATATCTTTTTCGAATGAAAACTGAAGCAGGGAAGTACTCATTAAGGAAAGCAGTTTCCATCTGTTGCCATGTCGTGATACTTCCGGCTGGAAGTGAGTAAAACCATTCTTCCGCGTCTTCGGATAAAGTGAAAGGAAACATCACAAGTCTCTTTGCTTCTTCAGAATGACCTTCGATCTTCAATGATGTTGTTGTTGTGAGGAATCTCTGCAGATGCTTATTTGCATCTTCGTTGATTCTTCCTGAAAAGGGCTTGCTCTCCAACTGGCGAATAGTAGATGGATGTAGTTGGAAATGTGCCACATTGACCGGTTGGTTTACGATTGTCATTCGGCCAAGTGGTGCATTCGCCCTTCCATAATCACCTAAAAGTCTCTTTGGAGGAGGTGGTGGATCCTCTGCCATAGTTTCAGATTCTGAATCTGACTGCTCGGTAGGGATGGAATGTATTTCTTCTTCCTCCAATTCTGAAACTATGGTTGAACCTTTTTTTGATGCCAGCCTTTGTTGCTTAACTTCACGAAGTCTTGCTCGCAACGATCTTTCTGGTTCTGCGTCAAAAAGAAATTCTGCTGAGGCCTTACCTCGCATACAAGATTAGACAATGATTAGTTGGGAGAACAAATAAAAATAAAATCAAAATAAAAATATTCAGAAAAATAAAATTTTAGTTGCAGAGCAACAAAATTTCAATTGACTTATTAATCACTTATATTTTGGCAATCCCCGGCAACGGCGCCAAAAACTTGATCGAAAAAATAGCAAGTGTACTATTTTCACCGGTGTAGTTATAATGGGTTTTACCCCGAGTATCGATCACGAGGATTGCGTAGTAAATATAAATTACTGTAACGAGTCAATTAAACAAAATGGAATAGGGGTGTTTTTGTTATAATGAAATAAGTGAATTAAATTAAATAAGCTGAAATTAAAGTTGAACTTTTTATAATATGAGAATAATGCCAAGGTAGGTGTATGATGTGCTTTATAACTCCTCTGAATAAAGATCTCTTTAACAAGTTCATATGATGCAACTATTTGTTCTTAAGAGTGTTTTCCTAAGTCCTTAGTGAAAACCTTTTGGTTTACAATCCTATTGCCTAAGTCCTTAGAAACACAGGAGTAAACCAAAGCTGTAATTAATCAAGAATTTCCAAATAACCTTATGGTATCCCTAGTCCTAGGTGATACCTATAAGATTTAATTGTCTAAAAACCTTAACAACCGTAGTCCTACAAATTGTTAACCGGAGATCAATCCTTGTTTGGCCGACAAAGAAAGCATACAAAAATTAAACAATCAAATTGCATAATACGAACATAGGATTAAAGAAATACGATATTCAGAGTCATTACAAATCAAATCAGGGACACCCCCTAGCATTGGGGGGTTTAGCCTCTCATAGTATTCAAGAAACACAAATTAAAGAGTTTAGACATTACAAAGATTAATGAAATCTCTGATCTTCAATGGTGTCCACCGTTGAATCTCTTCGTCCTCCAAACCCTTGATGAAGCTATCTTTCTCCTCTGTCTGCAATTCTATCGTACGATGTAAAAAGTGCCTCTCCTCTTGTCTCAAAATCCCTTTTAATCTGTTCTAGGTTTTCAGGTCCAAGACAGAACATCCCAAAATGCCCCTGGTGCTCTAAAAATAGAAAAATAGAAAATTTCAGAATTTCTGTCCGTACCAGCTGACACGGGCTGACCGTGTCAGCTTCTGCCACTTTTGGGGAGAATTCTTTAGCAGGTTGGACACGGCCGTGTCACTTGACACGTGCTGCCCGTGTCAGCCTCTGCCTTCATAATTTGGCTTTGACTTCAACATCAAAGTTGTAGCCCTTTTCGTTAGCGAAATTTTGCCACCGGAACTGCGTCATTCCGAGTTACGAAGCTCTAGTTATGATCAAAATACTACACGCTTGTCACGATTTTCAGCTTCTTTTACACCAACACTTGTGAAATTTCCATCTGATCCATAATTAACCTACAACCACCAAGTAGAGAGATCAAAAGCATCTAAAAAGACATGATAAAGGGCACAAAAACATAATGCAAGCAATTAACTAATATTAAAGGAATCAATGAAAAACTCTTGAAAACAACCACAAAGTGTTACCAAGTATGATGATCTTATGCCGAATTTATGACGAAACTAAGTAGAAATGGTGACCGATCAGCGTGCCTAGAGTAAGCCCAATAAGAATAATACAATGGATATTATTTGGTTAGTGGAATAAGGAAGTATAGTAGGTTTTGAGGAGCTATCAGAAAAATTGAGAGGAGGATTTTGGAAGTGCAATCATGAAGTAAGGGTTTGGTGAAGGTACGAATAAATTGCAGAAAAGAAGAGAAGTTGCAGAAGAGGACAAGAAAATAGAAGAATTATGCGAAGACCGGGAAGCTCGGATTCGACCGGAATTTCAATCGGAGGAATAAATTTTAGAGCGGTCTCAAATACAAGGTAAGGGTGGCGTTCTTGCTCTATAAATGGAGATATGATAAACCGTATGTGGCGTTTAGGGTAATAATGTTATCTCTATGTTTCGGTATAATTTTGATATCTGTAGTGTTTACGGTGTAGTAATTTCTCTGGAAAAAAATTACAAGGTGGGGGCCCAGATTAGAAAGAAAAAGAAAAAAATTAAAATATAAGGGACGGGGGGCCATATCCAAGGATGGGCGCCCCTTATAGCCATAATGGGTGCAACATTTTGGTTGCCTACTAAAGAGGGGTGGGCGCCCCTTATTGGAAGGTGGGGGCTACCATTTTCATTTTAATGCTCCATTTTAGTGAATGATCCTGTTACTTGTCTTTTAATAAAAATTTGTATCACAAGAAATTGACATAGTATTGGCAGAATTAATATGATAGCATCTCTATTGGCCCAATAAATTAAAAGGTAGCACCTATGTGCATAGTAGTATACATGTAGCATTTAAGTAGAGGTAAGATATATGTAGCAGAGTTACAGGATTTGCATATGAATAGTAGAATTAATTTAATGGGGCTGGTATATGTATATTTAGCAGAAGTATTAAATAGTAGGGCTATGATATTGATTGAGAACAATATAAAATACTTAATAGCTGAATTTTATTTAGCTAATTAGTCCTGTTTAAATTACAGTGTATGAGTCCAGTCAAACTATTAAAAGTAGCAATGTATATTATAGCAGAAGTATACTAGTATTAGCAGGGTTAGAAACTAATACAATAATAGAACTAGTAATATTGGTGGAAAATAATAGTGACTGACTTATATATTTTTGGTAGCAATGTAGTATCAATTTAACAGAGGACTAATAGGAATATTAAAGCAGAATAGAAATATTAGTAGTTTTAACCGATAATTAATTAACCGATTTTTAGTAAAAAATTGTCCGGATAATTGCGGAACGCGTGTTGTTTGTTTTGGTTGATTGGTGTGTTGAATACTTGCTGTAGAATATGAATTTGCAGGTGATGTTGAACTGTGAGGCCTATGGCCAATGTTGTTTTGTTGGTGAAAAGTTGTTGTTGAATTATTATTGTAGATGATGCGAAGTTGCAGGAAATTTTAGTAACGAAGAGTTGCCTCTATTTATTGGTAATAATGGTGATATAGGCTTATGCCCCGCGATGAACGATGATGTTGTTATGTGATGTTGCATGTGTCGAGTCACATGCATTGCATATTTTTGTGACGGCCTGGATTGGCAAACAGTGAGGAAGGCTTATGCCTGTTGAATGCGTATAATAATTGGCAATTGGCGATGGGGGCTGAAGCCCTGGGTACCACATGCATTTGCATTTGTTAGAGTCGCATTCCATTTTGTATGATTATGAGTTTGTGTGATTTGATGTATGAACTTATGTGAATTGTCGTGACTTGGATATGAATTCAAGTAATATTGTGACGTGTGTCGTTTTGGTTGAAATAACGAGATGAATTAGACGGTAATGATTATACCACAACGTGATGATTATTATGACTTGAACCCGGATATACTATTTATCATAATTCTGTTTATATGGTTTGATATCTCACCCTTTCTTTTGTTTCATCATTGCCTTTATACTGGTAACGTGCAGGTGATAGCTAAGAGTGAAGATTTAGTTGTTGTTTCTTTAAGAGTCGGTGTCGTCACTCTGATACGTAGCACTAGGGAGATGTATAATTGCTCATGTTGTTGTTTAGGGGTGGCAAACAGGCATGTCCGCCCTGTTTAGGCCCGCCCCGCAAAAGCCCGCAAAAAAATGGGGCGGGCGGAGCGGTCAAAGTAGTAGATGCGGGCTCATTTACTAGGCCCGCC
Source organism: Vicia villosa (assembly GCF_029867415.1). Lineage (NCBI taxonomy): Eukaryota > Viridiplantae > Streptophyta > Magnoliopsida > Fabales > Fabaceae > Vicia > Vicia villosa. Next base: position 28,851,826 of record NC_081183.1, on the reverse strand, counting down.
CTGTTTAATGGCGGACATGCGGGCATGCCCACTACTCTCTTTAAAAAACTTTTTTTCCACTCATTAATAAAAAAATGTAGTTAAAAATAAAAACACATTTGTAGTATCCTACATTCAAATCCAATAACAACTGCATTTGTTGTTTATGTACTTTCAAATCCTATTATAACACATTATGTGGTTAGTTAATATTTTATATATTTAACAATATGTAACTATTTAAAACAATCAAATTTAGATAGCATTTTAACAACATTTAGCATAATACAACAGCTTATAACAGTTGCAGAATTTACAACATATAACAGCTGCAGAATTAGAGCATAATACAGCAGCCTATAACAGTTGCAGAATTTGCAACATATAACAGCTGCAGAATTTGAACATATAACAGCTGCAGAATTTGAGCATAATACAACAGTCTATAACAGCTGCAGAATTAAATTTATGCCCGTGACCGCACCATGTCCGCCCCGTTTTTTTGCGGTGCGGGGCGGACATTCTTAACTATGTGGGTTCAAAATTCAAGTTCAGCCCGCATAAAATGACGGGTAAAACAGGCTTTTCCCGCGGGCCGGGCCCGTTTTGCCACCCCTATATATAATATTCTAAATGCATTAATTATTAAAAATTTTAACTTAATTATAAAGCAAAATATACTATATCATCATAATAAAGTGTAATATTCACAAACTTGTATCAAACTACACAAAATATCCATCAAATCATAAAATGTAACATCCAAAAGATTATAAAAAAACACAATAGTTTCACAAGTTTTTCAAGTTAAAAAAAACAAATCTTTTCATCTTCATCTTCAACTTAATCAAAAGTTTAATCCTTCTACAACATCATCTTCATTAGAACATTCATAGAAATTTTTTTTTAGATAACCAGGTATTGAAAAAAATACACAAATAACCACGTTTCGGTTAAATTTACACAAATAACCAGGTTTCTGGAAAAGGTATAAAGGAGACGCCAATTGAATTGGCTCCTCCTCTTTAAATTTACATGTAGGCGCCAATTTATTTGGCTCCACTATTCTGACTTTTTTCCCATGCCAAGTCAGATGGCGTCACCTCATATATGTTGCATGTAGGCTCCATTTCATTTGGCTCCTATGTGTGTTCGTGATTTCTATAAATAAAACATCATTGGTGAGAAAGTGTGATGAATGTGGGAGACAATGATGTTTTATTTATAGAAATCACGAACACACATAGGAGCCAAATGAAATGGAGCCTACATGCAACATATATGAGGTGGCGCCATCTGACTTAGCGTGGGAAAAAAGTCAGAATAGTGGAGCCAAATAAATTGGCGCCTACATGTAAATTTAAAGAGGAGGAGCCAATTCAACTGGCGCCTCCTTTATACCTTTTCCACAAACCTGGTTATTTGCGTAAATTTGACCGAAACATGGTTATTTGTGTATTTTTTTCAATACCTGGTTATCTAAAAAAAATTCACATTCATATTCGACTTGATTAAATCCATCTCCAAATGTTAAAGATTCCTTAATATTATAACCAAGATGTGAATGTGAATAAAATTAAAAATTCATAGAGAAAATTTTATGGGTCAAAATATAAAATGTGATTTATAAATTTTGACAAAAAAAAGTAAAATCAGGTCAAAGAGTAAAATCCAACGATTTTACATAATTTTACACGATTTCACCGATTTCAGAAAGATTTAAATCACTTAAAATCATTTTGGAATACGACGTTACCTAAAAAGGTTTTTACCTGTGATTTAACACGAAATACTGACCTAGAAACGTGAAATCTATAGAATTTAGGTTTTAAATCTAGATTTTAACAACCTTGGTATGGAGCTAATTCAAAAAGGTTGAGGAAAAACATTGCAGCTTAGTTGTTATGTGAAGTGATAATGAGATAAGTCTGAGAGTTCAAAGCATTTTGCAAGAGTAGAATCGCCAAGTATATCCTAATTCTTTTAGGAATTCATGACAAATTTATTGACCTTTAAGGACGAGTTGGCACTTCCTTCATTGAAGTAGTCTTTAGTAAGTAACTCCACCAAACACAAGAGGGAGGAGGATTGGATTGTGATATTTAAAATTTGTGATTAATTTAGAGTATTTGTTACTTAAGAAATAAATTGTGTTAGATTTTTTAAGATCGGAATAAAAACAGCGGTAAATAAAAACAGTAAAGCAAATAATATAAAATAAAGGGTTAATACCACTTTATCCCCATGTAATGTAGGTGATTTTCGCTTTACCCCTGTAATATATATTTTTTTGGATTCCCTCCTAAGTGTACAAATTAAACACTCAATCTGGGGGTAAATAAAAAATATTACAGGGGTAACTTGTGCACTTAGGGGGCGAAAAACATAAATTTTAACATTTCAAGGGGGTGATCCAATTTTTCTTACAGGGACTACGGCGAATTTCGCCTATATTACAAGGGGTATTGTAAATTTAACCCTAAAATAAAATATAAATGTTAGATAGATGGCACCACAAAATTATCCAGATTCGTTAAACGTTGTTCTACTACTGTCCGCAAGAGATCTTCTTGAGATTTGAATATAATATTGAGTTTTTATAGGTTATGCCCACGAAACTTTGATACAAGAAGATCTAGAGATCCTAAACTGGATTAGTGGGGTGAACAACCAAAAAAAAGTTCTTCCACGGGATAAACTACATAACCGGTTAGAGCACTACTACAAAATATATCTTTAGTAACACCATATAACTATGAACGTTTAAATAGTAGTAGTAGTAATAACTCATCTTCGTGCGCCTGAGTTTTTTATTATTTTATTAAAAGACGTTTTATGACGGTCCTTAATAACAACTGTTTTGATAGATGAAAGGTTACTTGCTTCGTTTCCTAGCATCAACAATTTTTTTATTTTTTGTTACAAAACTGGCTTGTCCTTATAGTCTTATAAATATATTAATATTAAAAATCTTTTTACCATGATTATTACCAAAAATCGTTGCGAATAATACTTACATTTTTATTATGGTTTTTGTTAATAGGCGTGGTGATAAGTTATATATAAGCGAAGTTATCAAAGTTCTGCACATAATAGTCTTCACTCTCAAAACAAAATCCTAACATCTCTCTCTTCCATATGCAGCAAACTCATCCTTATAAGCTTATACTAGAAAATTCGCTTTTTTAGTGACCGATTTAGTTATCAGAAAATTTCGGTCACTATAGTGACCAAATTAGCCACCAAAATTTAGTAATCATCAGCCACTTTTAAGAGGTCACTAAATCAGTCACTAAAATAAATCAGCCACCGATTTAGAGGCCAAAATTTTGTGACCGAAATTTCGGTCAATGTAGTAACCGAATTAGCCACCAAAAGTTGATATTTATGAGTCAACTTTAAGAGGTCACTAAATCGGTCACGAAAAAATATTTTTATATACAATTTTATTTATATATAAAAATTAGAGACCGAAATTAGAGACCGAAATTTATTTATATATTTTATTGTTTAACATGTAATATATTTATATAAAACTATATGTATATATGTTTAAATATAAAATATAATAGATATTAAGTGGTGTAGTAGTAAGTTCTTATTAAAATATATGCAGAGGTCTTTAATTCGGTCACTAATAGCGAATTTTCTAGTAGTTGCTTCTTCATACGAAAAGGTAATCAAGTTCATACGTTTTATCATTCTTCTTCATCATAAGTTTTCTTCCATGTTATTCATATGCTTTCTTCCAATTTTTTGTCTATAGATTCTTCCATTTTTCTTTGTTTTTCACACGCTTTCTTCTTTATAATTCCATTTTGTATTACAAAGAGTTTTCACCTGGCATAATTTTCGTGTTTTTTTTATCTTTACTGAGATCTCAATTTTTGAAATCAATTACCATATATGTTCCATGTATGACACTATTTCTGTTTAACATGGTGTTTTTTGACGTATAGGGTTCAAGAAAACGCACATAATGCGCTTGGTTCACAAATGGGTTATCTTGTTGAAGGCTCTCTGAATGTTGGCATACATTTTGCTAAAACACTCTAAGTAATATCATGTTGAAAGTGATGCTATATGACTTAGCATTTAGACATCAACATGTTTAACAAAATGTCATGACATCCTGGCATGACATTCGGGCTGCAGAAAGCTGATCTGGCAATTGGATCAGACGTTATTATTCGCTACAAGAATCTTTAAATTAGCTCAAAATATTCAAAGAAATCAATCAAGCTGATATTTTTGCCAAGTTGGATTCAATCAAGAATATTTCCACGGTGTCTTTGATTGGAGACATTATAGGAAAGATTGGATTGAAGTCCTAATTTCTTGGAGAACAAGTAGCAGACTCTTGGCAGCCTCAGTGCTGCGATTTGAAGCCCAGTCCAGAAAACGACATATCTATAAATAGAATGGCTATAACCTAATTTAGGGGTGGAACTGGTATTGTTTATTTTAGGGTTTAGGAATCCTTATTTTCTGTGTGTTCCACTGTGTACATTCACAAACCTTTAGGTGTTGAATGTTGTTTAATCTCTGAAGCTTTTAAGCAAGGAGAGTATTTGCATCCTCGTAAGATTTGAAGCATCGAGAAGTAGTTTGTTTATTTTTATTTGATTTTTATTTTTTCATGGGATTGTGACTGGAAGGGGTTTGAGGAGGGCATAATACCTAGGTGAGACTTAGGTAGTGATTAAGTGAGAAGTGTAAACTGGGACTTTTTAACTTCGAATTGATACTATCGGATATTGGTTTCATCCTGACTTGGTAGCCCCCAGAGTAGGAAGGATTGTTCCGAACTGGGTAAACATATTGTTGTGTTATTTATTTTCTGCACCCTTATTATTTCGGTTTATCAGTGTTCATATTTCAGATATAGTGTCGTGACATCGCATTCGACATCTCATATCTGATACCAGAATTTCAGTTGCTATATGGATAAACAATAAAAGAAGTATGAAAATATATTGTGGAAGCTTCATCCTCCTTGTATTTTTTCTTCATAGCAACACAAAGTAGATCAGCTTCAGTTCATTCTAATACAAATAGATAATTTTTTCGTCTTCATTTTCACGAATCTTTTCAATAAAAGGTACGTTCGTGAATCATTTTATGAGTTGATAAGTTGTTGTTGTTTTGTTGATAAATGTTGATGTATGTTGTTGTTGACAAATGTTTCTTTAAACAAGAACAAAAGATTCCTAAGTTTGCGTCTTAGCAGTGTTTTGTTTTTGTGAATCTTGCTTCATTAATTTCTTATGTAGATTGACACAAAATCTAGTTGGGTTTATTATATCGTATGTAGATTATTTATTTTCCTAACCCTTCTACTGAACATGAAATCATTTAAATTGATTTTGAAAATAATAATAGGAAAATTAAGTTATATTTGAAAACCAACTTAGACCAATTAATGTTTATTCGAATTGCATGTATTTTTTAATTCATCTCTCGCTATTTAACATATAGAATTTGGTTCAATGAACTAAGTTCTTCATAGCAATGATTCATTCTCTTCTAGTTTATTTCAAAAATCGTCAATTTATTGACTAATTCTGACTCATCATTATCATTATTATTTTAAATGATGCTGATGATTATTATTATGGAAGTGATGATGATGAATCCGAATTAGTCAATAAATTGATGTTTTTCAAATAAACTAGAAGAGAAGGAACTGTTGTTATGAAGAACTTAGGTCATTGAACCAAATTCTATATGTTAAAGAGCGAAATATGAGTTACGAGATGCATGAAATTCGAAAAACAGTGGTTCGTTTAAGTTGTTTTTCAAGAATAATTTAATTTAACTATTATTATCTTCTACATCAATTTGAATAGTTGTGTATGTTTAGTGAGGTGTAAGGAAAAACAAACAATCCACATATTTTATAATAAACTCAAGTATACATATCACAACAGTTATATTTTATAAATGTGATGAGAAATTAAATTTGCAATTGTTTGGTTCCGAACCCATGACCTCTAAATGTTATCACAATAGTTGCTTAAGATAACCGTTGTGATAGGTAGCATGCTATCTATTTTATCACCATATTCATATGCCGGTGGTGGAAAGCAGCATACATACAACACACTACGTAACAACGGACGTAGAATCGTCATTATATGTATTTCACAACCATTGTTATATGCGTTTTCCGTAGTAGTTAAGATTTTACAGGTTGATCTCAATAACCTCGTGGGGATGCACAATACAGCGTGTCCATTATGCCTTGGCCCAAAAAAATCAGTGTTGCATCTATTTCTGAATTGTATTGTTAGTTTGGTATTCTCAGGAAAGTGGAGGTTGGGTCGTTGGTGCTTAATCTAAGGGAATTAGGCATGGTTTGACGGGTAAAGTCAAGAAGAAATTGCAAAGTTTATGTTGCTTGAGTGTGTTATTCCATCTAGTTATGTAGAAAAGAAAAGAAAAAATTATTTACATTACATAAGGGCCAAGGGCGTATATAACACTAATTGCAATTTGCAACATTGCCAAGTCGTAATATATTTTTTTTCTCACAATCCTTGTCAAAGATGTTAAGTAACTCGTTTTGTTGAAACCAGACCACTCATTTATTCTTAGGCTATATATATTATATACGGTTTCTTCTTCAACTTAATATGTTTTGGAGTCTCAATTGATGTAACCAGTCTAGCAGTCATTTAATTCAATTAAAAGACTAAGTTATATAGTATTATTGTCATAGCAGTTGAAAGCTTCACATATACACTATCTTGGATGATGATTTCAGAGAGGAGAAAACTGTATTTCAACTCTTAGAGAAACAAGAAAGCATATAGATACATCATATGATGTTGAAGTGCCTTTGTGAACAATCAATTTTGCACTTCTAAAATAGTAATATTTTAATCTACACATATAACTAATATACAAAATTTAAACAAAACTTTTAACTAATTATATTCTATGTCGTTTCATGTCACAAACTATGACTTTTAAGATTTTTATTTCTTATCCATGTATATAATAGACTTTTTTTCTTTCTTGTTCCTAGTTTCTCTCTCGAAATGGTGATTTAAATGGGTTTTCTTTTCTATTTTGCACTCATTGGATTTTTCTAATCATTTTATTGTGTTCATTTTTCTTTTTAATTTTCATAATATGTTTTTTATTTAAATAACATATAATAGGGACTCAAAATAATAATTGGATGACAACGTCAACCTATATTGAGATGTAAGGCAAATTTTAAAATAAGATCTATTTAAATTTTATAATTTTTTTTTACCATCAATATGTGATCCATTGTACCGTAAGTGGTTTGAGAGTCAGTTATGATATTAAGTGGTTTTAACCTTCTTTTAATTCTACGACGTCCAACGTCAATTATCACTAAATCAACTAATTAATTATAATAATATTTTTCAAACAAGTGTTTTATTTAATGTTTTAGAAGTCTTAGAATACAAATCATTTACTAAAAGAATTTAATCAATTTTATTTAATATTTATTTTTGAAATTAATAATAAAGTTAATTGAATTTTTTTTTATTGAAACAATATTACCTTGAAATAAAATTTATTAATTTTAATTTTAAAAATAAAATAGAAATTGAGATATATTTATGTTATACATTTTAATACTTTTAGAAGCTTTAGACAATTGTTTTTGGTAGTTTTACCTTTGAACGAACCTATTAAAAGATTGTGCTGGGAAGGTCTGAAATACGAACAATACCAAGTTTCAAAGACTCTTCACCATCTTCGAGAGGCGGGATGACACTGTGGGTGAGATTGGTAGGTGGGTGGGTCGATGGGAGGATTTCTTGAGATCTTGGTTGGAGTAGATCATTTTTTGTCTGTGAGGAATCTATGGTTGTTGATTTTTTTCTCGGTCCTACAAGAGTTTCAGTTTAGTGAGGAGAATGAAAGGTGGGTGTCGAGACATACTAAAAATGGATTGTCCTTTGTGGCGTCTACTTATCAAATCCAAGCTGGTCTCTCCCATTCACCTGAGGATCCTTTATCTAGGAAGAATCTACTACTTCCTCTTATCAGGGATATTTGGGCTCCCTCTAAAGTAGTGTTTTTTCTTGGCAACTCTTGCAAGACATAATTCCTACAAAGGAAAACTTGTTCAAGCGGAAGCTCATTGTTGACCCGAAGGGTATCTCTTGTATCTTTTGCGAGGATTGGATTGAATTGGTCTCTTGTTTGTTTTTCACTTGTAACCTAGCTTCTATTTTTTAATATATGATATTTGGATGGTTGATTCAATTGGCTCTTCCTAAAGAATTAGGGCATCCTTTTTGAATTTTTTCTTTCTTTAGGTGGTATGGTTACGCTTAGGGGTGGTCTATCCATGATTTTGCATGCAGTGATGTGGACTATCTGGTTGTTGCGTAATGATAGGCTATTTTTTGGATCGTCATTAAATGTGAAAGATTTGGTAGATAAGAGTATTTTTGTGACTTGGACTTAATTTCTTAACAGGTACTCATCTAACTCATCCTCCTTCTCATATTGGCTTCGAAATCCTACCACGCATCTTACCCAATAGCAGCTCAAGAGTTTTGACCTTCTCTAAATTAGTGGGTTTTGGTGTTGCTAGTGGTTTTCGGGTCTGTTATTGGTGATTCTGGCGATTAGAGCTCTAGTTGGTGGTTTGCTGATTATTTCTGCGTGGTCTGCGTCCCTTGTAGGGATTTTGCTTATTTTTTGGAGGTTAGTGTTTTCTTGTCTACTGTTGTTATTTTCCTCTTTCTTTTTCGTATTGTCTTTTTAGCTTTTTGCTTGGCACTCCTTGTGCCATCATATATATATATATATATATATATATATATATATATATATATATATGAATAATGCAAATTGTTTGTGATAAAAGTCATTTTTAAGAAAAATATTTGCTTTTTTCAGATTATAAAAAATGAGGAACACTCCCCCTTTTTTTAAATGTGGTATATTCTCACTACAACGAATAACAATTTTCATGACGAAGCTTTCATCTCCAACATGTTAAAAACCGAGAGGATATGTCTTGGGAGCGCAATGTTTTATTTTTTTTAATAAGATAAACATCATGTTACGTCGGTGTTATACGAAACCGAGGTAACAAAGCTATAAGCTAGCACCTTTATTTATCCATAAAAAATTATTAAACTTTTTATCTCAGTTTTCTTGAGAACCGAGGTAATATAGCTATAAGAACCTCGCTTCGGATCCTCGTTTCCGCATTTAAAACTTTGTTATCAATAAACAAGAATATGCAATAATAGAAAAAAGAAATATTTCATTGATAATAATAAAAAAAACAACACAACAAAGATAACTACTCAACAAATTCAAACTTCTCAGTCCACTCAACTTCAACATTACCCCTAATTATCTCTAACTTATGGAAAAATTCATAAAGAACTCTTCCATAAGATATAAGGAAAGTTGTTTCCTCCCGAAAAGTATTTATCATTTTCTTTAAAAAGTTGAAATGGTAAGAGGAAGATTAACTCTGATGTTGTAAGTGAGGAATAACAAGAGATGCTTGTCATACAAGTAAGCGTTTTCAGGTCTTTCTCTCTTGGGCGGAGATTTGTCACTAGAAGTTGAAACCAAAATTTTGCAATAGGGAGTAGAGAAGCAGGACTGGAGAGGTTATTTTTTTGGGCATAAATTCGATGAATTTGGCTTAAGTAGACATTGTTATTTTTATAGTGTTCAACACAACTACGTGTCTCTTGATAGTTGATTGTCATAACAATCAATCATGGAGTAATGAAGAAATGAGAGGCATTGACATAGGACTGGATAACTTCATCATGACCAGCTGGCACAACGGAAGTATTTATCCAGAACTCTTTAACGAGATTAGTGTATATGGGGCCAGGAAGAATTTGAAAGTAACAATTCAACCTATGTTTGTTAACACATTTCCTTAGTTCAAAGCGATAGAAATAATTGAAATCTACATACTTCTCATTGGTAACGAACAATAAATTTGCATCCATTTTTGAAACAATAGGACTTTGAAACAAGGAAACAAGAAACAGAGAGTTGGTAATGAGACGTTGAAAATTAGGAAAAATTTTTGACATAATGTTTGAAGATCATAACGAGACGTTTAAATAGCTCAAAAGCCTCCTTGATAACCCAAAAGAGACGTTACAACTAGAATATAGTTGATCATTGCTATTCAAGTGATATGATTCCAATCCATGCCCGCCACATCGGTGTTCTAACCTCTCTTTTAATTGTATTTTTTATTTGTAAATAAATGTTCAAACCCGTTGATTTTACAAAAAATAGAGGGAACATTGGAACCACTTTTTTAATTGTATCTTATATTTGAAAATAAATGTTCTAACCCGTTGGTTATCCAAAAGTCTGAAGGAACACTGGAACCTCTATTTTAATTTTATTTTTAATTTGTAAATAAATGTTCTAACCCGTCCGTAATCAAATCCTTGTCGTCTATTTCATGACTATCAACACTCAAGACATTACCATTAGTGATCCGCGTGAAACAAAAATAACTTCCATTATAAAAGCATTCTGAAACATTATAAAGCCCTTGAAACTATCCTTCACTTTAAGATTTGCAACATCATTTTTTTTATTTATCTAACCCTTTTTTTGTTCCCCAAAATATTATATGCACCCATCATTTTATATTCCCCAGAATATCAAGGATTTGAAGATCCAACATCATGAAGAGTTTAAGGTTTGCAATAGTGTTTGCCATGAATAGTTCTCTACAAGGAATTGCTAGAGAAGAAGATTATTTAGGTATAAGATTTGTGTTCTTAAGTATTTATTTGAGAAAAAAATTATTTATTTGTCTAACCCTTTTTTTGTCTAACCCTTTTTTAGTTCATATCAGAAACAAATGCAAGCAAAAGTCATAGAGAATACCCTTTTTTTTTTGAGAATATCAAAGGATTGAAGATCCAACATATGATCTTCATAGAGAATTAAATTTTTGCTGTGTCAAAATTTAATATTCTGGGTAAACATTGTAGTTTGTAAAAAAATTATTTTATTAATGTTCTATGTACACACTCTGACGAGATTTATGAAAAAGAAAAACTAATGACCAATCGGTTTTTATAATAGACCGAGAAAAAAAAGGCGCTGGTTTTTGTAAATAATAAAAGTGCTGAAGCTAGGGTTCGAACCCATGCCATAATCAACCTTTTACCTAGGTGTTTTAAAAACTGAGGTGTTAAGTCATTACTTTTCATGACGTCATTCGTTACCTCAATTCTTTTGCCGAGGTAAGATGCATTTCGCATCCGTTAGAATCACTTTTTGTAGTAGTGTCTGTATTTTTGAAATATGAAGTGCACCACATTTTCACCTACTCTCTAAAAATTTGGAAGTATATTTGAACTTTTTATTAGTTGCAATAATCGAAGACGATGAAGTTAAAATGTCCAGGGCTATTGAAAATTTTACATAAGTGTTCACCACTACATAAGTATGTTTAATTAAGATTGGTACGTTGACAGTTAAATTTTATAAAGTTATTCATCAACTGCAATTTTTTATGTTTCTTTGTATATTTCCTACTAAAAAAGGTAGGGTTAAATATACAATAACCCCCCTGTAATATTGGCGAGATTCGGTTTATCCCGCAGTAAAAAAAAATTGGATCTCCTTCAAAATGTTAAAATTCTATGTCTTTTGGCCACTGAGTGCAAGTTACCCCCTGCTCCCCTGTAATATATTTTTTATTTATCCCCCTCCCAAATTCATATTTAACAAAATGGTCAAATGTTCTTTTTACTTGAGATCAACCTAGTTCCAATGGTGTTGGTTGGGTTATTATAATTCTTTGAGATATTCACAATCATGATATTGCAAAGATATTAGAACGTCATGATATCATCGACCATTTAAAAATTGAGGAAAAGTTATTTGTAAATGATATTAGAGCATCTCCAATGGTACAACTTACATTTGAGTTCTTTATGGGACCCACTAAGTCACATCATATTAAAAGAATTTATTTAATTTTAACTTTAATAAAAATCTGATACGGGTCCCACAACTTTACCTCATAACTTGATTTGATTTGGTACTACAATCTTTTAGTTGTTGCATTGCAATGCAACTCTATTATGACATGGCAAATTTTTTAAATATTTAATTATTAAATTAATGGTACAAGTGGAGAACTCAATAGAAGAAACTATCATTGAAGATGGTCTTATGAACTACCATAGAACATCGAGGTTCTTAATGGGAGCATTGAAAGACTGAATAGCAGACAATTTGACAAGTGTCACAAAAGTATACAGAGCATGATCTACGTATCATACTGAAGTTCATACATATAAATGCAACACCTTATGAGTTTAATTCAAAATGAGAAGTATGTGTATTGGAAAAAAAACAAGGAGGACTCCAATGTTGCACGTGATATATTTTGGACACGTTTTAATTTAGTGATGCTTCTGAATATGTTCCATTTGACGTTGATCTTCGATATCACATATAAAATTAACAAGCATCGACTCTCACTGCTTGAGATTATTGGTGTAATGTTGACATAGTTGACCTTTTATGTTGGATTTGCTTACTAGGAACATGAACAGCAAGCCAAATTCATACGGGCATTGGGCAAGGACAAACACTTGTTCACATCCGAGAAGTAGATTTCTAAGGTAATGGGGATTGATCGAGACTTTTACTTGATGAATGCAATAAAAAAAAATTCCTAGCATTTGTTAAATTTTTATGTCAAATCTCATATTGTTAAAAATGTTGGGGCAATGCAAGGTTCTTGTCGAGTTGAAGAGACAAAAACCAATGATGGTGTTATGGAGAAACATTGTGTATTTTGACCGAGTGGATAAGTATGAGAGGAACTTGCAACGTTTTGATTTAGTATATGTTAATAGCATGACCTTTGTTGATTATGTTAGTGAAACATGGTTGTCTCCCCATAAGAAATGATTTTTTCTGCATGGATTAGTCAAGCCATGAACTTAGGGAACATAATAGCAAACACGTAAACATATTTTTAACATGTTTAAATTCAGTTTGTAAATAAAAATGTTAGTTTTAAATAATGTTTACATATTTTTTTAGGGTTAATTCTTCTCATGGTAGACTAAAAAACATGAAGTAGAATAGTATAGGAGATCTATATAAAAGTTGGGATGTTATGAACATCATGTTGAAGTTGCAACTTAGTTTCAACAAAGGAACATTTCAGAAAAGCATCATAAACATTAAGAATAGACAAAATACTCATTATTATGCAAGATTACATGCTTTTGGTTTAATAAAATGCAAAAAAACATGTTGAAAGTAGCTTTAATAATTTAAGAAACTATGTGTTGTTAACTAGCACGTGGATGCAATATTAATCCAACTCATGACAACCCTTCTATTTCTGAACTATCATCTCTTAAGGTATAAGGAACTCCTATTCTAAGAAATGGTGAACTCCATTGAAGAGAACCTTGAACTACTGGTAATCAACATGGAAACGAAGAAGAAGATAAATGGAGAAGAAGATGATTCGGTTATTCATTGTTAGAAGAATCAGTTACAACTGTTACACACTAAACTTGGAAGTGTAACTAACCTAACTGAAACTATAACTAACAAACTAACTAGAGCCAATCTCAGGTACAGCTGGCATTAGACTGAGTCATCTTCTTTATTATCTGTTACCCCCCCCCCCCCCCCCCACAAGCTTTAGGTTGGTATATATCTACCAAGGCAAGCTTGGACAAGCAGCTGAAAAATGGTTTAGGACCAAGAGCCTTAGTAAACACGTCCGCAGCCTGTGCATGGGAAGGAACCGGCAAGAGACGCATGAGACCAGCCTGAAGTTTCTCACGTACAAGATGACAATCAATGTCCAAGTGCTTAGTACGTTCGTGAAAAACCGGATTGTCCGAAATATGCAGAGCGCTTTGATTGTCACAGTAGAGAACAGGAAGACGGGATGGTTGTTGTTTGAGATCTTGGAGAAGAAAACACATCCATTGAAGCTCACGGGTAGCAGCAGCAAGTGCCCGATATTCAGCTTCAGCGGAGGAGCAGCTTACAATTACTTGTTTCTTTGATTTCTAGGAAACTAACGATTTGCCTATGAAGAAGCAATAGCCGGAAATAGATCTGCGTGTATCAATGCAGCCACCCCAATCAGCATCACTAAAACCAAGGATTTGAAGATCAGAAGAGTGAGATAGAAAAATGCCACGTGCAGGAGATCTCTTGAGATATCGAAGAACACGCAGAGCTGCTTTGTAATGTGATTCGGTGGGGGCACTCATATATTGACTAAGTTGTTGTGTTGCAAAAGCAATGTCAGGACGCGTCGTTGTCAAGTAGATTAAACGACCAACAAGTTTGCGGTAAGCAGACACGTCAGCAAAAGCTGAGCCAGAGTCACGTGACAAGCGTGTGGTAGTATCCAAAGGCGTTGAGACAGGTTTACAACCAATGAGACCTGCATCTTTCAAAAGGTCTAAGCAATACTTGCGTTGGCAAAGAGTTATCCCAGAGGAAGATCGAGCCACTTCAAGACCAAAAAAAATTTTCAGTTGGCCCAGATCCTTAATGCGAAAAGCGTTGTTCATAGCCACTTTCAAATCATCAAAGACTTGCAAAGAGGTACCTGCCAAGATAATGTCGTCCACAAACACAAGGAGTGCTGTGAAAGACGTGGAATCAAATTTGATGAAGAGAGTATGATCAGCATGAGCATGAACAAACCCCTGAGAATGAAGAAATTTGGTAATTTTCTCAAACCATTGTCTACTCGCCTGTTTTAGCCCATATAGAGATTTAATAAGCTTGCATACTTGACCTGGTTTAGAAGGAATAACCCCTTGAGGTATCTTCATATAGACTGCCTCATGTAAATCCCCATGGAGAAAGACATTATTAACATCGAGTTGATGTAAGTGCCAACCATGGATAGAAGCTAGAGCAAGTAAAACCCTAACTGTAGAAAGCTTGGAAACAGGAGAGAAGGTTTCAAAATAATCAAGGCCTTCAGTTTGAGTGAACCCTTGAGCGACTAACCTGGCTTTGAATCGTTTTATGGAACCATCCGCTTTCCTCTTTATCTTGTAAACCCATTTACTACCAATAGTAGAGGTATTTGGGGGAAGATCCACAAATTCCCAAGTATTGTTGCTATGAAGGGCATCAATCTCACTTTTCCATAGCCTGAACCCACCTAGGATCTTTAGAAGCCATAGAATAATTGGTAGGTTCAGTTTCAGATGCCAAGGCTAGAATATAGGCCTGATGCGATGGTGAAATGTTAGAACAAGATAAGTAGTCCTGAATAGGGTATTGACATGGGGAGGCAGTGATAGAGCTGCAAATATAATCTTTCAAGTGTGCTGGGGGAGCAGCATTTCTGCTAGCTTTTCTAAGAGCAATAGGAGCAGGATTTTCTGAGTAACTGTTATCCCTATTAGGCACAATAGGTTGTGTGGAGTCATTATGGTCTAGAGGTTCAGATTCAACTGCATGAGAATCACTATAGATAGGTGAGTCTACCTGAATATCTGAAATGCTCATAGCATCCTCAGGAGGGCCAGAAACAATAGGAGCCAGATTCTCAGTGGGAGGAGGAACATAAATGTGATGAGGTGTCTCTGTAGGAGAATAAGCATGGCATGGAAATTCCATCTCAAAAAATTTAACATTTCTAGACACAATGATTTCATGATTAGAAAGATCAAGGAGGACAAAACCTTCATACCTGACTTAAAACCCAGGAAAGCACATTTCCTTGCTCGAGGGTCAAATTTAAGTCTATGGGCAGGTAGAGTAGAGGCATAGCTAAGGCATCCAAAAACTCTCAAAGAAGTGAGATTAGGTAACTCATTATACAATAGCTCATAGGAGGATATATTGTGGAGCAGTTTAGTAGGGATTCTATTCATGAGGAACACTGAATGTAACACTGCATATGGCCAATATTTCTTTGCCAATCCAGCCTGAAACATAAGAGCTCTACATATATTCAGGATGTGTTGATGTCTTCTCTCTACTCTGCCATTCTGTTGTGGAGTATAAACACAACTCCTCTGATGTATTATCCCCTTGGAAGCATAATAAGATGGCATTAGAAACTCCAGACCATTATCACTTCTTATGATCTTTATTCTTTTCTCAAATTGATTTTCTGCCATTGAAACAAACTCTTTAATTCTTTGAGAAGTTTCTGATTTGGACTTCATCATGACAACCCAAACATGCCTACTATAGTCATCCAAAATAGTCAGAAAGTATCTAAAACCATGCACAGAAATAGTGTTGAAAGGACCCCAAATATCTAAATGTATGAGCTCAAACACATGAGAAGCATTATTATTACTGATTGGAAATGGTAATGTTTTCTGTCTTGATAGATGACATACATCACAAGCACTATGTACACTATCAGAAATGTAGCTATATACACTTTTCATACATTTCATTCTATCAAAAGATAAATGGCCTAGCCTTAAGTGCCATAAAACTCCATTGTCTGTTTTATTTCCATTGACTACAATGCTTGAAACCTGTCCTGCATAAGTGACCTCTTTGTGTGGCTCATTTGCTCCTAAGTAGTAGAGACCATCAATTTCTTTAGCCAAACCAATCCTCTTCAAATCCTTCTTTGCCTGTATCACACATTGATTAGTTTCAAAAACAACTTGACAATCCTGTTCTGCACACAGTTTTGAAACTGAAATCAAGTTTACTTCAAATTGAGGCAAGTAAAGGATATTCTCTATGATAAGCTGGCTAGATAGTTGCACACTACCACACACTTTTGAAGTTATGGAACTTCCATTAGATAGGTTAACAATTAAAGGTTTAATATCCCCATACTTAACAAACCAATTGAGATCCTGACAAATATGCTGTGTGGCTCCAGTATCCATAATCCAATTGGATTTACTACTGCATCTAAAATTAGCAAGAAATGAGTTACCTCCTTTTGTTAAGTTGACAGAGCTGGTGCTCCTCTCAAGCAGATTCATCAGGTTCTGATATTGCTCTTTTGTAAGAGTCATGTTGTCACTTGTAGGAGCTTCAGTAGTGCACTTGTTAGCTAGCTCTTCTGCAGCTACTTGGTTTGCATAGGAGTTGCTCCCACTGCCTCTTCTAAAGCTTGGTGGATATCCATGCTTTTTGTAGCAACTATCAATGATGTGACCTGTTTTACCACAATAGGTGCATACTTTGACATTGCCTCTTCCTCTGCTTGAACCATGTCCTCCTCTTTGGCCACTTCCATTGAAATTCCCTCTACCTCTTCCATGGCCTATCTACTTATTGGATTATGCTGCATTACCATGCCTGAATTATCATCAACAGAGTTATTGCCAATACAGATACCTCCACATATTTTCCTTTCTTGTTGCATCACCATTGAAAAAACTTTGTTAATCTGAGGTAAGGGATCCATTAACAAAACTTGAGAAACAACTCCATGATATTCTTCATTCAACCCAATCAGGAATTGAATAATTCTGTCTTCAGCTCTATAAGCTCGACTATCCCTCATAGCTAGGCATGTGCAACCTATTCTGCAGGTACAATTAGGCATAGGTATGTATTGGTCAAATTCTTCCCATAGGCTTCTCAATGCAGTAAAATAATCTGAAACCTTGTTAGTTCCTTGTTTCAGATTTGAAATTTCTTGATACAACTGAGTAACACGAATTCTATCACCTCTCATAAACCTATCTTTGAGATCATTCCACATGTCAATGGAATTGTCAATAAACATAACACTTTGTGCAATTGATGGATTGATAGAATTGATAATCCAAGTGTGTACTAGATTATTGCATCTTTGCCATGCTCTGAAGTTGAGATCATTAACATCCGGAACTTCTATGGATCCATCAACAAATTGATACTTGTTCTTCATCGCTAATGCTCTCTTCATTTTCATGGACCAAGCATGATAATTTTCTCCCGATAGCACTGGTGTCACACACACAGTTCCAGAGTTTTATGATGGATGAACATATTATGGATCAAGAGTATCAATAGCTGGAGCACCACTACCAGTGCCACCACCTCTCGTCATGGTTATGATTGAATCAAAAAATGAATCTTCTACAGATAACTATTCAAGAACAATGAATAACAAACAACAAACTATTTCGAGAAAGAGTCGAAATAAGGGACTGAATCAAAACAACAGTTTCGAGAAAGAGTCGAAACGCACAAAATTGATTCAAGGAGAATCAATTACAAAAGATAGAGATTCAAGAAGGAGGAAAGATAGAGACTTACGAAGAAAGAAGAACAAGTTTCAACAATCGTACGCAGCGGAAGCTGAGCAGGTCGAACCTGCTCTGATACCATCTAAGCAATGGTGAACTCCTTTGAAGAGAACCTTGAACTACTGGTAATCAACATGAAAACGAAGAAGATGATTCTGTTATTCATTGTTAGAAGAATCAGTCACAACTGGTACACTATATATAGTAAACTTGGAAGTGTAACTAACCTAACTGAAACTATAACTAACAAACTAACTAGAGCCAATCTCAGGTATAGCTGACATTAGACTGAGTCATCTTCTTTATTATCTGTTACCTATTTCATTGAATATATATATATATATATATATATATATATATATATATATATATATATATATATATATATATATATATATATATATATATAAACACACACCAACGTCATCCTAAACAAAAACATCATATAACATATGGTGGGAGACGAGAAAAATTTATAAAGTTAATAACTAAAAGGTAAATATGATAATAATGTACGGGAAAAATTAACAAAGTTAATAATTAAAAGGTAAACATGCATGCATGAAATTAAATGATATGTTAAGTTAGAGGTGGATTGAAGACTTGGTGGATATATGTATCTGAAAAATGAGTACTAAATATATCATCAAGATCAATGTTGAGACCATTGGTTGGGTTGACAAAGTCGTTGATGGAAGTCATCAAAGATGTAATATGACCTTCTTACCTTTGCAGCAACTTCCTTACACCCTTCTCTTTCCTAGGCATCTACAACTATCTGAGAAATAGTCTGAGCAACACATACATCAACATATGCTTTGACTGTGGGGGTCAATCTATCATATTCTTTAGCAGGAACAAACTCGGTTTCCACTTTGGTGGGAGTTGGAAGAGCACACTTCCAATTGACATAGTCAGGATGTGTAGTAGGAGTAGGAAAAAACGTGTCCTTGCAAATGTGATAGAAGCGATCCATGTAGAAGTACGCCTTACATTTGTCGTGATGATAGTTCCTCTTCTTTACTGCATGAACATCAAACTCTCTAGGAGCTTCATGATGTCCAGCTTCAATAGATAAAACACTATTTCTTTCAAACATTATCAAGATGAGGGATGTGTGCAACACATGATGCTTTGGATGATCCCTACTGCATATAATCTTATTGATAATGTATTTGACCTAGTAGACATTATCTTTATTGAGAAACATTCACATGAGAATAAATCGATTTCATCAGCTTTTGCCCAATTTCCCCTTTTCCTGTAAAATATCTTCACAACAACCCATAGTATCATCCATATTTCACATTTCATTTAGCCAATGTGAAAATGACCAAAATCCAGTTTGCTTTGAAACAAAAACTTTGAGATGGATTGAATAAAAGGAACTTGTTGATACTAGGACGATAGCTGTAACGCCCGTTTTATTTTCGTATCTTATTTTTTTTTTTTGAAAGCAAGAGGATATATTAAAAAGGCAAGATCCAAGAATACATCCCACCAAACGGCCGGAAAAGAAAATTACAAACCGATTCGAACCTAACTTAAGTAAAACAATGGGTTATTGCTAAACTCAAAAAAGTTATAATTGGAATGAGTAATTTTCCCTATGTAAGACCACCTCCAAATGAGAGCTTTACAATTCCACACGATATCCCTCGAATTCCATGACCCGTTGTTAAAGACAATGTCGTTCCTACTAAGCCATAGACTCCACAATAACGCTAACCAGACGGCTCCAACTTTGCCCTTTTTGACTTTCTTCGTGCGACAAAAGGAGCTCCAATACAAAAAACTTTCTTTTAAATCTATTCCTACCGAAAAAGTAAATCAATCCAATCCGCAATTTCCTTCCAAACCATCCCGGCATTCGGACAATAAAAGAAAGAGTGGAGGATAGATTCTTCGCTATTTCCGCAAAACACACAATCAAGGTTCGAAGAATTAGTAAGAATACCTTTGCGGTAAAGAGAGTCCTTTGTTGGGATTTTGTTGAGGAAGCATCGCCAACCAAAAAACTTAACTTTCATAGGGACTTCCACCTTCCAAAGATCTTTAAAAACCGAGTCAAACCGATTAGCAGGCCCGAAAGGAACACTGCTGCTGCACAGGGAAATATAACAAGATCCAACCGTAAATAATCCGCCCGAATCATTCTTCCAAACCGCAACGTCCTGTTTATCAAATTTCATCTCAGCCACGGACAGAGCAGCTTCAAGGCTATGAATCTGAAGAATCCTTTGCATGGTTCCGCTGCAAACCGTTGGGACAGAAGCAGCACCAGCCGGAACAGAGGCCTCTGCACCAGTCTGAGTGATGATGGGTTCTGCACCTGAAGCAGAATGAATGCTGGCTGTGGTAAATGCAGTGTCTGAAGCTGGCCCAGTTATAAAATTCTGATCATGAAGAGAATTGTTAATATGACCCGAGGGGATGCCAAAGTCTCCCCATAACCAGTTCCCATTACTCCATCCTCCCATAGCGCCCACCGAAACATCTTTCAACAAAGAGCAATTGAAAAGGTCCTCGTACCGGTCTTGTAAAACACCGCCCTCCAACCAATGTGATTTCCAAAAGGAAATGGAGTGCCCGTTTCCAACCTGAAAAAGAAAATGGTTAGTAAAAAAGTTTTCCGGAAGATCTTTCCCGATTGATATTAAGTCCGCCCACCACACCGAAGATGCTCTTGCCTTCTTAGTATTCGAATTGCACCTACTCAAGGTTAGATTCACATCTCCATACTGCGCTTTGAGCATACAATACCATAATTCTTTCGATGCTCCATACATCCTCCAATACCACTTCAAAAGCAGAGCTTTATTGAAAATCTCTAACCGTCTAAAACCAAGACCTCCTTTCTCCATTGAAAGACACAAATCGTTCCAATTCACCCAATGCACCTTCCTTTTATCATCAACCCCTCCCCAAAGGAATTTACTTTGTAATCTATTTAACTCCGCTATCACCTTTTTCGGAGCTTTGTAGAAAGAAAGAGTAAAAATTGCCAAGCTACTTAAAATAGATTTTATGAGTGTTATTCTCCCACCAAAACTAAGCCACCTACCTTTCCATGAACTCAATTTCCTCCTAACGTTGTCCAAAAGCGGATTCCAAGTAGAAATCCTTCTTGGATTTGAACCAACAAGAATTCCAAGGAATTTAAACTCCTTTTCCTCCATCCTACAATTGAGAAAATTAGTAGCGACTCCCATGAAGTGGGAGTTAATATTGACTCCTATCAACTTGCTCTTATTTAATTGCGTGCTATGTGATTTATTTAACTATTATGTGTTAATTAAGTGCTTATGTGATATTTATGTTATTTATTGGGAGTTAATAGTAAATAGCATAAGTTAGTGAGTTAGGTGAGTTATTGGGCCTAAGTTGGCATTAGTAAGTGAGGGGTGTTAATTACAGCCCATTAGAAATTGAGGTTTAGTAAGGGTTTAACCAAAACAAGAGAATTGAGGGGAATTGAGAATTAGAACTCATTTGGCAAAGTTGTGAAAGAAGAGAAGAGAGAGAAGAGAAGAGGAGAATCTCAAGGTTGAAAATAGAGTTGGCTTCAATCCAAATCCTTAGGTAAGGGTGGGATTCTTTCGTGCTAAAGGGATGTATGATGATGTTTAGGGTGGGTTTAGATGATATGTTGAACCATGGATTGTGTGTTATAGAAACCCTAGGTTTGTGATGAGTTTTCATAAAATTTATGATGGAGAACATGTTTTTATGGATGATTGATGATGAATAATGGTTGTTGATGCCTTTGTATGTGTTTAAGTGATGTTTGGAATGGGTTTTGAGTAGTGGGTGTGAGGTTTCGCAGTTCTGTCATGAAGGTGATTTTTCTGCATAATCGTGCGTCCGTTAAGCGGGCTCTGGCTCGCTAAGCGGATGTTGTTTGTTTTTGAAAATTAAAGAGAGCTCGCTAAGTGGAGCCAGTCCGCTAAGAGGAGCTCAAAAATTGTTCGCTTCTGTTGTGGTCCATTTGAAGCGGGGTTGTAGATTTTTGCAAGTGCATAAGCGCGCTTGAGGGTTGCTAAGCGGACCCTGTTGCGCAAAACTTGTTCAAACTTTGAATTGACGTATATTTTGATCCGTGACTTCGTTTTATATGCCGTTCGAACTTCCATGATGCTCTAATTGATGTCTTTTGAATAAATATGATTGAAAACCTTTTTGGAAAACCTTTTGATGTTTTTCTTGAAATGAACCGTTTGGTGTTGTATTTGTTGTTGTGAAGTGAAACATTGTTGTATGATGGTACAACATAGCGACGTGGTTGTGAAGTGATGAATTACTACAAAAGTAACGATGTTTAGTCAATGTTTGGACGATGTTATCGTACGTTGTGAGTATGTGTTTTATGGATGTGTGTCATTGTGTCGCATCCATTGCATAAGTGTCCTTTAGCCTGAGAATGGCAATGACTATTAGCCTGAAAGATGGCAACGACTATTAGCCTGAGAATGGCAACGACTACGGCCCAATGGCAATGATTGATACGGGAGTTTTACTCTGAATGGTACCACATGCATTTGCATAAGTCGAGTCACATTTGAATTGCATTTGATGTTGCTTTGAATGTGTATTTTTTGTGACATGATGATGAGATGTTATTGTGAGGTATTGAACTCATAATTGTGAATTGAATATGTTTTCATACCTATTTATTGACATGGTTACCGTTTCGTAAGATGTTTGAATGACATGGATTGTTGGTAATATGTAATATGATGAGAAGTGGTGATATATGTATGATATTCCACCCCTTTTGTTTGAATGTTACCCTTTGTTGTTAACATGCAGGTAATGACGTGGAGTAGTCGTGTACCTATTAGCTCGAGTCGGTGTGTTGATGCTCTGATACGTAGCACTCGGCCTCGGGGGACGTCTAGCCTGTTTTGATTGTGTCGTGTTATCTTGTTTCTTCTTGTTGTTATATTCGAATGTTGTTATCTTATATTGGATTATGTTGTTACATCCTTATGAGATATGTTGGGTTCGTTTAGTGCCATGATTGGCATAGATGCGATATTTTGGTTTATGTTGTTAATGAATTTCGCTGCGATGTTTCTATGTTTTGGATTGAATAACTAATGAGTTATGACTTTTCCTCCGATATATGTGTTATGTATCTATGAATTAAGATCATGCTTATGATTTGGTTTAAGTCGAAATTGTGACGCCTCAAATAAGATGTTTGTTTTGAGACTTTTATTCTCTGATTTTCCGTGTTAATTGCGGGGTAGATTTGGGGTGTTACAGTAGCTCTTTAAAATCAACTTCTATAGCTTTTTTTTCCAAACTTAGGACTTTCCAAAAAATCAACTTTCATAAATTATACCAATCTTACTCATAATTGACAGATCAAACTATCAACACACCTATCTTTAGTGACATTTTAGTAAAATTCCTTGATGTGATCTGATTATATTGGACACTCAAAGCCAAAAAATTTTCAAGCATGTGTTTCTCAATCACTTCAAGAAAATTCATTTAAACAGAATCAATAGCTATTTTGGTGATAAAATATTCTGGAGATGTCTATTTTTGAAGCATTCAGCCATGAACCTTTTGAAGTCTTGAGGACCAATCAAATGTATAACTTTACGTAGAACAACAAAAAGTTTGAGAGAAGAAGAAGATTGATGGATAATAAGTGGAAAAGAATTTGAAGAAGTTTCAGCTATAAGCTTCTTTTTTCCCCTTTTAGGTATCTTCTTCTTTTCCTTTGGGGGAGAATCAACTCAAGCTCTTGAATGCATTTTGAAATGAGATAGAGATGAGCAGTGAAAACTTGAATAGTCACATCCGACAATGAAGAGACACACAAAAATCTTAAACAACAAAAGATTGTTAAACTTTCATACGACTTGAACAATGAGCAATAAATTTCTCAAATGGATGTTCATATTTGATTCTGATGAAGTTGTTGAAATTTGGTTAAGATTGGAAGATGAATTTGTAACAGATAAGATTTCATGAATTGCGTGATTCAAGTCCAAAATAGGTTAGACTCAAATCAAAAGGATCAATGTTTGATTTAAGTCAAGAGTTGGTTTAATTCGAGTAAGGTCCACTTACACTTTTGCAATGGTCATTTGGATTCGAGTCAAGAGAGTGTGTTACTTAAACCACACTTCTAAAACTGAAATGGTTTTTAAAAAACACTTTAACATGATTCGAATCAAGGATTTTCTTAAAGTGAGACACAAAGTTAAAAACTTCCTTGATTTAAATCAAGTTACTTGGTGACTCAAATCAAATAAAACTAAAAATGTAATTTTTAATGAGAAAAAAATGTATAATACATAAAAAGATTTAACGGGGAATAATCATTTTAATGAAAAGGGATTTTTTTTTAAAGAAATCAATTGATGGAAATGAAAATAATTTTTATGTAGTTGAAACATGATTTTGATGCAGATGAAAAATAATTTCGATGGAAATGAAAATAATTTTGATGTAGATGAAAAATGATTTTGATGCACATGGTAATTGATGAATGATTATGATGAAATATGATATGATATGGGCATATAACATAATCAAATGATCCTAAAGAATAAAATAAATGATCACACACAAGCAACATATCAGACAAACTCATAATAAAGTTCAATCAAATATGGCAATAAAAAGATTAAGGAGTTGTAACAATCATACCAATTAAGACTATCTATTATGTAACTTGTCCCGCAAGAAAAGTTAATATACAACACAAACTTATATACAAACACAAATGGAATCAAATATGATTGCATATGTATTCTTTCACTTGTCTTGAGGATCCACTAACTAGGAACACTTGTCCTATTTGCGACTATCAAAATTTTTGCACAACTGATCATCAATAAGAGATACATGATCCTTTTTTAAGGATTCTAAATCACTTTTAAGTTTTAAGACTTATTCCTCAAGTTTTATTATATTTTTATTTTGTGAGGAGATTTTATTAAAAGTATTTAAAGATTCAGCAAGCATTTTATGAAAAGCTTCAGATAACTCATTATAATAAGGTAAAGAACACGTGTCAGAATCACTTACTTCCAAGTCCCTTTCGCTTGTGTCGCGCCATCAAACAAATATTAGCTACTTATAAATTTGAACTTGTATTAAAAGGGGATAAATCTACATCTTCTTACCAAAAAATGTATGCCCTACGACCTTTTTTTTGACTTTTAGACTTATAGTACAATTGCTTTATTTTGCACTTAGTCAAATTTGGACAATCGTTTTTATAATGTTCTGGTTTACCATATTCTATCACATGCTTTTCTTTTTTTCTTTTTATCTTCCTATTTCCTTGGTGGGTGAGATTTTCTGAATTTCACTAAGATTTTATTTAAATGCTTTAGACTGTTTCTCGTTATGTATTTGTTGTGATGTCTTGGAAACAAACTAAACTCTTTTACTTCTTTCAAAGAATATTTATCAATACTCTCTTCATATCCTTTTACCTTGGCATTGAAATGAAGCTCTTTAAAGAGATACTTTTATTTTTTAGCTCAATCCTAAAATGAAGTCTTTCCCAAATCTTCTTACTTGTTTTATATGCGAGAACATCATCTGCAAGAAAGTATAGATTCTATGTTTTCCATACATAAGAGTTCATACTCTTTTGTCAAAGGGTTAATTTTAGATTATTTAACATCTTTAGTTCCCTCATTTAGAACTTGAAGAGCATCTTACATTGTCTTAACTGTTTTACAAAGTGAAATCGAGAAATACACATTAACAATCAAGACATAAATTAGTATATTTCTTACTTTAAAATCATAAGAGGATTTCTTAGATTCAACACAATCCATCTTTTGGAGTTTTATTAACCAAAACATCATCGGCGATGCTCTTTTAGGACGATAGGATTGTCCTCAATAGCAACCCAGAGAATTTTATCCATTAACATCAAGTGTAAATACATGCATTCTTTCTAATATGCGTAATTTTCTCCCTTGAATATGGGAACTCTATTGTATGCACCCTTCAAATTGTCCTTACCTATATTCACATCTTCTGAAGTCATAATACCTGATCAAAAGAACATATCTGAGGAAAATTATTGGATTGAATATGGGAATAAAATGATCTATAATTGGAGGGGTTGGGTTGAATAGACTTTTTCCTAATGAATGTTTTTTTGAAAATCTGAGTTAAATTGCACGTGAGCAGGATTTTAAAAGCATTTTAAAAAGGAATTATGCAATTGAGTTAACCTACAAATGAATTCAATAATAACAAGATGATAATGAATTAACTAATAAAAAATATAATTTAATTAGATTCAAATAAAAATGTTTGAATAGAATTTGATTAATTGATACAATAATCTAGAATTATAATTTTCTAGAATAATCACTAGAATTTTTTTTTAAGCAAACTAGGTCTAATACAAGCCTAAGCTTAAACTTTAAGTAGCTATAAGCAACAAATTCTAATCATATTCAAACTAGAAAAAAATAAAATTTAAGATCATGCAAATTCTAAGCAAAAATTAAAAGGGAGAAGGGATAAAAAAAGTGTACATGAATACTTATACTAGTTCAGTGCGTCGTCATCGCTTGCAACTAACCTAGTCTCCAATGATAAACCACTAGTAATTGTCGATTCTTCCACTAATATAAAATTTACAAGTGTCTTTGGATACATCCATAATCATAAACAAAGTGAAAACTTAAAGACAACTGATAAGCAACACAAATGTTAATCTTGATTCTCCTTCTACTGTACATAATTCACTAGGCTGCAAATTCTCCAAGATATTTAGTCTTTAATCAAATCACCTTCTCAGAACTAAAGCACTCTAATATTTCATCCTCAACCTTACCGAAATTTCCTTTTCCAAGTCTTTGAACTTGTTGAAAGAGCTAGAAACTCCAAGACCTCTTGGAGAAGAAAATCTTCATTTTCTTCACTAGATGTCAATCTCCAAAAATCATAGTCATTTTCTTATTCTCCATTCTTAAAATAAATAACATGCACAAGAAAATTAAAACACTGACTTCTAGAAAAAGTACCTAACGTAACATGTTATTACCTCGACCATTAAGCCAACCGAAGTAAGAGCACTTATTTAGGTGCCTGCAATTTTTTCTTTTATTAAAAGATAATTCACTACGATCCATATTATTTACTGTAGTGATATGATAAGGCATACATGCTTCGAATTCCAGCACCAATAATTTTCCTTTTTTTGGATACAAAATGAGCATGTCACTTATAATCATAATATTTATATTAAAAATTAAAATACCTTTCACCACGGTCTATAATAGAACCCATTGTGAAATGTACATACATGTTATCAAAGTCCTTTATATCAACTATGGTGAAAAGTATAATATATATTTAAGGAAAGTTCGCTCATTCAGGATAGAACGCAACTATCGCTCACAAAAATGAAACTCCAACACTCTAACATTTCTTCACAAAACTCCAAACATATCTTCTTTATCTCTTATGGATTAAGGACACGAACATCATTTCTTTCACTTTCTCTTCACATTTCAGGTACACGAAACTCATATTTTTGATGATTTTGTTTTTGTTTATATATGTTGTATGTTATCGTTAAAGTATGTTGTTGTTGATAAAAGTTTTATGGTGTTGGTAATAAAATTTGTATGTTGTATGTTGTTTAAGGTATGTTTTTGATGTTTTTTTGTTGATATATAATGTATGTTGTTGTTGATAAAAGTTGTATGTTGTTGATGGTTTTGTTTTTTATATATGTTGTATGTTGTTGTTAATGTATGTTGTCGATAAAATTTGCATGTTGTTGGTAATAAACTTTCTATGTTGTATGTTGTTGATGATTTTGTTTTTGTTGATATATGTTGTATGTTATTTAAGGTATGTTCACTACAAGAAAAGCTGTATATACCCACGAATCATTACCCACAGCCACGTGCTCGATGGTAATTTATTAAGTATAGACGGCTTAGCCGCCGGTAATTCATGAGTACATGGGTCATTGTCAATTAAAAAAAATTTAAACGTTGCCCAGGGCTAAGCCTTCGGAAATAGCCGCGGTTTGGCTTCGTCGATAATTACCCATGGTCCAGCCCTCTGTATACTTTTGATATCATACCAATAATTATAAACTTAGAAAAAACTTGTTATGAATTTATATTGAAACGTATGCTAAAATTATTAATTTAAAAAATTAAAAAAATAAATTAAAATTATTAATTTAAAAAATAGTTTTTTATAGATTTATTTTTAAAATCATTTTAGAAAATAGTTAAGAGTTTTTCTTTTAATTAAATTATCAATATTACACTTATAAGAAATTTAAACTTGATTTTAAAACTACTTAAAAACTATACTATTAACCAATAATTTTTTTATTATAAATTGAAAAAACTATTTTTAAAAAGTACTAAAAGTTACGTAAACTAAAAGGAAACATTTTAAAACTTTTTTTAAGAAAGTAAAGTATACGTTTTCTTTTTCATAAGTGTCTTTATAATACTATTTTGTTATTTTTCAAAAAACTAAGAAAATAAAGTATAATTTTTTCCCATAAGCCACGTAAGAACTCACAAAATTAGTGAAAGACATTCACTACTATTTTCCTATGTGAGTGACCTGGCCTTTTAAAGAATATTCTAAAATATCTAAAAGAAATAAAGTATAAAAACTTTAAAAAAAATTAAGAAAAAAACTTATGAGTGACATGACTTGACGTTGTTGTTGATAAAACTTACATATTGTTGATGATCTTGTTTTTGTTTATATATGTTGTATGTTGTTTTTAATGTATGTTGTTATTGATAAAGTTTATATGTTGTTGATAATAAAAGTTGTATGTTTGTATATGTTATACGTTGTTGTTAATATATGTTATATGTCATATTATAATTTTCTAAATTAGATTGAAAGGTTATATGTTTAGTGAGGAGTTGGTGAAATAAGCATTCAATGTAGGTCAATGTAGGTTATAATAAACTCAAGTAAACATATCACCACATTTGTAATCAAGGACCGTGGAGATATGTTGTGCGATAACTCTTTCACTACAATTGAATTCTAGAACCATGAAAAAGAATATGTTGAAATCAGGAAAAAAATGCAGGCGCTGGGAATCGAATAGTAGACCTCAACCATTTACTATAGTTGTTTTAAACAACTATAATGGTATGTTACGCGCTACATTTTGTTACCACAGCTAGTAGCATGTGGTTGTGCAGAAGGCACATACAACCACACACTACCTTACGAGTGACCATCGTTCGTAGTAGAATCTTTCTCCCAACCGTGGTAAGATATCTATTCCGTAGTAGTGACCTAGAGAATCACCTCACAACTTCAACTCTCTCTCTCTCTCTCTCTCTCTCTCTCTCTCTCTCTTAAATTTGAGCTGCATTCAACAATGGTGTTTTTGGCTAAAGGTTGAAGATGAAGTTTCTCCAATAAAATCTCACAAAATACTTATTCACACTAAAAAAATCAACATTAAAAAGAGTATTTGTTCAAGATAAATTTGAGAGGGAAAAGGTTTTTATGAAAGTTGTTAACTAAAGACAGAAAATTTTAGCATTTATACAGGCTAGAGATAACACAGTAAATAAGTATAGAAACAACACTTTGATTCGAGTCAAATGTAAAAAATAATTATTCGAATCTAGTGAGAGAATGATTTGAGTCAAGAAAAGTAAAATCATATTTTAGTGTGTTTGATTCGAGTCGCGACTCTTCTTGACTCGAATCACATAAGAGAATGACTTGAAGCACACTTCAAGAGAGTACATAAAAGTAAAAAAAAAAAACCTAGTCCATAATTCGAGTCAAACAAATCATGACTCAAGTCGAAGACATTTTGATTCGAGTCACTGGAAGGTGTGACTCGAGTCATGCATCCAGAAACAAACTCCAATATCTAAAACTTGCTCATGATTTTGAGTAATGTCTTTTCTTAATTTGGATCATGACTCCCAAATCAATTTTTGTGAAAAACAAAAGCTTCATGATTGAAGTTAAGGATTTGCATTATTCAAATAATGCCTACATGAATTTCTTAATTCAAATCACAAGCATATTGATTCAAATAATCTTGTGTTAAATTTGGTCAAATTTTCAAATTAAAATCATGATAATTGAATTTCAACCTATGAGAGAGAATGAGAGATAATTGTGAGAGACTCAAAATACGATAAAATAAAATGCGCCAAAACATTAAAAAAATTAAACTCATACAAATAGTGACTAAGTAATTTTAGAAGAGTGATCAAACCAACAAATTTCCGCGTATGGAAAAAGACACTTATAAGAAAATGCACCTTAATACGTCTGACCTTGAATGCAAAGTTGAAAGTCTTGTCAAGAAGAATTGCACCATTGTTGTTATGGTTGTCAGAAATAATATTTTCTTGTTAATAGGATAGTTCTTGTAAATAATTCTTTATCCACAAAAGATCTTTAGCATATGATTACGAGTTTGGAGGGGGAGAAAATAAAAAGTTTTGAAAGAGAGAATTTGAAAATAAATAGAGAAATCTTTAGCTATTTTTTACAACATGTTTTTCTAAAAAACAATAAATGAATTTTTATCTATTATAATATATAAAAACAAAAGTACCTGGAAATTCCAATATAAGCCCTCTGATAAAAGAGCTAAAACTTTTCTTATTCCATGGGTAAAAATGACTATTTGCAAAATAACTCAATATTATTGATTTAACATTTATTATTGATGATGTGTCACCCTCTTATTTCATGGTATTTTATAATTATTTTTATTTTCTCAAATACATTACAAAACCCTAATACTTATTTAATGTGAAGGTTGAATACTTAACCCTTTCTTTTAAATGATACATTAATATCTTTCTTTGAAAAACGACTATTTCTCCATTACCGAAAAACAACAATAACTCTTTGATAATACTATATCAACTAAACCAATTCATTTTCACTCTTCACTTTGTCTATTTCTCCATATCACTTCTTCTTCATATCTGTTTTTCAAGATGTACGATTTTTATTGTCATTACATCTATTTGCAGCTTTTTACGCGTGCCCAATCGAATCTATGAAGATATCAACGAGTCGAAGGATTTGAAGGATTTGAAGATAGCAATTAGGAGTAAGAATATATGGTCATTGACTTCAAACAAAAAACACATAGAGATGATTTTGGTTGATTCGAAGGTAATATTTAGTCTCCAAGTTCCATTTTGTCTCCTAAACACTATGTTCTGCCTTCTGCCTTATATGATTAAGGTCTAATTAGTTTTCGAAGCCTGATATAATTCAAGTTATTTGCTGCTGGAAAAGTTTCAAACAATGATTTTGTTGATTTTAAAAAGTTGGGTTTCAAAACATTGATGGGATTTGGTTTTAGAAATAAAAAATTAGGTTTTACTACACCTTTCAATGTTTCTTTCTTGGGTTTTGAATTTTTTTCTGATTTTATATTATGGTGGTTAGTGTTTTTCTTAATGATTTTGTTCTGTTTTTGTTCTGTTCATAAATCTGTGTTCATACTTTTGCAGATCTGGATGAATGAGTATATATCAGATATTGAATCTATACTTGCAAGGTGAATAAAGAAGAAATTATATTGACGAGGTGAATAAAGAAGAAATTATATTGACGAGGTGAATAAAGAAGAAATTATATTGAATACAGATTTTAAAATATAAGTGAATGAAAAATAAAAGTTTTTTATTATGATGTTAAATGTAGGCTTGAAGTAAAGAAATTGGTGAAATTGGTTGATGATGTATCGTAGATGATGACTATAGTATGAGTCATGAGTTTGATTTATGTTTTTATTTTATCTATGAAAAAATTAATTGATGAAGATGATCACTATAATGGAAATCATACAATGATAACAGCGCAGATTAATGTCTATTTTGTTTATAAATTGATTTTTTAGTTATTTATTTCATATTTTTATTGAATAATTTTATATTTAATAATTACAGGGGTAATAACCTAGGAGAAATACTTGCATGAATACAACATATTATGGGATATTCTTGATTAAAAGAGTACAGAGACAATTTTAGTTTTATTTTTTAATTTAAAAAATTATGAATGACTAATTCGTTTTTTAGTTGGGTGCTAATGGGTTGGTTCCAATTTTTTTTTAAAATCGTAACTTGTTTTAAAATTTTAAAATAAAATTTTAAAATTTAGAAAGTTGGGTGATACTTATCACGCTTCTTCTTTTCAAGAAGAAAAGTTGGAATTCCCATGATAAAGTTTGTCATTCATAAATCATTATTACTATATATTTATATAATGTAATTGTTATTACTCTCTATTAGTAATTATTATATTTCAATTTCTTTTTGAGCGCGTGTTAGATTATTATTATTACTATTATTCTAATAAAAACATAAGCAAATTATTATTATTACTATTATTCTATTAGAGTAGTTTTTTTTTTTTTTTAGTTTTGGTTATGAATGTATGAATATGATGATGAATGGTATATCGAAAGGTTTGCGTAAAAATAAATAGATTCCTTAAAAATAAAAATAGGCTTAATTGCAACTTTGGTCCCCCTATTTTGTCTTTTTCTCGATTTTAGTCCCCCATTTTTAAAACCACGATTTTGGTCCCCTTTTTGAGTTTTCTAATGAAAAAGAGACAGGAATATGGACTAATTTTGCAGAAAAAACAAAATAGATGGACGAAAATTGCACAGAAAACTTAAAAAAGGACTAAAATAGTGATTTTTAAAATAGAGGGATCAAAATCAAGAAAAAGACAAAATAGGAGGATTAAAGTTGCAATTAAGCCATAAAAATAAATAGATTCCTTAAAAATATGAAAAATCAAGTTTGACTATAAAATTTGAATTATTGTAATTAATGGAAAGATATCTCTAAAATAAAATAAAAAAGAATGAAAGGATATCGTGTCTAATATGTCCATTTTCATAACTATTGCATTTAATATTTTTATATTTTTAATTATTGTGTTTACTAATTAAAATCTTACAATTAAATAATACATTAATTTAATTTTAAAATCTTTCAATTATTGTGTTTAATCGTAAAAGATGTTGATAGTAAATTTACATTTAATTAGAAAGAGTATTATCCAACAAAAAATATTGCAAAATTTCAATCATGATTAATTTAATTTTTTTTATGAAAATCAATCCGTTTATGATGTTTGTACATAAACTTTATTACTAATACTAAAGTTTTATTTAAGTTCTTCTTTTTAAAATTTAGTAAAACATTAACTATAATTAAAATTACTATTGAAATATAATAAATTATATTAAAATTTCAATTTATCAAAAAAAAGTTAGTTTTTTCTATGATAAAAGTATCATTTATACTAAAAAAATGTTATAAATATTTGTATATGATAAAAGAACATGAGACAATTATGATAGAAACATACATAAATTTATTATGAAAAATAGAAAATTGCCATTCTTTTTACATTTCTACAATTATATATTATCATTTTATTTAATTAGTACATATAATATAAAGTTTTATCACCACATCAAAAATAAGTTTTGGCTCTTTATAAAAATGTAAAAAATAAAATACATTAATTGTGATAATTTTAATTATTATAATAATACATTAAACATAGAAATTTTTAAGCATTTGACGGGAGCTGTCATACATTTTAGGTTTGAAAAAATGAGCTAATATCTCAAATAGGTTTAATAAATTTTATTCTCTAACTATGTTTAATTTCTTAACTAAAATTATATTTTTTTATATTAAAATAATATGCATTAAATGTCGAAACTTTTAAGCATTTGACGGAGCTGTCATACATTTTACGTTTGGGAAAATGGGCTAATATCTTAAATAGATTTAAATTTTTTTAGAATTAACTCATTTAGATTCAACTGAGGTTTCTTAACTCATCTGAATTGACGGGTAGATGTGAACGTATCTATGAAATATAGTTATTGACAGATAATTTTAATGTCTATATTTTAACTCTTTCTTGTGTTACTGTTTTATAAAATTGAAATTATAAAAATAATTGACGGGTAGATGTGAACGTATCTATGAGATACCAGTTATTGATTGATCGTTTTAATGTCTATCTTTTAACTATTTTTTTTGTTACTGTTTTATAAAATTGAAGTTATAAAAATAATTGTACGATTTATTATAAATATGAAGTTGGTACGTATTATTAATATATAATTGAAATTACGTGAATATTTATGAACGGCAAAATAAGTTATATTATGTTTGATATTCTAAACACATGAATTAAAATTTGATAAATGATTATAAGTTATAAATATATTAATGTTACCTGTATCTATATATGTCACACACTTTATTTATTTTTTTCCAAAGTTTTGATAAATAGAAATCTTATTTTATGCATTTCACTATGCAGGTATATGATGCAGGCTTTGTTACTGATTGGTTCTGATAAGACTATAGCAATTTAAGAATATAGCATTTGAAGATTGTACCATCTATATGTTTATTGTTTTATTTAAAGAGCTAAAAGTTTAGATGTATTATTAGCACTTTCGTTGTTAACTATTAAGTTTTTGGGATTAACATGACTAAGTTTGAGTTGTATTTTGGTTAAATATACATGTTTGATATATATAAAGGAACTTTTCAAGTCATAATTAGGTACATGTAATGTGAAGTCTCAACCAGACCCGTGCGATAGCACGGGTTTCCTACTAGTTATTATAATAATTTTATTTTTTAAAATATTACAACAAAATAGATTATTTGAAGAATTCATCAAAGCCCTTCAAAATCCTTCAAACCCTTTTACAATACAATTTTTAAGTTTTCTCAAATTATGAGAATTTTGAATTATGAATAAAAATAAACATCACTTCATCCTTTTCACTCAAATCATTCGATTCTTCCGACAAAATCATTTTCTTTTTTCAAAACTCTTCTATCCTTTTTCCTATAATTTATCAAGGTCTCATCCAAACGCACTCTTAGAGATTTTAATATAAATACTACCTTAATGTTAAAGCAATACATTTTCATGATTTGTTTATCAACATACGCTTCTCCAGTAAATGTGCATTAGGGTTCAAGAAGTATATTTCCTAGACTCAATATCACAAAGCATTGTGCATTTTTTTAAATATCTAAAATAAATTGAGCAGTACCAAAAACATAAATATATTGTGGAATTTACTTGTAATCTTTGCTCGGATTAAGATAAATTGGGTGATAATACAAGGAAGAAATAGATGGTCTTGAGCAAACATAATATTAGAGACGTCAATTTAGAGGATCCTTTAAAATTGGGCCCTAGCCTCCATGATTAGAGAATTTTTTTGCCACTTTAAAATTGGGCCCTGGCCTTCATTTGTGGAGAATCTTTTGGCCACCACCAAAATTAAATCTGACACCTCCCAATTACACTGCTTATACCATAATATTCTGTGATTCTTTTACGTTTTTAAAAGATAGTGTTTTTCAGATTTGTGGAAAATTTTCTGAGGTTTTACCGGATTCTTGAGAACCTCATGAGTTTTTATTGAATTTTTTAAAATTTTCTAGATTTAAAATATCAAATTTTTCAAATACACTACCGAATTTTTCAAGAATCTATGAATTTTTATCGGAATTTTCAAAAATTTATTAATTTTTATATTGGATTTTTTAAAATATTATATAGATATTTATAGGATTTTTAAAAAAATAATGAATTTTATCGAATTTTTCGAAAAATCTATGATTTTTTTATCGAAAATTTCATCTATACCACCCAATTTTTCAAAAACGTATGAGTTTTAACCAGATTTTTTGAAAAATTTGGTAGTGCTAAATTCGTTTTTTACCTAACAAAAATGAACTATAAATTTTTTTTAAAAAGATTCAGAAAATTACAAAATATACAAGATTTTTAGAATATACTATCGGATTTTTATTCAAACCGAATTTTTCAATTATACTACTGAATTTTTCATTCGCTCTTTTTTAATTAAATTTTAACAAAAATATTTTGAGTATTTACAAAAATTATGAGAATGTGAAGTTTAATTTTGGAGGTGCAGACAAAATTCTCCAATATTTTGAGGCCAAAATATTCCAAACAAAGTGAACCCAAAAAATTATATCCACTAAACATAAGACCTTCAAAAATTAAAGTTGGATCCACAATAGACTGTAACTATTTTACTCGCTTCTTTTACTTCAAATAAATGTTTTGTCTTTAAATGGAAAAAAAATTAAATAATATTTGTCTCTAATTTTTTTTCTTTCAAAAAACATTTCTTGTTTATTATGATTGTCTCAGTAAGACCCATACTATAAGGAGATAATGATTCGTATAATCTACTAGTGCACCGCACAAAAATACTATAGTATTTTCAGATTTTAGAGATGTATCTCCGGACGTACCAAACACATACTGAAACATTAATTATTCTAGAGACGTATTTACATAACACTTTATAAGGTATTTCTGGAACATTACAAAGTAGAAACAGAAAAATAGAATGGAAAAAACAACAACTTGGAAAAATGAAAATACCATTGATATCATAAAATCCAGGTGGACGTTGTAACATCTTGATAATATCACTGACGATCTCGAAACAGTCACATCTAGCTCGATCAGAACTTTTTGATTCTAAACAGAAAAAGATTCTTCACATAGTCCTTAAATTAGTGGCCGTCTTTAGCTCATAATTGCTAAACTCAAACTTCCCTTCTTTGTCAATGGATGACAAGCAGTACTCGATCTTCATAATTTTGAAATTGTTGCCAAATGATAGAAGCTCCTACAGTATGTATTGCATAAAGGGGTGGCAAAACGGGCCCAGCCCGTGGGGAAAGTCCGTTTTCCCCCACTTTTTGCGGGGCGGAGCAAGGTTTTAGCCTCGTTCCCTTTAATGTGTCCGCCCCACCCGCCCCTTTTTTTTTGCGAGCATGAGCTTTTTCATTATTTTTAGGCTTAAAAGGTTCAATGCACGCGGGCTTTTCCCGCTCCGCCCTAATTTTTTTGTGGGGCGGGGCAAGGTTTTAGACCCGCATAGAAAAATATGTCCGTCCCGTCCCGCCCCGTTTTTTCACGGGCTTTTGTGGGGCGGGCTTGAATGGGGCGGGCATGCCACCCCTAATTGCATATCTTCAAGAGGAGTGTACTCAGTGATCTTAAATTCTCTTGATGGTGTATTGCCGGTAAAGTGAACATTTCTAACATGCCAAATGATATTCATTATAGTGTATTGTATTTTGGTATGAAACAAAATGACAAGTGATTTATATCTATAGTAGTGGGAGATAAATATGGAACTCAGAAACCCTATCTTGTTTCCAGTAACTGCGTGACTTTTTTTGCTTCAAAATCAGATTAATGTGAGCAATGAAGGATGAAATGAATAAACTTTACTTTAAATTCTAACTCCTTTAGCTCATTTTGATTTGATGAAACACAAGAATGGAGATTTGAAGTGAAAAACTTGATTGAGAATGGATGAATTTTTGGAGAGGGTTTAAGGAAAAAATGGAAATAAACTCTAATCATGCATGTGGCTGTTTTTAACAATTTCACATTTAATTTTTCAGAGATGCATCTTCGGAATAATCTGACATGCAAAGGTGGAAGAAATCCAAATTTCCGCTTAAATATGTCGGAGGTGCATCTCCATATTTCTCTCCGTAATGGTTAATTCACAATTTATTTTATCAAACTTCTGGAGATGTCTCTTCGAAAAAAATTGTATGACTGCAGAGCAGAACCAAATTTCTTCGTTTGTTTGTGATGTAAATGATGCGTCTGAAAATATATTTTCAAAATTAGATGGACATTTTTTATTTTCCATAAAATTCTTTTACATTATACAAGTGCATTAAGAATACCTCTTTCTAAATTCAATTTCACCCAGGATTCATCCTTCTCCAATTTTTCGTTTATTGTTAACATAATTATTTTTGGTAAAATTTTGTTATGATTTTTAATTTTTCAATCACTAACATATTATCATTGTTATTATGATTATTATTATTATAATAATAATAATAATAATAATAATAATAATAATAATAATAATAATTATTATTATTATTATTATTATTATTATTATTATTATTATTATTATTATTATTATTTTTTGAAAGCAAGAGATATATTAATAGGAGAACAAAGGGTTCCCCAACCCATGTACAAAATATACGGCACAAAGCCTACAACGAACAATATTACAACCAATTACAATTACGACATGAAATACAAAGGATCTTTGTAAAAATCGTAAAAACAACAATTGGAATGTGTAATATTGCCATAAGAAAACCACCTCCAAACCAAAAACTTAATGCTCCAAACCATATTATTTATGTTCCATACTTCCTCCCTAAAACAAAAAGCATTCCTAGTTAACCAAATAATCCAAGTTGTGGCTAACCAAAGCACCCCCAATTTGCCGCTATTGATCTTTTTACTACGGCTCAAAGAATGCCAATTCACAAAAAAAGATGCACATTCTTCCTCCAACCAACCCGGAAATCCCACCCACGAAGCAATTTCATTCCAAACCAACTTAATCACATAACAATTAGAAAACAAATGATTCACCTCTTCCACATGAGCTTCACAAAAGATGCAATTTAAATTACTAAAAGGAATATTTATACCTCTATACACCAATAAATCTTTGGTAGGTAACCTATTCAAAAAGAGCCTCCAACCAAACGCTTTTATCTTATACGGAACTTCCGCTTTCCACAACAAATTAAAAGCCTCATCACCCTTTGACGGAGGGCCATAAGGGATACGCCTTGAAGCATATAAATCATAACAAGAAGCAACCGAATAACCTTTGTCCAAATCCAACATCCAAACCACACCATCCTTCGACGAATTAACGCTACCAAAAGAGTCCAAAAGGTTCTTCAACACCAAAAGAGAGTTTAAAAATACCACATCCCTTCCCGCATCCGGAATACCAAGGTCCCCCCACTTCCAACAACCGTTGTTCCACTCACCCATAACCGCTACCGAAACTTTTTTCAAAGAAGAAGCCAAAAAAAGATCCGGAAAAACCTCCTTTAAAACACAATTGTTCAACCAACAAGATTCCCAAAAAGGAGTATTATACCCATTCCCAACAATGAATTTGCAAGACGAAACAATGGGATCAATATCTAAAGAATTAGAATACACACTACTAACCTTTAAAATATCTCTCCACCAAAAAGAAGAGGAGGCAAGCTTGTGAGCATCTCCATCACAAATAATTTGCAAGCACAAATCACCATACCGGGCCTTTAACACATCTAACCATAAGGACTTATGACCTTGAGCTATCCTCCATCTCCACTTGTTCAAGAGAGCCAAATTGAACTCGGCAATATTTTTAATCCCTAACCCACCTTTCTCGAAAGGGAGAGTCACACCTTTCCAACCAACCCAATGAATAATCCGTTTATCACCCCCACCTCCCCATAGAAAATTGCTTTGGATCGCCGTTATCGCTTTTACCACCCTAACCGGCATTTTATAAAAGGACATAGTAAAGATAAATAACGGACTCAAGATAGACTTTAAAAGAGTTAACCTCCCTCCGAGATTTAGAAATCTAGCCTTCCATCCGGATAATTTCTTTTTCAATTTCTCCATTAAAGGAGACCAAGTCGCTTCCTTCCTAGGATTGCTACCAATAGAAATACCAAGAAACAAAAAGTTGTTGTGTTCAACCCTACAAGAAAGATAAAAAGCCGCGGCATCCAAAAAATGAGAAGACACA
This sequence comes from Vicia villosa, assembly GCF_029867415.1. Classification (NCBI taxonomy): domain Eukaryota; kingdom Viridiplantae; phylum Streptophyta; class Magnoliopsida; order Fabales; family Fabaceae; genus Vicia; species Vicia villosa. Next base: position 28,811,920 of record NC_081183.1, on the reverse strand, counting down.
TTAATACCAATCAACTTGCTTTTGTGAAAATTTATACCAAGACCCGACACAATTTCGAAGGCCCTCAAAACAATCTTTAAAGCCTTAACGTGTTTCCAAGTCCCCGTTCCAACCAACAAAGTGTCATCCGCAAATTGAAGAATGTCCACCTCGCATCTTCTTTTAAAATCGAAAGCCTCAAAATCACCAATCTCTATAGATTTTCTAACCAATCTCGTGAGAGCCTCCGTCACCAAAACAAAAAGAAAAGGAGACAACGGATCTCCTTGTCTTAGGCCTCTATTAACAACAAATTCCTTTGTTGGACTACCGTTAACCATCACCGACATATTACTTTTGAAAATCAATAAATCCATCCACTTCCTCCATTTAGTTCCAAACCCCATTTTGACCAAAAGATAACGAAGGAAGTTCCACGATACTTTGTCATACGCCTTTTCGAAGTCTACTTTGAAAAGAAGACAAGAACCTCCTTCCTTTCGAGCAAAGTCAACCACCTCATTGGCCACTAGCACTCCATCAAGCAATTGTCTATCCGGAACAAAAGCACTTTAACAATGAGAGACAACCGAATTATTATTATTAAATTTATATCTAAGTTTAAAAAAAAAAGAATTAGAAAGTGAAAATATATTTAGATTAATGATATAACAAATATTTTACTATAACCAACTTCTTTTTGAAACTTAATCATTTAAATTGTTTTAGTAAACTTTGATGTTGTTGGTTTGTGTTACTACTGACCATTTTTCTAACAACTATTCACCATATCTATTTCCAATTCAATTTTTTCACGAGAAACATATTAGACAAACAAAGCTCAAATTTGGTCAATCTTCCTTATTCTCTTAGAAATTGTAAAAAGGTTTGAATACGATGGTCAAATTGTAAGATCCAATTTAGAATATCAACGCCACGGATAAAGAAATAATTAGAACCTCTTTAAAAGATCAGACACCCGATCCTAACTACTGGTACATTATTAGAGTTAGATTTGATTGGAAAATTCTCCAAATTGTAAGTAGGGTTAGATATGGAAGCAGTTTAATTAACTCTCGATTAGATAGTAATAATTTTATCGACATTCATATATAAGTCCTATCACACGCCATTTACAAATATCATCTCAGACACTCTCAAGTTACATCTCTATGAATTCACTGACTTATGCGTTGAAGTGTTAACCATGCATGCAAGTTCTTCCCACTATGCCGTACCTGAAGACACTTGTCGCCGCATTGGAAGAACCGTTTCTTCCCACACTTCCTTTTTCTCGTTCCACCAAGGAATCGTGGCTCCGTCCGAGGGAATCAATACTCATCCAAAAACCATTGTTTCTTCACGATATATGTTTTTCAAGCGATCTTCTCCTTACTCTAGCATTTGGTCAATTTTACGCAAACCATGGCAATATCTAAGTCCCCTCGACTAGCCGCCCAACATAACATTGCGGTCATTGTTGCGACAGTTGACGCTACCAATCGCGCGAGACAGGCTCCACCTCCTCCAACGTTAGAAGCCAATTCAATTCTAGCAACTTCTCATTCTGTTCCAACTCCTCATAATTCAATTCCTTTCACTATTGGCTATAACACATTCCATGTCCTTCATAATTTTCAATCTTCTGAACAGTTTCTGAAATTCTGGAGTTTAGATTACAGATGTCCTAAAAGATGTCGAGACAATGTTTTCCAAACACACACAATAAATGAATAGGCTAGGACCGATAAGACAAGGTTCCACCTATTCCTAAAGAGTCATGGGAATAATATAGATGAATGTGTTCCCTTGAAAAACACAATTAAGGAGCTAATTAAGAATTGAAGGTTAACCTATTATACCAAGGAGGAAGATCAAAAATATGATTATGGAAAAAGGAAAGAATACAAGAGGCGAGAAAAATCTCCAAGAAATAAACTATCCCTCTCCAAGATAAGTTTTCCCCCAAGAATACAATCGAATATGTAATTGAGACGAAGGGAAGGAAGGACATTGGTGACGAAGGATAGGAATATTATAGAGTAAAGAAAAAATATATAGCTTCCATTAAGGAAGGTCATCCCCAACTAAATAACCTTCTAAAGGGACAATCAAAAGAACAATTCTAGAGCTTATGGCAGTTACTAAAGCGGGGGGAATGGTCCCCTAAGGTATACTAGAAAAACACATTCCTGGATTCAAGGATAGAGAAAAGGTGGTGGTATTGGGAATGAAAGTTTTCATCTAATGATAATGGGAATTGTGACCAACTTTGGTGTGTCATGAATCTTCATCGATAGGGGAAACTAAAGCGATGTCATTTACGAGGAACTCTTTGAGAAGCTTGGGCTGAAAAGAGAGAAGTTGTCTCCTTATACAAGCTATGACCTAAAATCCTTCAACATCAAAGTGACCCGTCCATGGAAATATACAGAGCTGATATTTACTCTTGGAGAAGAGAGAGACACTAGGATGGTAGAACAACATTTATTGGTAGTCTTGTGCAAGAGCGTTTACAACTACATTCTGGATAGACCCCTCACCATGACGTTCAACATTGTTGCCTACCCGGTCTATCTAAAGTTGAAGTACCACAACATCCACGACGAACCTATGACAATATGTGTTGATCTATATGGAGCCTAGAGAATATAAAAGGTCGTACAACTCAACCACGACACAATGCTAGTTGGAAAGGAAGAGGAAAATGCGCTAGAAGTTAATTCCTACCTCAGTAAGTGCCTAGGGAAGATAACAGTGAGTCACCAAAACGGAGGACCAGTGTCCCTAGCAGGTAAAACATGAATTATTTTAACTTTATGAGTGCAAGTAAAATGGAGTACCTTTGCTAGCATATTTTTTTGAACTATGAAAGTGGAGTATCGAAAGAAGAGATTTAGAGTGCTCATATGATGATGGTGACACTTGGTTGACCTATCATTAGAAGTTGGTTTGATCTTTTTTAAAGCACATTTTTCTTTTAGTTTGAATGTCATGTCAAAAGAGAGGATTTTTGGGTAAGTTATGGGACACATTTTCTATTTGAAGTGACACTGCACATTATAATCATCTTTCTTAAAACATTCCTGAATCACCTACCACTCTTCCATAAATAAGATGTCTGATTTATCATCTTTCATCAAACCATCATCATCAAACAAAAGCTTATACAGTGCATGTTTACTTCATCCATATGTATAAGTGTGTTTAGATAAAAAATGACAATAATACAAGCAAATGGAAGACCATATAATCTTCTAATTCACAATCACACTTGGATTATAAAACCTTCCAAAAAATTCCCTTACTATTCAAAAAATATAATTTGAATCTACCATGACCAGATTCAACTTTGTGGTGATCTTGCCAAGGTGTCTTACCCCATGAGTTCAGACATTAACTATTTTCTCTTTCAGCTGATCTAATATTGTAGTTTCAACATATTTCAAAAATTTTGAAAATTTCACGCTCACACTTCTAAATTGTACAACATAATCAACATAAGACTTCTCTATAAAAGAATTTATTACAATATCATAAACTTCCATTATGGGTTCCAATATTTGTTCAAATTTAAGAATTTTTACACTCTCATCTGCAACATTGAAATTTTTGGTTTATATGAGCAATTTAAATCTAAATCTCTCTTGTTAAGTTATGTGATTACGACACAAGAAAATATTTTTCAGCAAAATTTGTCATTGTAGTATTACGATCAATGACAATCACACCTTTAACATATTATTTGGGTCTTTCAAAATTTTATGACACTTTCGAGATTCCAAGTAACATTATCAACGCAACACTAAAAAATTCAAACAAAGGTAGTTTGTATTTGTTAGTCTTGTAAGTTGAATTCATTATAATACAAAGTGAATTATGCTAAACAACTAGAAGGATTCTAGGTGCACCCAAAATATATCTTACATGAAATTTTTCATCACTAGAAGTTCTATACCAATGGACATAATCATGTTCTCTCTTCAATGCAACGGTTTTAAATGCTTTTGCAAACTCCAATTTGTTCATTTCAAAGCCATGCAAACCCATGAAAAAACTCAAGAACCATATAAAAAGGCATATGATCAAAGAAAGACGCATGATGATTATCTAGGATATATGATTTCTTGGGATTTGATATAAATTTGTGTTAACCAACTAGAACGCTCGATCACATATATTCACCTAAAAAGGAAGAAGCTAGATCGCATATTACCTGTAAAAGTAGATTTGTCCTACTATTCACATGGAATCAGGTGCAGGCTTGCAGTATCTACCACCATTCTGTCTCCAATAATATTGTAGTTAGTTGTTTAATACTAGTACTCCTTCAAATTGTTTAAGGTTATTCAAAACTCAAAAGTTAGCTTATGTCAGTATTTGCATTCTTTAATTAAGTATAAATTTAGTCAAAAGTGTAACTCTTTTCATCTTATCAAGAAATGTTCACATGGAACCAGATTGTTCTTTTTCTAAAAAATATATAAATTTATATTAATATAAATATGAAAACAATATAAATGTAATGTTATCATGATAGTCTCAAACAATTTAAAGGTTATATATTGTATATTGATAATCTAGAACTTTAATTATCAATATTAAATATTACATTAATTAAGAGATGATTAATTTTAAACAATCTCTTTATCCACCTTTCAATCTCCTTTGGAATTGAAATTTCAAAAAGTTCATATGTTTCGGAAGTGCATATCCGAAGTAAAAAAAAAGGTGATTTCGGAGATGCATCTCTGAAATTATTTTTTTAAGTTATAAAAAAGGTGTTTTCAGATATGCATCTCCGCAAACAACATTTCGGAGATGCATTTTCGAAAAAACGCGCGTTTTGCTATTTAAACAAAACAGCCTCCCCCAATTTTTCTGTTTACCCTAAAACACCAAAACTTAAAAATCACCAACCATTTGCGCCTACACAAATCAAAGACTACTTCAAAACAACAACAAATTGCTCTCCAACCTTCAAACACTACTTCAAAAGCACCATCAACATCACTTCAAATCTGTAAGTTCTCACAACTTTAACTCTAGGATTGAAATTCATATTAGGGATGTTAGAAATTAGTATAATGTAGTAGGTTTAAGTTATTATATGTCACTGAGTATGTTTAGATAGGAAAAAATTGATTTTGAAGCATTTAGGGCAAGAATGGAGTTTTCAGCAAAAATGGAGTCGCAAGTGTTTTCGGAAGTGCATTTCCGAAAACACCTCCATGACCAGTTTCGGAAATGTACTTCCAAAATGAACTCATAATTGTTTTTTTTTTATTTTCTTGATTGTTTCGCCTTCTTACCGATTTCAATTTTTTAAGGAAAATGTCAGAAAACCCGCACGACTTAGACAGAGTAGGGAGACCTAGACCGCATCGGCTCGATGCGAGCGGGCCTCACAATTGGCATCGACACGGGGACGGTGCCGAGTACCCGTCCAACCGGATGAGGCGCCTGCTGGTTCCTCATCTGGAGGTGGTACGTGAGGAGGAGGAGGAGGAGACCGAGGAGGAGGTGAGGTACGAGGAGGAGGAGATACTAACCTTCCGTACAGGGAAGAGGAAGAGGGCTACCCGGGAGGGCCTACGGAATTCCGTGCTGATTTACTACCACGACCACGTCGCTAGACGTGTCTGGGAGGGAGAGGTATATTTTTTATTTACACTTTATAATTTAACCGTTTTTTATTTAGGTTTTTATTCCACTTTCTCCTAACGGTCGAACTAACAATCTTTTCGTTTTTGTTGTAACAGGAAAGGCCGGCGATAAAATCCATGTACCACACGCATAAGATTTTTGATCTGTTTAAACCATAGGCCCAGTGGTTTAATGATGTTGTAGCTGGTTCCGGGCTTGGCGGGTTGTGCATGACTGGATACACCACTATCAGTCACGACATGCAGAAGGCTTTTGTGGAGCGGTGGCACAAGGAGACGTCTTCTTTCCACTTTCCTGTTGGGGAGTTGACGGTCACCTTGCACGATGTTCAGCGTCTGCTCCACCTGCTGATCAAAGAGATGCTGCTGCACCATTCCCGGGTACAGAGGGTCGAGGCGATTGAGTGGATGGTCGACTATCTGGGTATGGACCCAAACATAGCTGATTATGAGTGCCTGGCGACGAGTGGGGCCCATATCCGGTTCTCCAGCTTGAGAGAACTGTATGAGAACCACTAGGTGGCGGCAGCGAAGTCCGAGCAGGAGGGTGACGGGCGTTTTACAGAGTATCACCGTGGCTGCCCTCTGCGGTGCTGGTTCATGTTCTTGTAGGCACTACACTCTTTATGGACAAAAGTGAAACCTGCGTCGACATGACATATCTCTGCTACTTTATGGACCTGACTACCATTGACCAATGAAACTCGGGGACAACTATTCTGGTATACCTATACTAGAAGCTGAATGAAGCCTCCAACTGGAGGACCAGGCAGTTGACTGGATCTTGCACACTCCTGCGGTACATTTCTTTTTAATTATTTCACATTTATTTATGATTCATATTTATTTTTAACGTATTATCGTATTTGTGTTTCAGGGCTGGATCATCTCGTACTTCCCCCGCATCCATGGCTTCGCCATTGATCCTGCGTACATCGACGCCATGCCCAGGGCCGCCCGATACGCTCTCCAAAGGGGGAATAACGCAGTGGGCCCATATCGCGTGTACCTCGACCGCACTGCTCACGATGACATCTGTTGGACGCCGTTCACCGACTACCGTGTTGTTGTCCCATTTGACGGCATCACGTTATACTCTGGATGGCTGGCATGCGGGGCCAACACCATGGTGAGGTATCTGTCGGAACGGTGCATGAGGTAGTTTGCACGTGTGCAGATGATACCGAGGTCACCGTTTGAGGCTGCTCCCGACACAGTTACCCGAGTGGAGCTCACTGCTATATTTGAGGACTAAGCGCATCATTTGGTCCCGGAGGAGTATCGGCGTATGGCGGCCACCCAGGAGTGGAACTGTGTAGAGGGGTACGTGAAATGATTCTATAGGGTGTCAGATCCTCTAATGAGACCCGACGCCTCCGGAGCATCTAGATCAGCGCACGAGGATATCTTAGAGAACCAGCAGGCCGAGGATGACCATGCCACTGATCTCATGCCGATATTCTAGCGGATAGAGATGCTTAGTCGGGACCCATTGGACCGAGGTATCATTGAGCACGGCGGTCCAGAGGTAGTTGCCATCGTGGAAAGGATGGTCGATGACGCGGCCGGTGCGGCGACATATACGAGGCGGAGGACGTCCCAGGGAGTTAGGATTAGGCATAATCAGTAGCAGTTGCCTATTTATTTTTTATTCTTGACTTTTTGTATTCGGGTTGTATTATTTTGACCTTTACGTACACTATTTTTTTTAATGTTTTTATTGGCTGATTGGCATCTTTGTTTGGCTAAAATATAATAGCACCAAAATGTAATACAATGTATAAGTCTTGCAAATTTAAAAGAACAAAACAGGTACAAGCAAGATGTTATATGGAATGTCATGACATCAACTCATGACATCGCGCCTGTAGAATTGGAATGAAGATTCAGTCTTATACTTAAGAGATACAGAATATTCTATGGAATATTATGTAATCCTATGTGGTGCGGATTTAAAGGTCAATAGAATCAAGTCAGAATATTGAAGAATCAAATCAGAATATTGAAGATTCATCAGTTTCTAATTTAGGAGATAAATTAGGAAACTTGTGATTGAAGACCTTTCTTTTAGCAGAAGATATCTGCAGATTTGTAACAGCCAGTAGAGCTGCGATTTGTAAGCTCAAGTCCAATTGGGAGTAGGTTATAAATAGAAACCTTTATAATCTAGTTTTAGATAGAAAACCTTGTTTAGAAAAGATGTAGTCATTACGGTTTCTATAGGTAGACCACCCAGGTTCTGGGATGGCTGCCATGTCCTTCTCGAAACTTGTAGGTAAGAGAAGTTATTGTTCTCACTCGAAACCTGTAGGTAAGAGTTGAGTATTATGTTCTTGATTGAAGCTTTGAAGCAAGATCAAGTTAGTGTTTATTGTTAATTGTTTAAATAGCTGTTGCAGGGTTGTAACAGTTAGGTATCACTAGGGAATGAGCAGATGTTCTCTTGTCTTAGATGGAGTTCTAAGATAAAGGTTGCATTGGGTAGTGACTAGGTAAACCAAAGGTTGTTTACATAAAATAGTACTACTGATAGTAAAATCTTCTTCCTGGCTTGGTAGCCCATAGAGTAGGTAGTTAAACCGAACTGGGTTAACAATTCACTGTGTTATTTATCTTCTGCATTGTATTTTCTGTTCAGTCTTGGATGTTGTAACATCGTGTATAACATCAGGCTCAGGTTTGATAGCTTGTCCAATTACAGAACCAATGAAGTTTACAATCTGGTTATGTTGACTAAACAAAAATATGATCCCACTACTCATGGACTCCTTCCTCTTAGGGGTAATAAAAAATTGAGGATCTCTCTGTTCTACCTTTGCTAAGTTGACAACAAATCAGATGTCTTGACATCGTGAGTGACATCCTAAGTCTGTCATACCAGAATTTCAATTTTTTGTATATATAATATTAGTATTTTATTCCAACCTACGTGTTATATTTAGTTTATATCAAGCACTGTTTACATTAAGCATTTTCGTTTGCATTGTCGTTTAATTTAAAATACGGGACTAAACATTGTTTAGAAAACAAAAAAATAACTTCCTGCATATTTCGGAGATGCATCTCCGAAAACACCCAAAAATGTAAAAATAGGTGTTTTCGGATATGCATCTCCGGAAACACCCCTAAATTGGTGTTTTCGGAGATGCATTTCCGAGTTCTGGAAAAATATGGAAAAAAAAAGATTTCGGAGATGCATCTCCGAAATTAGGGGTATTTTGGAGTTTTCAGCAGGGGTTCTCCCCCCGGAGGGGTCTATAAAGAAATTGTCTAATTTTATTGGTAAGACTAGAGTGTAAAAATTGGCTACCCGACTCAAATGATTTTTGGGCTTTTTAGGGTCGTATCAAAAAAGTCGCGTTGTAATATTAGTCTGAAAATTACTACCCGAAACCGACTCTATATTGATTTCAAGCTACCCTAACCTAAATGAATTTTTTTAATTAATAAATTAAAACAAAAAATCCATAATAATTATTTATAAATAAATTAAAAATTATATTATTTTAGAGATAATATATTTTTAAGTACTATATTATCTTTTATAAATACTATAATGTGTTTTTAAATATAATACGTGTCTAAATTGTTTAAAACAATACAATTTAAACATGAGAAACTAATAGAATAGAAATAAAAATTGTTGATTATATTAATGTATATTTTTTAAAACAGAAAGATTGAATAGAATAAAGATAAAATTTAGTGAGGTGAGAAAAATTAATATGTTATTTGGAATAACACAATATAAGAATTAATATAATTTTTTAAAATTCATAGTTATGCGGACCTAATGTGTTATCCACGACCCATACGAGCTAACTCTTACGTGTATCCGATTTTTTAGGACTGGACTAAAAAAACTCTTAAAAATATGAGTTATAATTTAAAGGCCCAAACCCTATAATTTTTTGGACCAACGGACGGGCCCATATAAGCTAGGTTAGCCTAGAGCTAAGACAATCTTAAAAGATAAAAGAAAAAATAAAAGTAATAGTAAAAAATGACAGATAAAAAACATGAATATAAATGTCAGTTATAATTTTAATATATAAAATATTTAATTTTAAATATCTTTTTAGTCCCCTGTTTTTAATTCAGAGTTAATTTTGATCTCTTATCTCTTTAAACTGTGTTACATATGTCCTTTCTGTTTAATTTTCACAAACGACACTTATTTTTGCATGCGTGACATTCTAGTTGGTATTTGTTCATCACCATCTTCATTTTTATTGTGTTTGTTCTCAACTCTTCTGTGAAATGAACCTAAATTAAATTAGGGCAGTAATCTCTTTGAATTCCATCGTCATTGTTTGAAATTGTGATATCTTGTAAGAATGAGTTATGGGTGTTGTTCATCCATAGCAAAAGGAAAAAAGTTATGGGAGTTTTGTTTTGAAGATTTACTAAAGTTTCAATTTGCGATGGAGATCGAATTGTCATTGTGGAGATATTGGTGTTCTTCGCAGGTAAATAACAATTAGTAAATATGAAAAGCAATTCAGGAGATGTTCCATTTCAAGGTAAGCTTTCATAGTTATTCCTGCATATTTGAAAATTTTGGAAATGAATGTTATACAAGTGCCTCATAAAAATTCTTTGTTTAATATTAGGTAATAACTCATCCATTACATGCAATAGACCCTACAATACACCATACATTACAACAACAATGAATATTACATAACACAAATATAACATAAATAAAAGGGACACATGTGGAACACAGTGTTCTAACAACAGACAAATGTTATTGAAGTTTAGTTGATACTTTTTTCTCTCCAAGATTCACTCTATAAAGAAGATCTATGAATATAGTTAATTTGAATGTTCTTGTACAACACGTGGAACATGATATTTCAACATCTATACGGTGCAACATTTGGCCCTGGTCAGCAGGCCATGATGGAAGTTTCCTCCTTGGGAAACTTGGCACAATATGCTTCCCAGTCACAACCCTCTTTACATCTAACTCTAACCCTGTGTTTATCATTTTTAGTGAACTTGAGGTTTCTACTAGATTGAACATCATAGGTTATTATTGCTTCATTAAACTCACATTTGGAACTAAAATATGATCCTAACTCCCATTTGTAATTTTCCATGTCTATCTGCAACTTGAACATTTTATACTTCTTTTTGGTTGATCCACTAATCTCATCACTTTCACATCCACCTTTTAACTCTTGATTTTCATTTTTACTCCCATTAGATTCTCCCTTGTGTTCTTTCCACTTCTATTTTTTTTCGCTAGTACCCTCTTAAGAATTGTCATAGTTAATTAGATTACTAATTTACTCTTCCACAAAATCATCACTCTCATCAGAGTCATCAAATGAAATTTCCAAAGCACTATAATAATTAAAACTCTCATTCTCTCTGTCATCGTAACTTATATCACCATTCATCACACATGCATTATCAACTTCCATCTCCGGCCCATCATTCACCTCACTAACATAAGTCAACTGATCATCATGCACCTCATCATCATGTTTCCCCTCTCCATCATGAAAATCACCATCTGACACGTAATTATGTTGCCCCTCACCATCCTTCACCTCAGAATCCCCCTAATTACTCCACCATAAAGTTTAGCAAGCAAATCTTTTTCCTCAAGATTTACAATGTCCTCATGATTTAACTCTTCTCCATCTGCAAGAGGACCCTCATAATACTATGGCTAAGATAATGAATGTTGTATATAAACATCAATATTTAAATGCACCCAATAAAGATATGTAACATCTAATGAACCTTTGTCATCAGCCAAAACATATATCCCAAATGCGGGGTTCTTGTAATATATTGTATATATTTCCCTATATCCTAGTTCCATGAGTATAACTAGCAACTAAAAATACATCCACTTGTCAACATCAATTTTTTAAATCATCAATTATTCCTCCTTCATACATAGTTAGTTCATTATCCATGAATTCACCACCATGATGAATTTTCATATGCAGGTGTTACACCCCAAAATTTTCCCTCCTATCTTTTCTTAATTGGATTAGGTTTTCCATCATATCATATGCATACATACATGTCATCAGCTCTCTGATCACGGGATCAAGGTTCCACTCTTCCAGAGGATACAACGGAAGCGACTATTCTGTCAAGTCGATACAGTAGATCAAGAATTCAAATTTCTTGAGGTGCGGTACGGTCCGTATATTTTCTCAAGTTCTCTCATCAGGGACCAATCAAATCCCTGTCATAGCAAGTATTCCACGGTTTTGAGACATTTTGGTTCAAAAGTCTGTTTTCATGGTGCAAGTGCAAAATTCGCAACTCCCGATTGAAAGGTCGTATGAGTATACCCAGACTGTTTCGGCATTCTCTACTTCTTTCGTGTTCGGTCCGGAAGCCAATTTATTAAGGAAAGTGGTGGAAATTAATTGTTTCTGATATTTTGATTTTACCGTTCCATTGTCTTCTAGAGGTTTGAAAATTCATAACTCCTGTTTGCTAAGTCAGTTGGAGGCGAGCCATATGCCAAAAGTTCTATCTTGTGGTCTACTATAATTCATGTGTTCGGTCCTGGAATTAATGATTTGAAGACGATCTCTGAATATGCAATTGACCTGAGGAAATACAGTGGGAAATTATGCTGAACCGTTGTTTTTTGAACGCTAAAAAATTCATAACTCTCGCATCGTTTAGCGGATTTGGCTAAAATTTTAATAGGAGTTCAGTCTCTGTATCCCCGACATTTCGTATTTTCGGCTAGAAGGCTAATTCGGCACCAACAATCACAGAAAAATTCAAAAGCGGCAAGATTTATATGCCGAAATACGTTTTCGTGCACTGTCTGACAAGATTCAAAATGCCATAACTTCCTCAATTTTTATCTGATTGAGCCCGTTTTGGCGGCATTCTTTCCCAAATTTTGTTGGCTTCTATTTATTTTCTGGACTCGAGTTCGAATTTTGATCAGAAGACAGAGTTTCATCGCATTCTTTGAGAGGTGCGCACAAAAATTCTGCACAATTGAGTTTTCTGCCTCAGATGATCAGATGAATTTCTCATCGTTCAGAGGTGCATAACTTTTTCACCGTCTGTCCGATTGAGCCGATTCCGGTGGCTACAATTCACAAATTTCGTAATCTTCAATTTGAAGTTGGTTTTGATTCCTACTTTCGTGCCAAAACACATTTCCTTGAAAATTGAGCTCAAAATGCGTTTAGGAGGGCAATTTCGGAAATTTGAATTTTTGACCCACTATATGCATTTTTTCCCCTCACAATTTCATTCATTCACCAATTTTTCCTCTTTCTACAAACATTTCATCTCTTTTTCTTCTCCATTTTCCAGGATCTAAATACTCTTTCACCAAGAACATAACAACAACTTCATAATTTTTCATCAAGAATTCAAGAACACAAATTATGGAAACTTGAATCAATCTCCGATCACTACCACGCCATGACCTCTAATCGCTCCACCACGCCGTGCAAACCACCAGCCACCATTGCAGGTAGCTGCTCTGACCGTAGTTGCCACCGCGCTGTCCGCGATCTCTGGCTGCCACTCGCATCCGTTTCCGATCGCAATTGGTGCAATCTCTCCCTCACGTCGACGTGATTCTATCGGTTATCATATCTCCGTCTTCGCACATTGTTTGCTCTTCGATTTCAGTAATCTCTTTATTCCTTGAATGTTGACTTTAATTGAAAATTTGTAGTACTTGAATTAATTGAGATGATAATATTGTTGTTGTATTGATGATGATCTTATTATTGTTGAATATTTGAATTGATAAGGTTGTGGATATAGTAATTGATGAAGAGGTTTGTTGTTGCAAAATATGCATATCAAGTGTTTGCTAGAATGATTGAATGAATTTTTTATGATGATATTGTTGTTGTGCTGAAGTTAAATTGATACAAGTGCTGAAAGTTTAATAAGTGTTGTTGTGGTGAATTGCTTCTTGAAAATATTCACGGAAAATATTAATTAGTGATAACTAAATATTGGGTTTCATAAATTATGCTTAATTCTTGAGTCTGAATGTGAAACTTGAGCTCTAATTGTTGCCAAACATGTGCTGGAATTTAATTGTTGACATTGTCTTTGACGATTAAAAATGACCATAACTTGTTATTTGAAGGAAATGCTTGAAGAAATTTGTTGCAACTTGTTGTGATGAAAAGTTAGTGATCGTGAGATGTTGTGTTATGTTTGAGTTATGATATAATTGTTGATACTCATTGTTTGTTCATCTATGTGCTAAAAATGTCTTGGAATAATTGTTGTGCTGTTGTGGAATTAACATGAAAATCAAGAGCATGAATCAAATTGTTGTTGTGGTTAATTGATTCAAAAATAGTGAAAATGCTTTGTTGCTTTAATTCAATTGCCAAATGAACATGATTGTGCCTAATTGTTGGTGTTGCATGAGTTTAAGGTTGAATGATGTGCATACTAATTGTGTATTTCCAAAATTTCATGTGTGACGTAATTGTGTCAGTTAAATTGAAAATGCTCTAATTCTCTAACCGTGTTGAATTTTTATGCATACGATTAATGTAACTTGAGTATGTCGGGGCTATTGGTGAAATTTTTAGTTGATTTCGAGCTGACTTTTTCTGACTTTTGGCTACTACCAGTACTCAAAAATGGCTAAAAAGTCACACTTCCAAGTGGAATTTGGCCAACCGAATCCGTATTTGAGCCCGTTGGCACGTTTGCAATTGACCAGACGATTTTAGTTTAATTCCGGACAACTAATTTTTGACACGTATTTCCCATTTTATGCGTTTTTGCTTATGATTGCTATGCATTTTGTACTTTGACGCTTGCTTAATTCGTGTTCTTGCTAGCTTAGTTAATTGTGTGATAACGCTCTTGAATTATTTTAATTCGGGTCCACTCCATGCTCACTTTGCATTTTGACATAATCACTTTACCGTTTTCTACTATAATAATGTGAACCGATACATGCTTTGGTGCGTTAAATTGTGATGTTTATGTTCAATTTCAGTAGCTTTTAATTCATGTTGTCATTGCTTTGCGGATTTGTAAATGTGTGTCAATTCATGTTTGGAAATTCATTTGTTGCATTCTTATGCATGTTTATGCATTTAGAGATGAACTGTGTTGTTAAATTCCACTTCCGGTGCGATTTCGCATGTGTTTTCTTCATGAGATGTGGTGCTGTTCTGTTTTCAAATACATGTTAAATGTCAAATTAATTCATGAAATGTGGTTCATTCATCTTGTTGATATGTTTCTATGACGTCGGTGCTATTTTTGTTTGCTTCCGGTGCGACTTTTCATGCGTTTGTTTGTATAGCGTCGTGGCTGCCCCGTTTTCCAATTCTTTGTTCCAATGCATGTTTCATCCGTATTTCTTCATAATTCACTCTTATTTTAGCTTGTGATATGATTGTGAAACTTTGGTTGCGGTTACTTGTTATTTCTAATGTCTTTGCTAGCTTGTACAAGACTTTGAAGGCGACTTTTGACGGACGCACACGCCTCGTGTTCTACTTTATTTGCGGGACAAGACATTGTCTACGCTTATGATTATATTCCCTCTCTTGCTTTGTCTGGATTGCGATTTTCTTGCAAGTGTATCAGATGTGTACGAACGCATATTCTGACTTGTGATTTATTTTTAACCTGACGCTTGATGCTTTTATCAGATGATTAGACTTTATGACTCGTCTTGTTACTGGTAACAGCTTACGCGAAGTTTTCCGGGTTTCTCGCTTTCGTTTGCTAGCTAATTACGGATTTTCATCTGTTTGGTAACAACTCTCGTTCCCTTTTATTCTTTTCCTACATCATCTATTTCCATGAGAAGTAGGGCAGGCATTCATCTTTTAGCTGGAAGTCCTCTCAAGGAGGCCATGTTTGTGCATGTTTACATTTGTGCTTTGCGGCAGGGTTTCACGGTGCCATAAGACCTCAACGAAGGCAACATCATTAAGTCCTCATGGTAGGCAAGCGAAGAGGGTTCGTAATTAACCCCCGCCACGTCTCATCGAGTCTATTTAGTTAGTGTGCGTTACACGTTGTTACTTTTGAATCATCCCCCTATCTTGTTATCGGGTTTGTCAAGTGGACAAGGATCTTGCATTCGGATTCCTACGCTTTGTCTAGCTCGTGTCGCCTGACGCTGATGCTTTGTGCACGAACGCACATGTTACTATTCCATTTCCTCCCATTGACAACTTGTTTTCTTCGGAGGACTTTCCTTGTGGGCTAAAGCTCCGCTTTTACTTCCTTTTACTTCCTTTTACTTCTTTGCCTCAGAGGACCTTCCCCGTTGGCCAAAGCAACCCCCAGTCCCCAGGTCACAACTTCGGTAGTTGTTTGCTTTACGAGCGGTTCTCGATTGTGTGCCATTGTGATGTACTTGCTTGTTGTATGTTATCTGATATGTATTTTTATCTGTGATGCATGTTCGTATGATATTTGTGATGCTTGTTCACATATTTGACATGTATGCCTGTTACATGTTTGCCATGCATGTATGCATGTTACGTGTATGTCTTATTTTTATCTGTGATGCCTGTTCGTATGATATATGTGATGCTTGTTCACATATTTGACATGTATGCTTGTTACATGTTTGCCATGCATGTATGCCTGTTATGTGTATGTCTTTTTATCTACGATGCCCGTTCGTATGATATTTGTGATGCATGTTCACATATTTGACATATATGCCTGTTACGTGTATGTCTTTTTATCTGCGATGCCTGTTCGTATGATATTTGTGATGCTTGTTCACACACCCAAATTCATGTATGTCTGTTACAGTTTGTTTGAGATGCTTGTTCGCATTTTATTTGTGATGCATGTTCATATTGTGATGCATATTCACACACCCACATTCATGTATGCCTGTTACATGTTTGTCTGTGATGCCTGTTCGCATGTCCTTATTTGCGATTCCTGTTCACATGCTTGCTATATGTTCACCATGCTTATTTGCTTATCTGTAATGCCTGTTCACATGCCTACCTGTGATGCCTGTTCACATGCTTACCTGATGTTTTCTATGATCTTTGTGACGTTGCATGTTCGTTACATGCTCCCTTAGATGCTCGATTATGTTTCTCTAGGAGACGCAAATCAAGATAGAAACAGAATGTAGTTAACCAAACTACGATGCTTTGATTTCTCCATTGTACGTTGGAGGTGCGTAGGCACAGGGTACGAGCGCCCTGGCGAGTAGACTTTTCTTCTTTTTTATTTTGTTCGACTTTTCTGTCTATCCTATTATCTTTTCATTGCATGTTCCCTTAGCACATTGCATGTTACACACACACACACATACACACACACATACACACACACACACACACACACACACACACACACACACTTAGATTAGAAACTAGGAAGAATGGATCCTATGGAGTACCACATATGTGAGATAATTACTAACCATTGTCAACATTGAATCTTCCATGGCATCTTCGCATTCCTGTTCCTAAGAAAACAATTTTGTCACCTTTGATTCCTCCTTCATTCTTTATCTTATTCGATTATGAAGTTGCCACTTTCTGCTAGGGTTTCATTCAAAACAAAATAACGAGTTGAAACTCAACTTTCCCTTAGCATTTTTATTTTATTTTAATTTAATATCCACATCAGCGTCAAGTGTAATAGAGCTAACATAAGAGCAACTCCAGCGGCAGTTTTTGAAAGCAACAAAAATCCAATTTTTTCAACAGCTCAATAGATGGAGTTCGCCAGCTTGGAATTGGCGTTGCTTCAGCAAGCAACGTTCGTGGCTGACATAAATGATAAAGAAGAGTATTAATTGTAATATTTTAATCAGTTTGTATCAAATTAATATTTAATACGAATAAAATATTCTTAAATGAGGAAAAATTATGTGACCTAATATTAGTTGTTTAGAGTTGCACCATTGGAGTTAACATTGGATGAGTTATTTTAAAATGGTATGGCTTAATGGGTCGTATAAAAAACCCAAATAAGAGTTGCACCATTGGAAATGCTCTAAAGGACATAAGCGACACAATTTGAAGAGATAAGGGATGAAACAGATCATTTTAAAAGTTAAGAGACTAAAATGGACTCTGAGTTAATGATAAGGGACTAAAAAGGGTATTTAGCCAATATTTAATATGCATTCTTCAATTTTCTGTTGCTTTGTCATGTTTGTTGACCAAATGACTTCAAAAAATAAGAGTTGTATTGTGATATAAAATATTTTCAATTAGTTTAGAACAACAAAAAAGTCTTATCCCACTAAGTGGATTAACTTCCGCCATAATATTCTATTCAAGAAAATTGTGCAACTAATAGGATTGAACACATATTCACTCCCTCAATGGTGCACACATCTTACACTAGGACGAGTTTTTTGCTTTATATATATATATATATATATATATATATATATATATATATATATATATATATATATATATATATATATAAATTCAAGTAGTCTAGAAACTAAAAATTGAGCTCTAAAAATGAATTAGTGGGATATCGCGGGTTGGAACGTGCGATTCTGCATCTGATATTCCAATACAACTATCAACTGAGCTATCTTAATGAGACTATACATACACACACACACACACACATACAGTCACACTCCAATAAAACCAACATGTAATTTGAAGCCCTCAAATATAGTAAGCATTGTGAAGTTGGCCTACTTGCACGGCCATATGAACTAACTTCATGTTATTAAAGTTGAAAAGGATAAGTAATAGAAAGGTAGTAGTAAATTGTTTAATATTTTGTGATCGAGCCGTGATAATTGCTTGGTAGGCTAAGTTTTCTTATATCGTTTATTCTAGGCTAAGATTGTGGATCTCATTAAGTTTAGAGTTAACACACTGCTATATATATATATATATATATATATATATATATATATATATATATATATATATAAACTTATTTATAGTCTAAAATTAGATCAAATGAAAAAAATTCTTTAATATGGCATTAGAGTGGGAAGATCACGTAAATAAGAAGGTGGAGAGAATTCCAACCTCCGATGGTGGAAAAACTAGTGTGACAACTACCCACACGTCTAACTCTCCTTACTACCGTGCTTCCTCGAAAATCCATGAATTCCCCTTGCCACAGTCACTCTTAATGGTGATAGTTACCAAACATTGTTACGATCCATGAGAATGGCGTTGCGAGAAAAGGCAAAGTTAGGTTTAATTGATGAAACCATCAAGAAACCAAGACCACAATTGGAAGATTACTTCAATTAGGAGATATTAGATTTGATCGTCATGTCATGGATCATCAACTCAACAAATCCAACTCTATATGAAAGCATATCGCACGCATCAACGGCTAGAGATGTGGCTTGATATGGAAGAACGATTTTCCTATACCAACGTGTCATACCCCAAAATTTACCTGTTTCATTACTCATTTATTAAGGGCGTTAAAAATTAGGAGCCATAGGGTTTAGTATACCTATTATTAAACTCGCTCTCCTATAAAACTCCCTGATGACGAGTGGAGGTGTGAGTAGTAAATATTGGAGATCCAATTCATTTGGGCCCAATTATTTCCCATTTTTATTTTAATTAATAAGGTTTTTTTATTATTATGGGTTAGATATATATACTATTATTAAAGAAGGGGGGGTATATTCAAAATAGGGGTGTGTCTTGATACATATTTATTTGGCCCATCAGAATAGGCCCCTTAATCCATCAAATTCCGATTTATTCATTATTTTGATACCATACATATACATAGTTTAATTTGTTTGCTAAAAATGTTAATTAAATTAATGTGTTTAGTTAAGATAAAACATTATTAAGAAATTATTAACTATTTAAAATTATTTGTTAATTTTCTTGATGGTGTTGACCGAGTCAACTAGGGTTACAAGGAGAAACCCTGTTCATCTTCTCCTTCCCACGGCTGT
The DNA here is from genome assembly GCF_029867415.1 of Vicia villosa. NCBI lineage: Eukaryota > Viridiplantae > Streptophyta > Magnoliopsida > Fabales > Fabaceae > Vicia > Vicia villosa. The sequence continues at coordinate 28,792,378 of NC_081183.1, read as the reverse complement.
AACACCCTTCTAAACCCCACGGAAATTAATAAAATAACTCAGAGTAAAACATGAAAACAAGGGTGCCACAATTCCAATTATAACAAATTTATCATAAATTCATTGTCATGCTTTCACTAAGGAACAATTTGTCATAATACATAAACATCTCATGTTTACACAGCCGAAAATTCATCATACGGATAAGCATAACATCATCTATGCAATATCCCACATAATTTAATACAATAACAACACGATAGAGTATCATCATAAACTCTAATCTAACGTTTCCCCAGTGTTACAATATCAGAGCATGACACCGACACTATACTTAAACAAATTGGCCTATGAGCTATCCTCACCAGAGCCAAAAGCCGCTACTCGCCAATCTGAAATCATCAAAGTAAGGGTGAGTCTCATTCACAATTAACAAATGTTATCGAATCATAAACAATAACACATCATAGTCACATTATTCATCCAATTTCATTATATTCAGATTGTCAGGGAGTACTTATCAACACACAACAACAATAGAATACATTACAAAAAGACATCACCATAACAATTACACCATCATCAAATGTTATAACATTGAACAATCTTCCATTCATGTTATAATTATACACAACAACCTAATGCAAATGCAACTATATGCATGTGGTACCAAACATGGGATAACCCATCTCACCGATCCACCATCATAAAGATTCGGCTACTTCTCTCACCAATTCCACACAATGGGAATTAGCTACCGCTGTCCCACCACCATAAGGGATACAGCCCGCAACATGATTATGAAATGCATGTATCAACCATAACATGCTCATCATCAACATTAATCAACCAGATATCATAATCATCAACCACCACAATAATCAACAGCCACACACAGTTATGTTGTTTCTCAACCATAATAAAATACATATTTTACATCAACAATATATGTATAACAAACACCAATTACAACCACAGCATCATAGCAGGTAAATCATTCATTATACAGTGCACAACAATAGCACCCCTCACAATCGCGTACCAAGTACAACAAAGCAACTCATCCACGATAGAGTATTTACCTCATCATTCATCAAAATACATGATAACCATATTTACCATGAACAACATCCATTTGTATAACAAACAGGAGCAATCATATTATAACAACACCATCATTGCACACATTCAATTATGCAAACAACAACCCATTGCACCTCATCATTTATGCAAAACAAGAGTAAACCAGATTTGAAGAAAACGATAATTTTCAAAATAAAATCAAGTTATTGTTGTTATATTTATTTTATATGGTAGAACATTCAATTTAAGGAACAACGTCCGAAACGGCGTCTAAAACGGACTTACGGTTTTAAAGTTACACATTTTTACATTTTCAAAGAAAACAATTATCGCTACAGCACGCGGAGCCACACACAGTTCGCGGCGCGTAACGAATAGAAAACACGCCTTCGCGGCGCAAACACAGGTTCGCGGCGCGGAACGAGAAAAGTTACGCCTTCGCAGCGCGCACCCACCTTCGCGGCGCGAACTGGCAAAAACCAGAGATCTCACATCGATTGACAGCATTACGGGATTCTTCCCAAAATCCCCAAAACCCAAATCAAGTTATATCATGAACCTCAAATACCACCATATCAGCCACATACATGTTATAACACAAATATAACACACAAAGAGGATCATTCAATCATCATAATAGCCATATAATCATACAATTCATCACGTCAAACAATTCCCATCAAAATCATCCCAAAACCCCAACCTAACATATAACCAATTGACACAAACAATGCATCTAAATCAGTCCCATCATCTATAATACGATAAAAGATGTTAACAGGAAGAGTCCCCCCTTACCTTAGCCAAAGATCTTGATTAGCCCTCTTCCTCTTCTGTTCCTCTTTCACGTATCAGCTTTCCAATCTCCCATCTCCTCTGCTCTGTTTTTCACGTTCCTTTTTCCTTTTTCCCAATTTTCTTTATTTCCTTTATTTTATGAAAACATAAAATAATTAGTAGCGGGCTTACTCACTTAGCACCCCCATACTACTAATCTCACCATTCCAGCCCAATGGCCCTTAATCCATAATTCTCCAATAATTCAACAAAATACCAAATAATTCTAAATAATAATTTAATTTCCGATTAAATTAAAATTAGAAAATATGGGGTGTTACAACTCTCCCCCACTAAAAGAGTTTTCGTCCTCGAAAACATACCTCAAGTAACCAGCTCGTATAAGAGTCCTTTACCTGAGTCTCCGGCTCTCAATTAATATTACCATCAGTCAATCCCCAAAAATCCATCTGACATAATCAACAGGAAACATGTTTCATACATTCAAATCCCAGTTCTTACGTCGCATTTGGCTATCCAAAAATATACCACTCGCTATATCTCCAAAAGGTTAACAACAACAGAACATTGAGGTACAACCTATACAATACGCTCAACAACCGAGTAATGCAATTACACAATGTATAGTATGATCACACTTGATCAACAATACAGTAATGGATCCCTTCTATCGAACATACCAACCTTAGACACGCTTTTCCATCTGAGCGATAAGGTAATACTTACACTTTTCACCAACCGCTTCCTTCAAGAAACTCAGTACTCATATTCCTATACCATTGAATTCCAATTATCTGACTCCTCTCAAGTCACACCAGTAATTATCCAACACGTTACATTCTACTTTTTCCGCACTACTCTGACTACTCATCACAATCATCTATACCAAATAGATTTCTGAGTTTCACCTGATTCCGACTCTCTTTACTCATTCGTTCAAGAATCATTCTTCATCATTCATGGTACCAATTTACCACTCAGTAATACTTACTCGCACTCAGAAACAATTTCCAGAATTACTACATCTATTGAAACATCTTAACCATCAGAACGAGTACACACACAAGTAATTATAGTCACACTCATCAGCTTCAATATACCATTGCTTACATACTAGTTCAAACCGAATCCCACTCTTCTTTAAGAATTAAATCCACTTCGTCCTTCATAGAGTGTAATTACTCATTATATCTGGAATTTACAATATCACCTTAATAACAACACAAAATTATTACAGCATCATATAGTATCAACTCTTCGTTTTAATTTCGCCGAATACATACTCGTTAACTACGTACAACCGTAATAACATTTTCATCATCTCGACAATTATTCAAAAGAGTTATAATCCTTCGACACGACATCCTTACATCCACTGGATTCTAAATCCAACATATAGATCAATACATATTCTCTATGTAGGCTTCCGACATATTAATTCCTTGCTTCCCGCGAGTAATACTCATAACACTACTCCACATCGCACTTTCGCTGCGCGACTCTGATTACCCGTTTTAAGTCATTTGCCCATCACGTTGCACTCTTCCATATTCACTTCTTCATAATTTCACACACATAGCGAGTGATTATTCTTCACGGCTTAGTATTCATCACATCTTATACCATTAAGGTAACAAAACAAGTTCATCTCATTTATATGATTTCCGTCTACTACCAACAAGAGATTAAGGGTGATCAAGTCCTCAATTTGTCAATAGATAGTCGTCATCCATATTTAAGCATAAACTGTCGTTACTACATAACAGTGTCCTTTCCGAGTTTGCACCCAACTCATTAACATCGTCGTAGTTCAATAATCCACTACGGTGTCCTTCTTCTAGAATATTCTTCCGAAGCTCAAAAACATCAGGAACACAATCCAATCACTAACCTCATTATATTATTCTCGTCGATTCTGAATTCACCGCCTTTACCTTGGTAATTCAAAGTCAACTTATCGATCAACTCACATCATCTTGCTGACCTTCTCTAATCTCGTCAAGAATGCCATTAGTCATCTTTAGCATACCCAATCTAACACTATTAGGAGTGCCTTCACATACCAACTCAAGTCTCAAAATTGTCCAATCAAATCCAACTCATTCACCATTAGCACCGACATATTTAAAGACTTCCTACTCAAGCAGTAACTCAACATTCATAACTCGTGGTTTTGCTCCAAATTCTATGACATCTTTCATGCCCAAATATCATCCCACTCAACATCTCAACAAGGTCTTCCTTACATTCAATAAGTGTCAGAAATTCTCTAAAATTCTTCTTTTATACTTATCGTTACCTGGCCATCACAAATACGATTCCAATAGTTCTAAAGTTTATCCCATCTTTACTACTAATTCGCTTCTCACTAAAATCCATCGGTACTCAAATCATCTTTATTACCGAATATCTCATCGACTTATTCATCAACAACATGTCTTACTCAACTCCGTTCGAATGATCACGGTAGTAGGCATTCCTATTCAACAAATTTCACGCTTCCTTAACTGAATTCAGAATATCTTCTCATAGGATCACCTCTACTGTATTTATAACTCTCCCATAATGTAGAACATAATCCCTCCTCTTCATAGGTTCAAACGGCACGTTAATCCGACACTCGGAACTCAAGATATGAATTTTCCAATCGTTGTCCGAAAATCCAACACCGACATCATGCCCCGACACTCTCTATACGGTATTCTCAAATCTCTTCAAATGGCATATTCAATTCTTAAAATCACTTCTCAACAACCTTCTAATCGTTCCTTCAATCCGTTCAACACTGACACTGACATCCCGTGCAGTACCAATAAACAAGTCTAGTTATAAGAACAAGAGTAACCGTAACTTCGCCTCCTTCCAACGTCATCCTGTCACAATTAATTATGTTACAGCTGCTGCAACCATTTTTATAACAAAGTTCATCTCGTTAGCTTTCCGACGCTTCAAACGGAACTCAATTCGGATGTCCAGAACTCCAATTATGAATTTTCGAAGTTCCGCAGCTATTCAGCAATTTTCCTGCGTTTTGCTTACGAAAATCTCTCTCCAGAACTCATTCTCTTCAACTCTATCACACTCCAAACAGCCCCTTATCGTATCTCTTCGCTTCCAAACATTCTTATGACTTGAGCAACACATCCTATCGCCGAAGTGCGATTTCTGGAACATTACGACAACAATCTTCTTTGCAAACTTGCAACTGATCCTCTTCCAAGACCCAAGGCTACTCCACTGACAACTTCGCAGCACACCAGCAGAGCTGATACATCGCAACTTTCTAATTTTCCTCTCCTACAAATAATCATCAATTACCTCTAATCATCTTCCTTCAAGATGTTCCAACTTAATTCCCAGTGAAGTCTTAATTCCAAGTCACCTTCAACTCGGAAAACAACAACTCCAACAATGCTTGCACTGTTGCCAACAACAGCCGACTGAATCAATCATCTTACAACTGAAACATAACTGAGAAGCGAAGCTTCTCCCCCATTTGTTTCAAACCAACTTCCACAACAAACAACAAAGTACCGACAGTGATTCACTCACATGTCGCGTACCAAGGGATAATATGCCGACAGTATTCAACCGTCGTGCAACTCAACTGACTCGACAATTGGCCGGACGGACCGACCTGCTCTGATACCACTATTGTAACACCCTTCTAAACCCCACGGAAATTAATAAAATAACTCAGAGTAAAACATGAAAACAAGGGTGCCACAATTCCAATTATAACAAATTTATCATAAATTCATTGTCATGCTTTCACTAAGGAACAATTTGTCATAATACATAAACATCTCATGTTTACACAGCGGAAAATTCATCATACGGATAAGCATAACATCATCTATGCAATATCCCACATAATTTAATACAATAACAACACGATAGAGTATCATCATAAACTCTAATCTAACGTTTCCCCAGTGTTATAATATCAGAGCATGACACCGACACTATACTTAAACAAACTGGCCTATGAGCTATCCTCACCAGAGCCAAAAGCCGCTACTCGCCAATCTGAAATCATCAAAGTAAGGGTGAGTCTCATTCACAATTAACAAATGTTATCGAATCATAAACAATAACACATCATAGTCACATTATTCATCCAATTTCATTATATTCAGATTGTCAGGGAGTACTTATCAACACACAACAACAATAGAATACATTACAAAAAGACATCACCATAACAATTACACCATCATCAAATGTTATAACATTGGACAATCTTCCATTCATGTTATAATTATACACAACAACCTAATGCAAATGCAACTATATGCATGTGATACCAAACATGGGATAACCCATCTCACCGATCCACCACCATAAAGATTCGGCTACTTCTCTCACCAATTCCACACAATGGGAATTAGCTACCGCTGTCCCACCACCATAAGGGATACAACCCGCAACATGATTATGAAATGCATGTATCAACCATAACATGCTCATCATCAACATTAATCAACCAGATATCATAATCATCAACCACCACAATAATCAACAGCCACACACTGCTATGTTGTTTCTCAACCATAATAAAATACATATTTTACATCAACAATATATGTATAACAAACACCAATTACAACCACAGCATCATAGCAGGTAAATCATTCATTATACAGTGCACAACAATAACACCCCTCACAATCGCGTACCAAGTACAACAAAGCAACTCATCCACGATAGAGTATTTACCTCATCATTCATCAAAATACATGATAACCATATTTACCATGAACAACATCCATTTGTATAACAAACAGGAGCAATCATATTATAACAACACCATCATTGCACACATTCAATTATGCAAACAACAACCCATTGCACCTCATCATTTATGCAAAACAAGAGTAAACCAGATTTGAAGAAAACGATACTTTTCAAAATAAAATCAAGTTATTGTTGTTATATTTATTTTATATGGTAGAACATTCAATTTAAGGAACAACGTCCAAAACGGCGTCTAAAACGGACTTACGGTTTGAAAGTTACACATTTTTACATTTTCAAAGAAAACAATTATCGCTACAGCACGCGGAGCCACACACAGTTCGCGGCGCGTAACGAATAGAAAACACGCCTTCGCGGTGCAAACACAGGTTCGCGGCGCGGAACGAGAAAAGTTACGCCTTCGCGGCGCGCACCCACCTTCGCGGCGCGAACTGGCAAAAACCAGAGATCTCACATCGATTGACAGCATTACGGGATTCTTCCCAAAATCCCCAAAACCCAAATCAAGTTATATCATGAACCTCAAATACCACCATATCAGCCACATACATGTTATAACACAAATATAACACACAAAGAGGATCATTCAATCATCATAATAGCCATATAATCATACAATTCATCACGTCAAACAATTCCCATCAAAATCATCCCAAAACCCCAACCTAACATATAACCAATTGACACAAACAATGCATCTAAATCAGTCCCATCATCTATAATACGATAAAAGATGTTAACCGGAAGAGTCCCCCCTTACCTTAGCCAAAGATCTTGATTAGCCCTCTTCCTCTTCTGTTCCTCTTTCACGTATCAGCTTTCCAATCTCTCATCTCCTCTGCTTTGTTTTTCACTTTCCTTTTTCCTTTTTCCCAATTTTCTTTATTTCCTTTATTTTATGAAAACATAAAATAATTAGTAGCGGGCTTACTCACTTAGCACCCCCATACTACTAATCTCACAATTCCAGCCCAATGGCCCTTAATCCATAATTCTCCAATAATTCAACAAAATACCAAATAATTCTAAATAATAATTTAATTTCCGATTAAATTAAAATTAGAAAATATGGGGTGTTACAACGGCCGCCCCCTTTCAAGCTAAACCCTAATCTGACAATTTCGCCCAGGCCCAAGAATGAATCAAATATTCATGAAATCTGATACTAACAAAAACAGAATCAAATCCAATAATAACGCAAATCAAATATTGAGAAAGATATTCATTGAATAAAAGGTTTACAAATTGAAATAATAGGACAATCTCAATCAACAAAATCGGAGAACAAAACGTTAATCACTGTTCCAAATAATCTGAATCTAATCTTTCTTAAAACGAATCCTTAACCCTAACTATAAATTGGAAAAGAAATTAGATGAAGAGAGGATTGGGATTTTTTTCTGGAGTGGAACCCTAAGCCGCGAGCATCCAGGACCTTCAAGTTTGGATCTTCATCTCGACCGGACCTGCGAATCAAACAAAAAGAGGAAGGAGATTAGGACGAAGATCACACGATCCAGAATCCAAGTTCATAAGGTAAATGCGACGAATCACTTAGCTTAGGGCTTTGATCTGTACTTGCATGTATGTTTGCGTTTGTTTGATTCGAATTCTGGAAAAGTTTTGGGTTATATTGTTAGGATCTGGGTAAATTAAGGTTGGGGACGATGAAGTTCATGGTTCATAAACGTTTCTGGGTTCCCTGGGTTTTGGATGTTTGAATATTCGAAGATTCCGGTTGACATTCAACCGGAAATCTGGGTTATACGGTGGTTTTGGGGGTGGTTCCGGTGGTTTCCTGGGAATACACGGTGGCCGACGGCGGATTGTGGGTTGTTTTCTGGGTTGCGTTCAAAAGAGAGGAGAGAGTGTTTAGAGAGAGATAAGGTAGAGAGAGAAACGAGAAAGGGAAAAAGAGAGAGATTGGAAAGAAACTCGTTTTTTAGCTTCGCTTGCGCGTCACCGGATGATGACAAGTGGCCCTCCCATGGCCACTTGTCTGCGCCACTGAACGTGATTCAGTGCGCCATCCTTACAGTGATCCCTAGGCTTAAACACATGCAGACCATTGATGATACTATGAGTAGATCCTGGCCCTACACGAACCTGAGTGTCTACCCAGCTCCTCAGCTTCACCCACACCGGATCAAACAGGCTTGAGAACTTAATGGGCCTGACTAATTACTATTCCAACCCCCTCACGTTACTACTTCTTAGAAAATATACACCCCCCTTGCAAACTAAAAAATAAAACTTATTTAATTAATTTTGATAAAAACTAATTGTTTAATTGTTTTGCTTCTTTTGATAATTTAATTTAATTTTCTCCTCGAACCGACTAAATCCATTAGTCGCATTAGACGAGAAATAATTTTTTAATTAATTAATTTATAATCCTATTAATTCTAAACCAATTCTCTCCTCAACCCGACTAAACCTATTAGTCGCATTAGACGAGAGATAAAACTTAATTATAAAACACTTAATTTGCTGCCCGCGATGATCGAATCTATCGATCTGAGTAACCAGCAATGCCCCTTAATCCGTTAGCTATACTGATCAAATCTATTGATCACTGCATCTAACGGTGCCATATCAAATCAGGGTTGTACGCCCAAACACCTAAAACACACTAAACCACGACACTACGGATTTTTATCCTAGGCAATTCAAAATGCCTTTCAGATCAAATTCAAACTAAGATAGGTCATTCAAAAAGCCTTCAAACACTTTCATAATTAATTCTAAGGCGTACAATCCTGTGCCCGAACTACGTTGACTCTGATTCTCCCTAAGGAGATACGTAGGCACTTGGATAACTAAGGCGAGTCCCCCACCCTAAAATCTCAATTTTTTCCCCTGTTCAATTCCTTAGCTGTTAACCTTAACTTTTAGCCATAAAACTTGACCCTTAGATTCAAAGCCAATAGGAAAGGGTTGAGGGTGCCTAACACCTTCCCTCGACCTGATTATAATAACTTACCGCGATCTCTAAACTGCGTAGGGTTTCCTATTCGCCCTTCAGAATAGGTGGCGACTCTAAGTCTAAATATTTAGGGCAGGTTGCTACAGCTGGCGACTCTGCTGGGGAAAATCATCAATGGTGAATTATTATGCTCCTAAGGCTTGAGAGGGTTTAGGTTTGTGGTTAATTATTTAGGTTTGTGGCTAGCTATTAGGGTTTGGCTAATTCGCCAAAATTAGAGTTTGGTTTAGGATTTAGGTTTTCCTTTTTTTATTAAATATTTAAATTTTCATTTATTTATTTATTCATCTGCAATTTATTCATTTACGTTCAATTTAATTAAATATTTTTATATTTGTTATTTTATTGTATTCTGTTGGGATATTATAAATTGCTGTTAAGCCTAAGCGTGGGAATTATAATAATGACCAGAGGGGAATTACATCGCCTACGAGTCTTATTATAATTCCACTCAGAGTGGGTTAAATATTCGGAAAGGTCTGATACGAGGCTCGACCTTGTTGAGGGCTGGACTGGGTATTTAGCTGATCTCTCTAGGAACCAACCCCTAAAATTTGAACCTCATGGACCAATGAGTTGTTCCAAAATCCAAAGAGACAAAAAGTCTCGGCGGCTACGAACAATCCCATGAGACCTTCTAGAACATTCCCGTGGGAAGGGTAGGCTCCTGAGCCGTTACGTCGAACCTATGAACCTAGGGCTTATGTGCTTATGTGTTTAACTGTACGCTTTCATTATCTCTTATATATATCTCATATAATTGTGGCATTCATCATGCATCATGTGCATTCTTGCATCGGGTCTTATCAAAAAAAAAAGGTGATAAAAAAAAGGAAGGAGTTATTATATTTAACCAATGGATGTGGATAAGGCATAAACACGAATAAAGCATATCATTCATGGCATGCATATCATTTTCATGGCATTGAAAGAAGATTTCTCTTTTACCTTCAGAGCAAGAGACCATTGGGAAGGATAATCTAACATCCCGACCGTCTTATCAGACAAGATTTCAGCAAAAGAAATTAATGGATCAGCTAGAACAGAATCAAGCCGCCCTTCGTGAGGAGGTGGATCAACTAAAGGTTAGTGTGGAAGAGGTTAAAGGAGGTATGACTCAGATGCTAGGACTCATGAAGGCCCTACTAGATAAACAAGAAAAGGCAAAAGAGGTTCAGTCTGGGGATACCTTGGTTCAGGATGAGATTCCCAATGACGAAAACCCGCTGCTAGGATTTGTGACAGGCTTTGGCCCTGCTAAGGAAAGACCTCAGGTCCGATCTGTCAGGAGAGCTATCCAATTCCAAGAGAAAGGAGAGGCCTCTCAAGAAGGATTTGTCCCCACTCCACAGACTAAAGGGACAACCCGCACAGTTCGCATTCCTGCTAACAATGTCCCTAAGGATGAAGATTACCTGGATCTACAATACGGAGTACAAGAGGTGGACAACACAGACCAAGCACCTCAGACGCAACAGTCTAATCCCAACTCTAGGGAAGACTTCAAGGACAGTGAACAGATCAAAGCGCTAGAGGAGAGACTAAAGGTGGTAGAAGGATACGATGCTTTCGATGTGGATGCCTTCGAAATGAGTTTGGTCTCAGACTTGACTATCCCACACAAATTCAAGATTCCCGATTTCGAGAAATACGAAGGACTCGCATGTCCGAGGAACCACTTGCGCATGTATGTGCGAAAAATGGCTGCCTATGCCCACGATCAAAAGCTGATGATACATTTCTTCCAAGATAGCTTAAGCGGGGCATCTGTTGACTGGTACATGCAATTGGAGAAATCCTACATCCGAAGCTGGAATGATCTTGCTAATACATTCTTGAAGCAGTACAAGTACAACTTGGACATGGCACCCAACCGGATGCAATTACAAAACATGTCACAGAAGAAGGATGAATCATTCAAGGAGTATGCCCAAAGGTGGAGGGAAATGGCTTCTCAAGTCCAACCTCCCTTGATGGAAAAAGAACTGGTGGACATATTTATGAGTACTTTGCAAGGACCATACTACGATAACATGGTCGGAAGCATATCTTCAGGGTTCTCGGACTTGGTAGTCATTGGTGAAAGGATTGAAAATGGGATAAAAAATGGGAAGATACAAGGGGTACCCTCAGGTTCCTATCAAGCAAAGAAGTCATATGATGGGAAAAAGGAACCCAACACTGTGGGGGAAATCCTGGTTAATCAGACCTCGTCACTACAACAGAAGGATCAGCAAAAGCAACAGGGTGGCCAACGCCCCTGGAGGTCCAAGCCAAAACGATCATTTACTCCATTGCACATGCCACTGTCTCAAGCTTTGCAATACCTTCTCAGTCAGAATTTGATAACTCTGCTACCTCCATACTCAACTCCAACTAACCCCGCTCCTGGATACAAGCATCATGCTAGGTGCGCTTATCATTCAGATAGTCCTGGTCATGATACAGAGGATTGTGGGCCGTTGAAACACAAGATCCAAGATTTAATTGAAGAAGGACTCATTGAGTTCGAAGAGCCTCGCAAGTCTAATGCTATAAGTGGCTAGAAGGAGGGTTTTCTTAGATCATTAGTTGTTTTCATTTGCAATTTCCTTTCAGTTTGTTTAAACATTGGTTTGCAGTATACGCTATGTACTTTACAATAATCATTAATGCATTGCTTACGTTTGTCTTGGTTTATTCCTAGTGTTTTCACTATATTAAAAACTGTGTTTTTACTTGGTTTTATTATTTGTGATATTCAACTTTTGTTCAAAGATGTGTACCTTTAGAGGGAGAATGACGAAAACGATACCACAATACCATACAGTACGCTTTCGAACAGACCGTGTTGACGATGTACAGGCATTATTTCAATTCCAATACAGTGGAGATATAAGGATGTTAATCCCTCGTCAACCCCTTTGAGCCTAAGAAGTAGGAGTTTTCCTTCACGTACAAAATAAAAACCCTCAAAATATAACCTGGGATAGGGTAGGTGTTCAGTTAACTTAATTATCCCAAATTGTTCCTTTGAACATAATCACTGATGGTTCCCCGTCATAATTAAGCCTGACAGTCAATGTCCTCAAAGAAAAAAATAATAACGCAAGGCCTGCCAAGTCAAAACCTATTAAGGAGACTTAGGCAAAAGTGGGGCATCCCGCTGACTGTAATTTTAAATAAACAGTTCAGGCAAAAATTAGGGAAAATAAAATTAAAAAAAAAGAGGGTCACTATACACCCTTGACAAATGGAAGATATTACAAAAAGGAGAATGACTGCCATCGCAAAAAAAAAAAAACTTTGGTTTTTGAACCATCATGAATGTCAGTATTACAATACCCAAAGTCTTTTGGAGTTTAAATGCACAGTTAACTGAGCATAGGACTGGAGAACATCACGAAGATTGGGATGGGTACAAATAAACTTTGAGCCATTATCCTTTGTTTCTTAAAACCGTGAACCGGGCCACGTTACAACCCTTAAAAGTCCTAACTGAAGCATGGTTAGTTCGAAAGCATGCCGTTACCAAAGGTATCCCGACTCCTTAGGGTCTACTATAACTCTTGAGTTGATATCACTTTCTTACAAAAAAAACTCTATTTTACTCAAAAAAATGTTTTTAAACTTTCAAGACAGACGTATGCATTCGCATCTTATGAATTTCATTATAAAGCACACTCGTCAATATAGATTCAAATGTTTTAACATCAGGGAGAAGTTGCATGGGGCATGGCTAATGGCTAAAAATCCCACCGACAGTCGAAATAAGCTTTAAAAGCATATCAAAGAAGAAATATCTCTTACGCCTGACTCGGATGGCTAGTGTATACACAAGGCATAGCCCGTTGTCATCCTATTTATCTGGGGCAATCTAATCAAGATCCATGGGATCTCTCAAGGACTCTGAATAGCCCATGGGGCAAGTCCATTACTAGGGGGCACATTACAAAAGGTCACTCAGTATCAAATGTTGTCAATACCACTCTCACGTCCTTTCCAGGAACTTTTATAGAACATCTCTCAATCTGTCCATGTGGTCTTCTTTAAGACATGTTCAAATATCTATTATCCTTTCTAGGAGCCCTTTTCAAATAGTCTTCTTTAAGACACATTCTACAAACCTTTCCAAGTGTCTCTCGTCATTTTCAGAAATCTTTTCAGATAAGTCTTCTCTAAGACATATTCCTTTCTAAGAACCTTTTCTAAGTAGTCTTCTGTAAGACATCTCTTAACTTTTTCAGGTAGTCTTCTTTAAGATATTCCTTACCCTTTTCGGGTAATTTTCTCTAAAAAAAATATAGCCCTCATCCTTTCCAGGAACCTTTCTAGGTAATCTTTTTTAAGATACCCATCAATCTTTTCAGTTAGTCTTTTTTAGACATGTTCAAATTCCTCTTATAAACCTTGTCAAACTTTGTTTAAAGTACAGTCCTTTTTAGGGCGGTATCCCATCCTTTCTAGGATAGTCTTCTTCGAAACGTCTTTTCCTGAGTTTTGTTTAAAACACTACATTCCTTAAAATAGTCTTTGTCCTCTATAGGAATCTTGTGACCTTCTTTGCAAACGTGCCTTCCCGAGCTTTGTTTAAAGCACAATCTTGTTCAAGACAATCTCATATCCCTTCCAGGAACCTCTTCAGGTAATATCCTAGAAGACATCATCTCATTCTGAGTAGTCAGCAAATTTTTTGTCCATCGGACACCACCAAGACACATGACTAATTCTGAAAAGCATCTGCTTCACATTCGAATCAACACCTAGCATCAGAGAAATTGGTTAATCAAAGGCAATCGTTGCTAATAAAGATCCCTGAACCGGGTGAACCACATCTAGGGGGTTCTCCTAAACAGGGGCATACAATCAATGATACTATTGACTGGGGCATATCTTTAAAGAATTCAAATACTGGGGCAGTACATATCAGGTTCATGGCACGACATGGTAATATTCGAGTTCCCTCTAAGGATAATTCCTTCAGGATAAATGTTGCGTCTCTCAAAATTTCTGATACTGAGGAAATCACGCTAATATCACACAAGGAGCATGGCTGCATAATCGGCCTGCCTACGCCTGTATTATTCACAACCTACAGTGCGGGATTATTGTACAGACATAATTCTCGTTTATTTCGAGAATATCATTACATGACACATGCATCATGACATTGCATGAAATCAACATTTGCCTTTTCAGGACACTCCAAAGTCAAAAGGATATTATCATCCAAATACGGTGCAAATACAATCGTTTCAACGATTTAATCTTAACAATTTCGATGCTTCATTCCGGGCCTCTCTTCAAAGGCAATTAAAAAATAATCAAAGAATTTCTTACCTTTCAAGGTAGTCTTCTCCAAGACGCTTATCAACCTTTCTAGGTAGCCTTCGCTGAGATCTTTTTTTTATCCTCTCTAGGAGTCTTTCTATGACGATTTTGTTTAAGATATTTCATATCCTTTCTAGGAATCTTTTTAGGTCAGTCTTGTTTAAGACGTTTCATATCTTTTTAAAAGCCTCTCTAGGTAATCTTGTTTAAGAAGTTTCATATCCTTTCTAGGGATCTTTTTAGGTCAGTCTTGTTTAAGACGTTTCATATCTTTTTAGAAGCCTCTCTAGGTAATCTTGTTTAAAACGTTTCATATCTTTTTAGAAACCTCTCTAGGTAATCTTGTTTAAGACATTTCATATCTTTTCAGAAGCCTTTCTAGGTAATCTTGTTTAAGACGTTCATATCTTTTTAGGAGCCTTTCCAGTTTAGTCTCGTTCAAGACATATCATAGCCTTTCTAGGTAGTCTTGTTTAAGACATATCTCAATTTCTTTAGGTAATATTCTTCAAATATTTATCCAATCTTTTCTAAGACATATCTTGATCTTTCAAGGAACTTCTCAGTCAGTCTTCTCTTCCCAAGCTTTGTTTAAAGCCTAATCTCCTCTAAATCAGTAATCATAGTCTTCTTTAGGTCAGTGATCTGCCCTTTTCAGGAACCTCTCCAGGTAGTCTTCTGTAAGACATTACTTCATCTCCCCTCAAATGCAATCCGAACAAGGATTTGCACACATCTCAAAAGGGTTAAACAAATTCAATGGGTGATAAGGAGATAAAACGTCGGAGTTGACATACATACATACTCATGTGCATACACGCAACATTTACATGCATAAGCATTCATACATGTACATTGTACAAACAACAGGCTCATATGCATACACACGATGCATACGCATTTACAAAAATCACCTATACAGGTAAACTTGTCCGAACTAGGGCAGATGACTCCTATTGATGCAAGCGAACTTGCTAGAATATTAGCAAGTAATCCTTCTGGGTTGCGCAAACTACGAGAACTTACTAAAACTATAGTAAGTGGGGTTCATAAACTGAGAAAGCTTGCTAGCACTATAGCAAGCTGATCACACAACTAACTGCAGGTCCTCGCTATGTAAGGCTCAGGCTTTAGCAGGACATCTCGTTTCTCCCACACTCAAGCACAAGGTAAATTTAGGGGTCTTCCATTATTTAATAACCCTTCGATCCGAAAAACGTGAGACCTGCGTATTCTCACGCCATTCGATCCAAGGTAATTAAATAGGGGTAGCTGTCATACCCCAAAATTTACCTGTTTCATTTCTCATTTATTAAGGGCGTTAAAAATTAGGAGCCATAGGGTTTAGTATACCTATTATTAAACTCGCTCTCCTATAAAACTCCCTGATGACGAGTGGAGGTGTGAGTAGTAAATATTGGAGATCCAATTCATTTGGGCCCAATTATTTCCCATTTTTATTTTAATTAATAAGGTTTTTTTATTATTATGGGTTAGATATATATACTATTATTAAAGAAGGGGGGGTATATTCAAAATAGGGGTGTGTGTTGATACATATTTATTTGGCCCATCAGAATAGGCCCCTTAATCCATCAAATTCCGATTTATTTATTATTTTGATACCATACATATACATATTTTAATTTGTTTGCTAAAAATGTTAATTAAATTAATGTGTTTAGTTAAGATAAAACATTATTAAGAAATTATTAACTATTTAAAATTATTTGTTAATTTTCTTGATGGTGTTGACCGAGTCAACTAGGGTTACAAGGAGAAACCCTGTTCATCTTCTCCTTCCCACGGCCGCCCCCTTTCAAGCTAAACCCTAATCTGACAATTTCGCCCAGGCCCAAGAATGAATCAAATATTCACGAAATCTGATACTAACAAAAACAGAATCAAATCCAATAATAACGCAAATCAAATATTGAGAAAGATATTCATTGAATCAAAGGTTTACAAATTGAAATAATAGGACAATCTCAATCAACAAAATCGGAGAACAAAACGTAAATCACTATTCCAAATAATCTGAATCTAATCTTTCTTAAAACGAATCCTTAACCCTAACTTTAAATTGGAAAAGAAATTAGATGAAGAGAGGATTGGGATTTTTTTCTGGAGTGGAACCCTAAGCCGCGAGCATCCAGGACCTTCAAGTTTGGATCTTCATCTCGACCGGACCTGCGAATCAAACAAAAAGAGGAAGGAGATTAGGACGAAGATCACACGATCCAGAATCCAAGTTCATAACGTAAATGCGACGAATCACTTAGCTTAGGGCTTTGATCTGTACTTGCATGTATGTTTGCGTTTGTTTGATTCGGATTCTGGAAAAGTTTTGGGTTATATTGTTAGGATCTGGGTAAATTAAGGTTGGGGACGATGAAGTTCATGGTTCATAAACGTTTCTGGGTTCCCTGGGTTTTGGATGTTTGAATATTCGAAGATTCCGGTTGACATTCAACCGGAAATCTGGGTTATACGGTGGTTTTGGGGGTGGTTCCGGTGGTTTCCTGGGAATACACAGTGGCCGACGGCGGATTGTGGGTTGTTTTCTGGGTTGCGTTCAAAAGAGAGGAGAGAGTGTTTAGAGAGAGATAAGGTAGAGAGAGAAACGAGAAAGGGAAAAAGAGAGAGATTGGAAAGAAACTCGTTTTTTAGCTTCGCTTGCGCGTCACCGGATGATGACAAGTGGCTCTCCCATGGCCACTTGTCTGCGCCACTGAACGTGATTCAGTGCGCCATCCTTACAGTGATCCCTAGGCTTAAACACATGCAGACCATTGATGATACTTTGAGTAGATCCTGGCCCTACACAAACCTGAGTGTCTACCCAGCTCCTCAGCTTCACCCACACCGGATCAAGCAGGCTTGAGAACTTAATGGGCCTGACTAATTACTATTCCAACCCCCTCACGTTACTACTTCTTAGAAAATATACACCCCCCTTGCAAACTAAAAAATAAAACTTATTTAATTAATTTTGATAAAAACTAATTGTTTAATTGTTTTGCTTCTTTTGATAATTTAATTTAATTTTCTCCTCGAACCGACTAAATCCATTAGTCGCATTAGACGAGAAATAATTTTTTAATTAATTAATTTATAATCCTATTAATTCTAAATCAATTCTCTCCTCAACCCGACTAAACCTATTAGTCGCATTAGACGAGAGATAAAACTTAATTATAAAACACTTAATTTGCTGCCCGCGATGATCGAATCTATCGATCTGAGTAACCAGCAATGCCCCTTAATCCGTTAGCTATACTGATCAAATCTATTGATCACTGCATCTAACGGTGCCATATCAAATCAGGGTTGTACGCCCAAACACCTAAAACACACTAAACCACGACACTACGGATTTTTATCCTAGGCAATTCAAAATGCCTTTCAGATCAAATTCAAACTAAGATAGGTCATTCAAAAAGCCTTCAAACACTTTCATAATCAATTCTAAGGCGTACAATCCTGTGCCCGAACTACATTGACTCTGATTCTCCCTAAGGAGATACGTAGGCACTTGGATAACCAAGGCGAGTCCCCCACCCTAAAATCTCAATTTTTTCCCCTGTTCAATTCCTTAGCTGTTAACCTTAACTTTTAGCCATAAAACTTGATCCTTAGATTCAAAGCCAATAGGAAAGGGTTGAGGGTGCCTAACACCTTCCCTCGACCTGATTATAATAACTTACCCCGATCTCTAAACTGCGTAGGGTTTCCTATTCGCCCTTCAGAATAGGTGGCGACTCTAAGTCTAAATTTTTAGGGCAGGTTGCTACACAACGATCCAAGAATTCATCAACCGTGGTGTATGCTTTGTTTGATGCAGAAAGAAAATTATTAAACTGTTACATAATTTTATACCAAATTCAAAGGTATATATGATGTGTTGAATGAGTTACAAACATTAACAGAATATTCATGTGGGGCCTCCATGGGTCCCAAACGTTTCAATTCCATTTCAAGTCGGACCACGACATGTAGGCTAGTCAATAAAACTTAAGGCTTCTCCCGACTTCTTCAATGTCCGACAAAGTCTTGAGGGAAACTATGATGGACCGGCCAAAGGCCGTATTGATCAATGCCTAATCCATGTCAAATCCACTCTACTCGACACAAAGTATAAAAAACTTCACATGCTAAGAGCATGGTTTAATATTCGATCTCCATTTTTATTATACTCATCTTGAATCTTGACCTAGCTTGGGTGTTAGAGTGCTAACCATGCAGGTCCACCATGCACCACCGTAAAGGAGAATGGAGCCAACGTTCAAGATCGCTAGTTATCCAACTATCTTCATTTCTGGTTCCTAAGTGGAGCTATAGCATCCATTTCTGATTCTCGAACTTAACCAACCCATATGAGATAAATCTATTTTAATTCTTATTTTAATGTTAGGACTATTAGATTAATAATGCAAGTGTGAGTTAGTGGGGAAATAGTCTCACATTTGATATGAATGTGGTGACTTGAGCATTTATAAGTGGGAGAACCCACTCATTATTTGTATCAAAATATTCAGGAAGTGGTGTCCCGTTGCAAGGTGTCAACGGCGGTACAAGTGAGGGGGAGCATTGTGGATTCACACTGGCACTTTAGAGGAGTGTTAGAATAATAATGCAAGTCTGAGTAAATGGGAAAATAGTCTCACATTGGATAGGAATGTGGTGACTTGAGCATTTATAAGTGGAAGAACCCACTCACCTATCACCTTAAGGTGTTGGGTGACTAAATGGTGTGTCTTTCACAAAGGTGTCAAGTCCTACACTATGTATCAATGCTCCATAGTAAAAAAAACTCCTCTAACAAGGACAAATTTAGGAACCCCACCAATTGAATAAAACAAAAACGGGTGATTAAAAGTTTGTTGCCTCACTCCAAATAGCAATAAGCCTACTATTTATAAAATAAATTATAAGAAAGATTTTCAGATTAACAATTTGGATAAAAATACGATATTATGACAATAATGATTCATGTAGTCGATTAGTGGAATAAGACTTTATTGTTTTTGTTTGTTTATTTATAAGAAATGTTATAAATTAAAAAAAAATTTAGAAATTGTTTTGAATTATTGCTTACCTTGTTATAATAAAATATGTGTTTATTAAAAAATTCAAACTATAATAACATATATATCTTATTTAAACTTGAGAGAAAAAACTTCAAATGCTTAAATATAAAGGTATAGCTCAAATAAATAATATATATAAATAGTGATGTTTTTCTTTTTATTCATATATAGTGATGCTTTTATTAATTATTCTTAAAATTTTAGTTGAATCTAATTCAACCCTTATAAAATTGTATTACATCACAGACTTAGCTGTCTTAAAATTTGGGTTGAATATAAGTCAACCTTATTTGCAAGGACTACCTGTAATAGCACTTACAGGATAAAGATTAAAGGGTGTATCCCAAGCATATGCAAATTGATTAGCATCATTTCCACTCAAGGCATGACCATTATATAGGAGACAATTGTCACCCCTCTTAAGAAGAATTGTATTGTCAACAGGCATAGTACTTTGAAACCCTTGACAATTCAATACTATTTGGCTTAATGGACAGTTGCACTTGTTAACTATAGTAACCCTCCATTGAGTTTTGCCTCCTATTTTTGCACCAGTCATTCTTGTGATAATGAAAAGGCTGTTCAATGGACATTGAGCATAGGTTCCTGAAAATTATTTTGGACAAAAAATTACATTAAAAAATGTACATGTTTATAAGTATTTGTCAAAGTTTTAAACAATAGCATTGCGGTCGCGTAAAGGTTTTAGTGATTTTAATCGGTACAAATATTATAATAGTAATATTACAATGTGAATTATTCACGGTTTCTTTTTCATCATAAAAACAGTGAATAATTGTAGCAGTATCAACCCTTTTCAATATCGTTTTGTCGCGTATTATCAAAGCATACCCGTGATGAGCAGAGTAATGAAGATGATGGAAATAAGATACTTGCAGGTGGTTGCCATGGTCCTTGATTGCTTAATCTTGTGGTTTTTTCTGGTTTAATTTATATTTAAAATAACTGTCAAAGTCTTGAGGAAGGAATAGTACATATATAGTGTTTTGTATTGGAGTTCTCTTTACTAAAATGGTAAACATAATAAAAGTTATTCAAAACTCTTTTTATTTTTTAATACTTTTCTTAAATTTAGCTATTAAATTTTTAAGAATATACATATTTTATTTATCAAAAAAGTCAAAAGAATATATATTTTGAGATTGAATATTTTTTGCAATGTTTAAGTATAACATCTATTTCATAAATAAATATTTCATTTATACAATTTCATAACTTAAAATAATAATTATTTTAAAATTTAAATTTAAATTTAAATTTGTTTTTTCTCATTTATTATTTTTATTTATTGAGTTTTATTTTACTTAACTACTATTAACTAATAATAAAAGTGTTTTAATAAATAATGTTATTTTATTAATTAAGTTAACATAATAATTTTTAATTTTTAATGACAAATAATTATATAAATAAACAGATACGGAGTTGCAAATACATAGTGTAGCAAATAAACAATACCTATATGCACAAAAGTACACCATAGAACAAAATGCAAAATAAATCAAACATAAATATCGAACAAAAAACAAGACTAGAAGAGTTTCAAAAAATCGGAGCTACCAATAGAAGAACTAGGCTAGAGTCCAGGAAGAACGGACCATCTTCGACAAAGCAGAAACCAAATGACACACTTGAACCACTCCTTTTTTGTCGCTCTTATTCCGAACGGGGACTCTCCCTTAGACCTTGGTGATTTTAGACCTTTTTCTCTCATTGGTTATCTTTATAAGTTTGTGGCTAAAGTCTTGGCAACTAGGTTGATATGGGTCATGGATTCTTTTATTTCTCTAAAGCAATCAGTCTTTCTTAAGGGTAGGCATTTGTTAGGCTGAGTGGTTTATTTTGAATGAAGTGGTGAATCTGGCTAGAGTCTCCAAGAGGGAATTATAGTGTTTAAATTGGATTTTGATCTTTCATGGTCTATTTTCTAAGAAGGTTTGGGTTTGATGTGAGAATACAGGCTTGGATCAAAGCATGTGTCTTCTCGGGTAGCCTTTTTATGTTGATCGGCGTCACGATTAAATAGACCAGTATCAAAAGGGTTCTTAAGTAAAGGGAAACTCTAGAGCCTTTTATCTTCCTTTCAGTGGTGGAGGGTCTCGGTGCCTCTATGAATATGGTGGTTTTGGTGGGGTGTACTCGGATTTTAAGGTTGTTTTATGAATAGGAAAGTTTAGAGGTGTCTCATCTCCATTATATGGATGATACTATTTTTGTTGGGGTCCTATCTCTATATAATATTTTGAATATTAAGGAGATTATTAGGATTTTTAAACTCGCATCTAACCTTAAGAATATTTTTTCTAAGAGTTGTACATTTGGAATTAATGTGGGGATGAAGTTACTGGACTTGGCGGAGGATTTCTTGAAATTCATATCAGGTAGACTTCCTTTTAAGTATTTAGGGCTCCTGGGTGGTGTTTAAGTATAAGGTTGTATGGATGACATAGAAGGACGTGTGCAAGCCTAAGAGGGGTGGTGGTTTAGGGGTCAAGGATCCAACGCTTGTGAACTTGACGTTGTTAAGTAAGTGGACGGTTCTGTGAAAGAATATTGTTTCTTCTAAATATATAGCTCATGTGTGTGGTTTCCTGCGGGGTGGTAGGATGACCGGTATAGTGAATATATCATTCTAGTGGAGATGGATTTCCCCTACTAGTTTCTAAATATATCAATATTCATCCTGGTTTACCTCTTCTTGTTCCAAGGCTGTTAGGGATGGTTTGAATACTAGCTTTTGGCATGATGTTTGGGTAGGGAAGGTATCGTTATGAGTCTCTTTTGATATGTTGCTCCTCATATTGGAGAAAAATATATAGTTGTGGGGTTGATGGGGAACTAGGTAGGCGAGGTTTGGGTTTGGGACTTTAGGTGGAGACGTTCTCTCCTTGTCTGAGAGGAAGAGCTTATGGTGGAGTTATTTAGTTTTGTAGTTAGGGTTGTAAATCAGGTTCGGGAAGATGTCTGAGAGTTGATTTCAGTTCCATTGAAAGGCTTTTCGGTGAGGGTTATCTATGTTAGGCTTTCCTCTTTGGAGGATGGTCAAGAATTTATACCAGCTCGGGTGATTCGAGGGTTGACAAGGGTCTGGAAGAGTTAGGGCTGAAGGAGTGAAAAACACTTAGAAAGGGGGGATTGAATAAGGGTTTCTTCTAAAAATGGTAGATAAAAATAAATCACACAGTTATTTTTACTCTGGTTCGTTGTTAACTAAACTACTCTAGTCCACCCCTGACAAGGTGATTTACCTCAACTGAGGATTTAATCCACTAATCAAACTGATTACAATGGTTCTCCACTTAGATACCCTCTAAGTCTTCTAGAGTCTACAGATCACAACTTGATCACTCTAGGAACTTCCTTTTACAATCAATGTAAAATAAAATATTACAAGAGATGAAAATGCTTCTTAATAAGCTATAATCACAAAGTGATTTTTCTCTTAAGTTTAAGTTCTAACACTCGCTAAAATTTTACAAAGTTGTGAGGTTGAAGATGAAGTTCTTCTAAGATTTTGTGTGATTTCAGTTTGACAGCGTTTTGGTACTTTGCGTTCAAGAGTCGTTGCTGCTTCTAAATCAGAACTTCTATATATAGGCAGTGAAAAAATGTGACCGTTGGGAGCATTTAATGCTTTGCGTGAATAGTACACTACTGCATTTAATGTTTCACTCTTTTGTCAACTACCTCGAGTCATGCTTCAACTTCTTTTTCTGACTTTGTCTTTTGTAGCTTCTAACGTTCCTTTTGTCAGTCAGAGATTTGACGTTATAGCCTTTTCATCTTGTACTTGCTTCTGGACTTAGAATATGTAGAATAAACATTTGAATATCAGAGTCTTCAGCTTTGGTGCAGATGCAACTTCTGTCTTCAGACTTTAGAAGTGCTTTGGAGCGTGATACCATCAGAGCTTCAGAGCTTTGCTTCTGACTGCCATCTTCTGATGCTTTCCAGATCATGTTCTGATTTCTTCAAGACCATCTTCTGATGTCTGCCAGACCATGTTCTGATGAAGCCATCCAGATCTTCTAGGTCAGAGCTTCTGAACGCTGATTTTGTGAATACTCTTTTAGACTTTTCCTGAAATGGAAAATGTGAATAATTAGAGTACCACATTGTCTTATACAAAATTCATATATAATGTTATCATCAAAACTAAAAATATTGATCATAACATTTCTTGTTCTAACAAGGGCCTTCTAAGGTGGTGTGCAATTTGTCTAGGTCATGTAGAGTATATAGATCACTTGTTTGTCCACAGTAAGGTTACTTCCTCACTCTAGTATAAGGTGTATAGGTTTGTGGGTAGGTATACACCTCTTACACAACCTCCAAAGAGATATTTCAGGGTCATGGTCAGGGTAAACGACTCTTTTATGGTTGGTATCGATATGTCATTTCGTAGTATGACATATTTGGAAAATGAGTAGTAAAATTATCTTAGATTAATATCACATTATCCTCTTGTAATATAGGTGACTTTCGCTTTACCCCTACAATATATATATTTTTTATCACCCCTTGTAATATATATTTTTGGATTTCCCCCTAAGCGTACAAATAAAATACAGAATGTGAAGGTAAATAATAAAAAATATTACAGAAGGTAACTTTTGCACTTAGAGGGAAAAAGACATAGACTTTAACATTTCAAGGGGTGATCCAATTTTTTTTATATTGGGGTAAAGTGAATTGCGCCTATATTACAGGGGGTATTGTATATTTAACCCAACTTTTTTTAATCGTGAAAGAATATCGATTAATCATTGGATGACTATGATTATTACTTTGACTTGGATGTGGGTTCATGTCTATGCTACCATTTTTGCTTTTTGCTTGATTGTGAGCGAGACCAACTCTGATGCCATCGCTTTAAGTGGTGTGTTGAGTGGCCAACTGCCTTTTTTTTCTAGGTGATTGCGATTACCTCTCTTTAACTTGCCCTTTATAGGGATGAAGTACAAGGTGTCTTGGTGTAGGCATTTCCGTAGTGTAGGTAAGTTTGTTTCGATTTTGTGGTTTTGGTGTAATAATTTGTTTAGCCAATTTTTATTGTTATAGTACCATGTTGTTGGCCTTGTTTGTATCTTGTAACATATAAAAAATGGTGACCCTCTATCACTAGAACTGTTAAAATGGGCTAGCCCATACGGGCCGGCCCGTCACGCTCGAAAAATTATAGGTTTGGGCCTTAAAATTGGAGTCCATATTTTTCAAGGCTTTTTAGCCCAACCCTGAAAAGCCCGCTACACATTAGGGCTAACCCATATGGGCCGTGGATAGCCAATTTGGCCCGCCTAATTATAAAATTTAAAAATATAATAATATTTATATTGTCTTACTCCAAAATAGAACATTGATTTTTCGCACCTCACAAAATTTTATCTCTATTCTATTCAATCTTTCTATTTTAAATATTTTACATTAATATAATCAACATTCTTTCATTGTATTATATTAGTTTCTCTCTTATGTTAAATATTCAAGTATTATTTTATACAATTTAGACATATATTGTATTTAGAAACACATTATAATATTTATAAGAGATAATATAGTAATTAAAACTATGTATTATGTTTAAATAATATAATTTTTAATTTTATTTATAATAAATATTATGGAGTTTTTATTTTGATTTTTTTAAAATAAAAAAGCCCGTTTAGGACCGAGTAGCCCAAAGCCCATCTAGAGTTGAGCTCGGGTAGTAATTCTTGAGTCCATATTAAACAGGACATTTTTGATCCAACCCTAAAAAATTCAGGACCCGTCAAAAGTGACCCATTTAAGGTCGGGTAACCCATTTTGACAACTCTATATATCACTATACCACATTAAATAATGCAAATGTTTTTGCAGATGCCTTAATATATATAATATTTGTTAAATGGGATCTCTTTTTGTTTCAAAATACATAAAATTTTGGAGAACTAAAACCCTAGCTTTAGTAGCCTTAAACTTGGGTCGGTCATGCTATTGGTTCCCGAACTTGACATCTCAACTCAATTTATATTTATACGAATGTGTGAGATGTACAAGTTCAAGGACTTTTTCAGCTACATTTAAATCAAACTCTAAACTAAAATAGAAGCACAAATATAGGAACACATAAAGGCAATGACTCGCATACGCGTCTTAGGTGAAAAATAAAAAAAAATGTCACACATGCAAGAAATTATCTCTCAATTCACTACAAGAAAATTTGAAACATTCTAAAAAATTAACTATGATCATTATTATCTATACAACACATCTTTAGAAGACATGAAAGAAACGCTCCACCTTCTCTGTAGAACTTAATCCTAAACACAAACTATCAATGGAGTGGAAAAAGGAACATAGAAGGGTTTTCGATCTATTGGACCTAGATGGGATAGTAGTCCGTCTTTTGGAGTTTGTTGGGATGAAACTAAAGACGAGTTGCCGTCTATTTTCTACTCGGAGATACCGGATAGGATCAAGGAAGTGGACATTTTTTATCTGTTTGGTTGTCATGGAGATGTCGTAGAAGTGGTTATTTTACCTAGAAAGAATAAATAGGGAAAGAGGTACGGCTTCTGCAGGTTTGCTGGGCTTGAAGACGGGCGGATGCTTGCCGTTATATAAAATAAAATACACGCTAACGTCCCAACGTATGAAAGGAATAGGAGGTATGGGCGATTGGGGTTTAAGGAGATAGGGTAAGGATGGAAGGAAAAAGCATGCGGTACTAAGGATCTTTAGAAGGAGTGGGCGCGGTTAGATTCTCTTGCACAAGTCATCAAAGGAAGATATTTTTCTGAAGCAGGGCTGATGGGGAAGAAGGAGTTTGCCACATCTTCTAGTTCTACTTTAAGCTTCGCATCAGGAAAATAAACTAAAGGTCGTTTAGAGAAGGCTTTTGTGGGAGAGGTTTTAATACCTGGATCTACCTACAATATTCAAACCCATTTTGAATTGGAAGGTATGTTCTCTATTAAAGTTACACCTTTGGGGGCTAGTTTGTGTTTGTTAGAGGAGATGGAAGAAGGTTTCATTAGTGAATTGATTGGCGACAGATCAACGTGGTGGAAGCAATGGTTCAAGGGGATTAGGCCATGGAAGATAATTGATGTAGATACACAAAGGGTCATGTGGATTCACATTTATGCTGTGTCGTGCCATGCATGGTGTTCGGAGTTTTTCGTGGCTTAGGTTAATTCTATCGGTTCTTTCATTTGTCTGGACGAGAATACGGCGAACAAATCTAGCATGGATATCGCAATATTTATGGTGAGAGTCCCAGCACTATTTTCCTTAAAGGAGTATGATAAAGTATCGATAGATGGAGTGGACTTTAATATGGTTTTTAGGGAGGATTCGTTTGGACCTGTTCGCATCAATAGCACAACTTTCTCCAAACAAACAGAGACGTCTAGTTCGGCCGAAGATGGTAGGGTTTTATCCGGTGGATATTTCGATAATAGGTCTACGGATAGGGAAGATGTTGATGTGACGAAGGGAAGTAAGCAGGCGAAAATTAGCAGTCCCGATTTCCTAAAAAGTCAGAGGATACAGCAAACCATAAAGTTGCTTTTTGTTTACCCAATTCTTTTGACAAAGCAGTGGAAAATGCTAAAGTTATGGAGGATATTGGAAATGGTAGTAAGGGGTCTAGTCATACTTTATTAAATTGCAGAAAGTATTATGCAAAAGGAGGTTTGACTGCCTCTTCAGACTCAACAGTCTCATGTACATTCACATCGGGTGGGCCCAGTATGGAATTTAGAGAAATAAGAAATGAAGAGAGAAGGATAAGACGTAAGAAAGTTAAGTTTAAGAAGTGCACTAGTTTTGTTAGGCCAGGTCAAAAGGCTAATTCCAGGCCCACAGAGAGGAAGGGCCAGATAGCAGAAAACAAACTTGGACCAATTAAGGGAGCAGGAGCTGGGCTTAGTCATACAAACTCAGACCCAATTTCTCAATTCTTAGTGCCTGAGATATTTTCAAACAGAGGAAAAGCGGTGGTCCATGGGGACCAATCGGAAGAGTCAGATCTCCTAAGAATCAACAATAGACATCTGATTTCACTAAAAAATGGAGGGGGAGAAATGCTCTGGAAAGCGATCAGCAAACTTGGAGTTGTATCAACGCAGACAGAGAAAAACTTCAAGAAGAAAACTCTTGATCTGGGGGTTTCGAGTTTAATGCCAAATGATGGACAGAAGGGGTATGTGAAAGAGTATCAATGATCATCGGTTCTTTTAACATCAGAGGGGGTTGCAACCTTGTGAAGAGGAGGATAATTCATCATATCATTAGCAAAGGAAAGGCGGACATTTTAATGTTGCAGGAAACGAAGCTTAAATCTTGCTCCTACTCTATGGCTAAAAGTTTCTGGCGCGAGGATGGTGTTAAATTTTCTGCTACTAATTCTGAAGGTATGTCGAGGGGCTTTTAATTCTGTGGAAAACTTGTAATGTGGAGGTTGTGTGTAGATTCAGGGGAGCAAGGTTCTTAGGGGTTAAAGCTAGATGGAAGGGGAAGATCTTTTATGTTTGCAATGTCTATTCACCCTGTAATATATCTGCAAAGTGTGAGTTATGGTGTAACATTTTAGTTGTTAAGGAAAAGTTCAATGATGGTGAATGGTTGATCGAAGGAGATTTCAATGCTGTTAAAAATGGAGGGGAAAGGAAGGGTAGGACGGCTGTAGGAAATCAAAGGCATATTCACGACGGTTTTTAACCGTCGCCATTTATAGTTTAAGTTAGTTCCGACCCGTCATGAAATAGCGCGGCGGTTGGTGCGACGGTTTTAGCAACCGTCGCGAAACAGGTTGGAGACACATGATTCGGCGACGGTACCACAACCGTCGTAGATTGTAAATTGTGGCCGTTTTAACAGTCTCAACCTGCCAAAATCACCGTCGTAATCTTCAAATTTTCTTCTAGTGAAATAATATTGAATGGGACGAATTCGCTAATTTCATAAGTGATACCAGTTTGGTGGATATTCCGTGTAAGGGAAAAATATATAGTTGGTTTAGCAGCGATGGCAAATCTAAAAGCAGGATTGATAGATTGTTAGTGTCTAATAATATTTTGAAGTGGTGGGGAGTGGTGGGACAGCATATAGGCAGTAGGGATATCTCTGATTAATGCCCGGTGTGGCTAGTGGCGGACAAAGAGGATTGGGGCCCAAAGCCTTTCAAGTTCAACAATGAGTGGTTCCAAAACAAAGAATTCTTGGGATTTCTAGAGAAGGAATGGAGGAAATTGGAAGTACTCGGTAGAGGGGATTTCGTCTTGAAGGAAAAATTGAAGCTTCTTAAAGTTAGAATAAAATGGTGGAACGAAATTTTTTTTGGCAAGTTTGATTTGGAGAAGGAGGAAGGGGTTAGGGAGATTAATTTAATTGACGATCTTCCTTCGGATGTGGAGGTGGAGGATGGTGCTAGAAACAAGGAAAATAGGAAATTTTGGTCGAATCTTAAAATAAGAGAGAACATGATCATTCAAATGTCAAGAATGAAGTGGCTTAACGATGGAGACGTTAATAGCAAATTCTTTCATGCGGAAATGAAGAAAGGTTTGAGAAGAAAATTTATCAGATCAATCTCTACTCCAAGGGGTTGATTAGTACGGTGGAAGAGGTGAAAGGGGAGGTTTTTGGACATTTTGAGGCTAAGTTTAAGGAGAGTGACTTGAATAGACCGGTTCTAAATGGGCAAGTGTTCAAATCATTGAGTGGGTAAGAAAAGAGATATCTTGAATCTCCCTTTGAGGTGAGGGAAATTAAAGAGGCGATATGGAGTTGTGAGTCTTCTAAGAGCCCGGGTCCGGACGGTTTTTCTTTGTTGTTTTATAAGAAGTGTTGGTAGTTTATTAAGGAAGATGTTGTCTCTTGCTTTAGGGACTTTCACTCCGAGGCAGTTCTTTCCAAAGCCATTACATCGTCGTTTTTTGCCTTGATTCCTAATCGATTATTTGTTGTTGATTTTGAAAATTTTACGCATTCTTATTATTGCTCTAATTTGATTTAGCCTCCTTGTTATATTGTGCCTTGGGTTGATATTTAGCTTTAGCAGACTACTTTTTATATCCCTTTTACATTTAGATTGCACCCATTTCTCAAAGAATGCTTAAAACTCAAATAACTCGTTAGCAATAATAATTAAAAGATTAAATAAATAATAAGCCACTTATTTAGAAGGTTAATAATTTTTTTTTGACATTTCAACCTCTAAAAAGTGTACCGACTTAAATCCCAAGTAGAGTTGAGAAAACTCCCCTTTCTAGGAAACAACAAAATACTATCGTAAATCCTTCTCTGTGAATCATTTGATACGAGTTTGGATAAACACCGAGACTAATAAATCCATAAAAACTTATCACCTCAACCTACTAAGAGGTTAAATGATCATCATAAATCATTATGAATGTTAAGAAGCATCCTCAACAAAAAGTGTTTTGGTCACATATGTTTAAATACACCATCAGCGAACATACTTGGATCACAAACATGTCAATCATCAAATGCCATCATGTAAGATCTTCTTTTGTATACTCAAGTTATATAGTTTCTTTGAAAAACTTCATTTAGCATGTAATAAGGCTTCAATAAAGCTGCAAAGCATCCTTGGAAAACAAATTAGATTTCCACCTTCGTTTAGACTTCATCTAAGAAGTCTAGGGTTATTTCATTTAGACCTTATTAGTTTGTCATAACATAACAAATCTAAGTTTCAAAGCTTATTACAAAACTAGAATTTATAAATACGGGGATTCAAATTCGTCGAATTTAAGCTTTTACTATATGATCTACTCAATTTAAAAATTAATACATATTTTTTCAAGGAAGACCTTCAATTTGATAGAATAAAATTTAGGTGTTCTTTCCCCTTAGTAAATGTACTTAGGGTTTCTAGCAGCTATTTTACTTCACTTTCAAACGAGACACATGTCTTACATTTACTATCTTAGTTTTTAATTGCTATTTTCTAGAAACTCAATATAGTATCTAAGATCTAAGTTTCTCTTTTCAATCTTATCATGTTCCTTAATTAACTTACTATTTAATTTAAATTGTTGCTTGTATGATAAATTTGTTATCTCACAACTATGTTTTTCATCTAATAATTTAAAGCAAACTTCTTTATCTGATGAAGGATCTTCAAATATTCTAC
This sequence comes from Vicia villosa, assembly GCF_029867415.1. NCBI lineage: Eukaryota > Viridiplantae > Streptophyta > Magnoliopsida > Fabales > Fabaceae > Vicia > Vicia villosa. The sequence continues at coordinate 28,761,207 of NC_081183.1, read as the reverse complement.
CAGAGGTTGCTTCTTCAAGATTTCTCATTGATGTCACTTCTTCATTCTCATTAATTCTTTCTAATATTCTACTAGATGAAACTTCTTCATCTTATTTGTATTCTCTCCTTGATGAAGTTTCTTCATTGTTAGACGTTGAATCTTCTAAGGATCGTTTGTCCATTAATATTTTTCTTTCAAATGAAACTGCCAAAGTTGACGTTTGTTCTTCTTCTTCAAAAGAGCTCTTTGATGAAGTTACTAAATATTCTTCTGGGATTTTTGAACTCGTTCCTGTGAAGTCAAGACTCTTTATCTATTGTGTTTTAATGAAGACAAAGTGAAAATCAAATGATCATGTCAAAAAGTATGGAAAAAGATTCAAGTACATTTTATCAATTCAAGTGTTCAAGACTCACCATGTGTGAAAGCTAGCATTAAATAATTCAAGAATTTTACTTTGACGACTTTGCATTGATCTTGATTGATAAAGGTACAAGCATGCATTTATATTGATAAATTTAGTGCTCAACTATTCTCCAAAAAAATCACTTGCATGCATTGGCCATTTGAGTTCAAAATCACTTTTAAATAAATATCTTTAAACCATGTTAAATCACTTTTAAGAATATTCTATTTACTTGGATAAATCAATAGATATTTCATAAGGTTGGTTCAAATAATTATACAACTTATCATGCATAAAAACCTTTGATTCAAATGCATAAAATAAAAAATTAAATAAAATAACTTTTTTTTTTGAAATGCTGTCAGCACTTATTAAGTCAGGTCTGAAGTTGACTTAACAAAACTTGATGTTGTTTGAAATTTGAATAATTATTTGAAATTCAAAATTGCTGCGAACTTGTTAAGTCAGGTATCCGTTTGAACCGACTTAAAAAGTCTTGTACGTTTTTTAAAAAAACAGCAACTTTTTAACACCTTTTCATGCACTCTTCATGAAACCTTTTCATTTTAAATTGACATTTTTTCATGATATTTTTTCATGACTTCACCATGGTTCATAAAGGTGTTATGCTTTTATAAATACATTAAATTTCAAATTACAAATCACCTCTTCAATAGCAATTTAACAAAATTGTTATCATTTAAATTTCAAAACAACTGTTTGTGTTCTTGAACTTTCACAAAGAATTTTTCTACATGCATTTCCATATTAGTCTAGAAAAATTCATATATTATTTACAAACACTTGAGCATTATATTCTATCATTATAAATTGTTTGTTTGGAAGAGAAGATCAATTATATTGATACATCACTCAAAGTGATAATTATTCTACAAATTTCATATTATCAAAAATCTTGTTGTATTCATATCTTATTTTTCCATAATTGTTGGAATTAAGATTACTTGGTTTTATATTCCTTGTTGTCCAGGATTGTTGGAAGCAAGAAGTTGAAAGTGAGAGGATTGTTCTCATTTCAACGTGATTATTCCAAGAGGATTGTTCTTGGTGGTTGAAATCTTGTTGTCCAAGATTGTTGAAAACAAGTGAGTCATTAAGGGAGGATTGTTCTCTTAGTGTACTTAGTGAAAATCCAAGAGGATTGTTCTTGGTCGAAGAGGATTGTTCTTGGTGTTTGTGTTGGTCTTGTACAAGTCACAAACTATAGTAAAATCTCTTTCATGTTGAAAAGGGACTGGAGTACTCTCGGATTGTGATGGGAACCAATATACATCATTGTGTTCTTTACTTTTCGGCATTTACCACTTTCATCACAAATCAAAAACCAGAAAAGAAAGAAACATATGTATAAACTCTTGCACCAAACCAGAAAAATAAGAACAAGTATTCTAAAACCGGATAATTTTTCAAAGTCCTAATTCACCCCCCTCTTAGGCGCACTCTTAAACTTACAATTGGCATTAGAGCAAGTTATAGGTAACTTGTTCCTAAAAGATCCTAATGGCTTCCGCAAATCAAAATCCAGTTTTTAGAGACGGTGATAATAACAACAAGCCTCCATTATTTTGTGGAGAATACTTTGATTTCTAGAAAATTCGGATGAAGGCTTATTTAGAAGCACAAGGAGAAGAAATATGGGAAGCAATCCATTATGGTCCCTTTTTCCTACAGCTGTTGTCGATGGTGTTGAATCAACAAAGCTGAAAGTTTCATGGAATGATGATGATAAGAAAAAGGTCCTATATGATAAAAAGGCAATCAATCTTCTTCAAGGTGCACTTAGCATGGACGAGTTTTTTCGTGTCTCTGCATGTACAATGGCAAAAGAAATATGGGATACTCTTGTAGAAACTCATGAAGGAACTGTTGAAGTTAAGAGATCTTGATTAAATATTTTAAGTCAAGAATACGAGTTATGTAGAATGCAACCCAGAGAATCTATTCTCGATTACAAAAGAGATACGTGCACTTAGTAAATCACTTACGTGCACTTGGGAAGAAACTCACTACCGAGGAACAAAATCTCAAAGTGCTTAGATCCTTATCAAGAGAATGGAAACCAAAAGTAACGGCGATATCTGAGAAGAGGAATCTATCTAGAATGACTTCCGCAACATTGTTCGGAAAACTTCAAGAATATGAAACGGAACTTGGAAGACTTGAAACACATGAAATTCAAGTAAAAGATTCAAAAAACATGCCTTAAAGACGAGAGTCAAACATCATGATAGCAATCAAGAAGAATCCACTAGTGAAGAAGATGGTGATTTTATCAAGAAATTTGAAAAGTTTCTAAGAAAAGAAAGGAAAAAGGAGATCATTAAAGGGGAAACACCAACAAGGAAGGTTAAATGTTTTGAATGTGAATAAAAAGGACATATCAAAAGTGAATGCCCTACACTTGAAAAGAAGAATAAATACTTCAAGAGAAATAAGGATAAAAAGTCAAAGAAGGCATATATAGCATGGAAAGATAATGAAGTAAGTTCATCTTCCGATTCCAAAAGCAAAGAATGTGCAAATCTAACATTGATGGCTTCACACCATTTCGATGATGAACACGATGAGGTTAGTAATGAATTTTATCTTTATGATAATGATGCACAAGGTGCGATAAATGAACTCTTGAATGAATGCAAAATTCTATACAAAACAATAGCATCTCAAAAGAAACAAATTTCGTCTCTAGAAGAAAAAGTCGAGAAAATGGAAAAATAATTTAGGGATGAAAAACAAAAGATAATTAGTGATCAAAAACATAATCATGTATGTAATAATTGTGAATCACTTTCATTCCAAATTGTTCAATTAAAGAGTTCTTGAAAGGTATGAAAAAGGAAAAATTGGGTTGGAAGGGGTCCTTAGCCAACAAAGATTTTCTAATGATAAAAGTGGTCTTGGTTATTCAAAGTTTCACAAACCAAGTACTAGTAAAATTATCTTTGTTAAAGAAAGTGACCAATCCAACAAGGAAGTGAATAAAGCACAAAAGGTTCATTATTATCATAAAAGAAAAAGTTTTTTTAAAAAGAAATCTTATGTTCCAAGATATCAAAGCAATTTTGTACCTACTTGCTTTTATTGTGGTATTGTTGGTCATACACCTAATGCTTGCTATGTTAGAAACTTTAGTATGACAAGTGGATATTATGTGTGAGTTAAGAAAGGAACTAACTATGATGGACCCAAAGAATATTGGGTACCAAATCAAACTTAACTTGTTTTGTAGTTTTGTTTAAGGACCTCTATAATTCTATGATGTTATGATAAATTAGGGTTCTAAGCATTTGATGAGAGACATAAACTAACTTTAAAATCTAGTTCTCAAAATTCAAGGATTATTTCATACGGGGAATACCTTAAAAGAAGAATTTTTGACATTGGCAAAGTAAGAGTACTAACTTTCACATCCATTTGGAGATGTACTTGATGTTGAAAGACTAAAGAAAAATCTTCTAAGCAAAAGCCAACTTTGTGACAAAAGCATCAAAATCATATTCACAAAATATGAATGTTTTGATGAAGTCACTCATGAGGTAAAACTCAAAGGTATAAATTGTTAGTACAAGAAATGTTCTGATCAATATTCTTATTTTTGATAATAACATTATGTATGAATTTTGTGTAAGAGAATGTGGTACTCTAATCCTTTACGTTTTCCATTTCAGGAAAAGTATAAAAGAGTATGCACAAATCAGCATTCAGAAGCACTGACCCAGAAGTTCTGGATAGCTTCATCAGAACATGGTCTGGCAAGACATCAGAAGATGGTCCTGCAAAATCAAAACATGAACCGGAAAGCATCAGAAGATGGCAGTCAGAAGTAAAAGCTCTGAAGATCTGATGGTATCACGCTCAAAGCACTTCAAGTCTGAAGACAGAAGTTGCATCTGCACCAAAGCTGAAGACTTTGAAATTCAAACGTCTATTCATCACATTCTGAGTCCAGAAGAAAGTACAAGTACAAAAGGCTATAACGTCAAATCTCTGACTGACAAAAGGAACATTAGAAGCTAAAAAAGGCAAAGTCAGTAAAAGCAGTAAAAGCATGACTCGAGGTAGTTGACAAAAGTGTGAAACATTAAATGCAGCGTTGTACTATTCACGCAAAGCATTAAATGCTCCCAACGGTCATTTCCTCTCAAGTGCCTATATATAGAAGTTCCATTCAGAAGCAGCAAACAACACTCTTGCGCAAATACAGCGAAAACTGTCAAGCTGAAAATCAAAGAAGAACTTCATCTTCAACCTCACAACTTTGTAACTTCTTAGTGAATGTTAAGAACTAGAACTTAAGAGAAATATCACTTTGTGATTACAGCTTTATTAGAAGCAAGTTATAATCTTGTAAACATTTATTTTTACATTGATTGTAAAAGGATTTCCTAGAGTGATCAAGTTGTGATCTGTAGACTCTAGAAGACTTAGAGGGTATCTAAGTGGAGAACCATTATAATCAGTTTGATTAGTGGATTAAATCCTTAGTTGAGGTAAATCACCTTGTCAAGGGTGGACTGGAGTAGTTTGGCTAACAACGAACCAGGATAAAAATAATTGTGTTCTTTATTTTTATCTACCATTTTTTAGAAGTTACACTTATTCAATCCCCCATTTGTAAGTGTTTTTACTCCTTCAATTGGTATCAGAGCCTGGTTCTAGGTGCAAGCACTTAACCGTGTTAGACAAAAGATTCAGGGAGAAAAACACAAATCAAAATGGTTGAAACAACTTCCACTTCTACTCCTGAGCAAAACAACAATGGTAACAATGGAAGTAGTAGCTTCAATGGTTACAATAGACCACAGTCTTTGATGGTGAGAATTTTGAGTATTTGAAGGATAAACTTGAAAGTTACTTTCTTTGTCAAGATGGTGAATTATGGGACTTAGTGTTGGATGGTAACACACATCATGTGAATGCACGTGGAGTCAAGATTACAAGACATGCTATTAGTGATGACCAAAAGAAAGAATTCAAGAACCATCACAAGTCAAGGACCATATTGTTAAATGCTATCTCTCATGCTGAGTATGAGAAGATAACAAACAGAGAAACAGCTCATGATATCTTTGAATCCTTAAAGATGACTCATGAGGGTAATGCTTAAGTAAACGAGACGAAGGCTCTAGCTCTAATCCAGAAATATGAAGCATTCAAGATGGAGGAAGATGAGAACATTGAAGCAATGTTTTCAAGATTCTAGACTCTGACTGCTGGATTGAGAGTGCTTGATAAAGGCTACACCAAAGTTGATCATGTAAAGAAGATTATCAGAAGCTTACCCAGAAGATGGGGACCCATGGTGACTGCCTTCAAGATTGCCAAGAATCTGAATGAGGTGTCTCTTGAATAGCTGATAAGTGCCCTAAGGAGTCACGAGATCGAGCTGGATGCAAATGAGCCTCAAAAGAAAGGTTAGTCTATTGCATTAAAATCTAATAATAAAAAATGCACTAACGCTTTTCAGGCTGAAGAAGAAGAATATGACCAGTCAGAGTCAGAAGAAGAAGAAGAAGAAGATGATGAATTGTCTCTAATATCCAAAAGAGTAAATCAACTCTAGAAAAGCAAGCAGAGAAAGTTCAAGAACTTCAAAAGACCTGAGAAGGGAGAATCTTCTGAACACAGAAGATCAAGCAAAAAGAAGGTGACGTGCTATGAATGTAAAGAGCCTGGACACTACAAAAATGAATGTCCAAAGCTTCAGAGAGAAAACCCAAGAAAATATTTGAAAAGAAGAAAGGTCTTATGGCTACATGGGATGAATCAGATCCATCAGATCAAGAGTCAGACTCTGAAGATGAGTAGGCCAACATAGCACTGATGGCAACAATTGACGCTGGTGGAGAGTCTACTTCCGATTCAGACTCTGATGAGGTATTTTCTGAACTTACTAGAGAAGACCTTGTTTCCAGCTTATCTGAACTTCTGGAAGTTAAAAGTCAACTTAGTATCAAATACAAAAAGCTTAAAAAGCTCTTTGAATCTGAAACTAAGAGAATTGAAATAGAAAATTCTAAACTTAAGGAAAAAGTCTATTCCAAGTACTAATAATATTCTGAAGGAATATGACTTAAGCTTCAGAAAGTTCTTATCTAGAGGTATAGGCAGAAGTCAGCTAGCCTCTATGATATATGGTGTAAGTGGAAACAAGAGAATAGGCATAGGCTTTGAGGGTGAAACCCCATATAAACTTGAACCTGTTGATGAGATGATTATCAAATACAAACCTTTGTATGAACAGTTAAAGTATGGCCATTCTCATGATATTAAGCACACATCTCACTCTAAGAGTTTTCACATAACACACACCAAGAAATATGTTGCTACACACTCTAGAAAATCTTATGATAATTCTTATGCTAAATCTCAGTTCAATCAGAACTTGAGAAGAACTAACCCAAAAGGACCCAAAAGAATCTGGGTACCTAAGAAAAAGATATTTCTTGTTGCAGATCTCCTTCAAGGCTCAAAAGACAAAGGCAAACATATCATGGTACCTGGACTTTGGGTGCTCACGACACATGACGGGAATAAGGTCTATGTTCCAAAGCCTGGAACTTAAATCTGCTTAAGAAGTAAAGTTTGGAGGGAACCAGAAGGGCAAACTAATTGGCTCTGGTACCATATGCATTGGTAACTCTCCCTCTATAACTAATTTTCTATTAGTAGATGGATTAGCTCATAACTTATTGTCCATAAGTCCATTAAGTGACAATGGTTATGATATAATCTTTAATCAAAAATCTTGTAAAGCTATTAGTCAGAAGGATGGCTCAATCCTATTTACTTGCAAGAAAAAGAACAACATTTATAAGATTGATCTTTCAGATCTTTAGAATCAAAAGGTTACTTGACTTCTGTCTGTTAACGAAGAGCAGTGGGTCTGGCACAAAAGACTAGGTCATGCTAGTTTGAGAAAGATTTCTCAAATTAACAAACTTAATCTGGTAAGAGGACTCCTTAATATGAAATATAAATCAGATGCTCTTTGTGAAGCATGTCAAAAAGGGAAGTTTTCAAAACCTGGATTCAAGTCTAAAAATGTTATCTCTTCCTCTAGGCCGCTAGAACTTCTGCACATTGATCTTTTTGGCCCAGTCAAAACAACATCAATCAGAGGGAAGAAATATGGATTAGTCATTGTAGACGACTATAGCAGATGGACGTGGGTAAAGTTCTTAAAACACAAGGATGAGTCACATTCTGTGTTCTTTGACTTTTGTACTTAGATTCAATCTAAAAAGGAATGCAAAATCATAAAAGTCAAAAGTGATCATGGTGGTGAATTTGAGAACAGATTCTTTGAAATTTATTTCAAAGAAAATGGTATTGCCCATGATTTCTCTTGTCCAAGAACTCCACAGCAAAAGGGAGTTGTAGAACGAAAGAATAGGACTCTACAAGAAATGGCCAGAACCATGATCAATGAGACTAATATGGCTAAGCATTTCTGGGCAGAAGCAATTAACACAGCGTGTTATATTCAGAATAGAATCTCCATAAGACCTATTCTAAATAAGACTCCTAATGAATTGTGGAAGAACAGAAAGCCCAACATTTCATATTTCCATCCATTTGGATATGTCTGTTATATTCTGAATACTAAAGATCATCTTAATAAGTTTGATTCTAAAGCTCAGAAGTGTTTTTTACTTGGATATTGTGAACGCTCAAAAGTCTACAGATTATACAATACTGAAACTCTGGTAGTTGAAGAATCAATCAATATCAGATTTGATGATAAGCTTGGCAATGAAAAGCCAAAGCAGTTTGAGAATTTTGCAGATATAGATATATCTAACTCAGATCATGAAGAACCCAAAGGAAAGAATGATGCAGAAGATCAAGTTGCAGCGTCTTTAGAGAATCTCAGAATATCTGAAGAGCCAACACTTAGAAGATCTTCTAGGCTCAACTCTACTCATTCAGAAGATGTCATTATTGGAAGCAAAGATGATCCCATCAGAACAAGAGCATTCCTGAAGAACAATGCAGAATGTCAATTTGGTCTAGTATCTTTGATTGAGCCAACTTCTGTTGATCAAGCTCTGGAAGATGTTGACTGGATAATTGCTATGCAAGAAGAGCTAAATCAGATTACAAGGAATGATGTTTGGGATTTGGTTCCAAGACCTAAAGGATTTAATATCATTGGAACTAAATGGATCTTAAGAAACAAGCTGAGTGAGAAAGGTGAAGTCATCAGAAACAAAGCCAGACTGGTTGCTCAGGGCTATAGTCAGCAAGAAGGCATTGACTATACAGAAACCTTTGCACCAGTGGCCAGGTTAGAATATATTCGCTTATTAATTTCTTTTGCCACTCAGAATAACATCACTCTGTATCAGATGGATGTTAAGAGTGCCTTTTATATTGGTTATAAAGATGAAGAAGTATATGTCTACCAACCTCCTGGTTTTGAAGACTCTAAGTCTCCAGAACATGTTTTTAAATTAAAGAAATCATTATACGGTTTGAATCAAGCTCCCAGAGCTTGGTATGAAAGATTAAGTTCTTTCCTTTTGGATAATGGTTTCACAAGAGGAAAAGTAGACACAACTCTCTTCTGTAAAACCTTTAAAAAGGATATGCTAATTTTCCAAATTTATGTTGATGATATTATATTTGGAACATCTAATGCTACACTTGAAAAGGAGTTTGCTAAGTCTATGCAGGAAGAATTTGAGATTAGCATGATGGAAGAACTCAAGTACTTCCTAGGCATTCAGATCAATCAAACTTCTGAAGGAACTTATGTTCATCAGATAAAGTATGTTAAAGAGCTTCTGAAGAAGTTCAATCTGGCTGAAAGCAAAGAAGCAAAGACTCCAATGCATCCAACGTGTGTATTAGGTAAGGATGAGGTAAGCAAGAAGGTAGATAAGAAGATCTATAGAGGTATGATAGGATCTCTTCTATATCTAACTGCCTCTAGACCTGATATTTTATTTAGTGTATGCTTGTGTGCTAGATTCCAATCAGATCCTAGAGAATCTCACTTAACTGCTGTTAAGAGAATTCTTAGGTATCTGAAATGTACTACTAACGTTGGTTTAGTCTATGGAAGATCTGAAGAATACAACTTAGTAGGATACTGTGTTGCCGATTACGTTGGAGATAGAGTTGAAAGGAAACGTACTTCTGGAAGCTGTCAGTTTCTGGGAAGTAATCTGATCTCTTGGTACAACAAGAAGCAAGCAACAATAGCCTTATCAACTACAGAAGCAGAATACGTAGCTGCTGCTGGATGTAGTACACAGATGCTTTGGATGAAAAGTCAGCTAGAAGACTATCAGATATATGAAAGTAACATTCCTATATTCTGTGATAATACTTCTGCTATTTGTTTATCTAAGAATTCTATTTTACATTCTAAAGCTAAACATATTGAGATTAAACATCACTTTATTAGGGACTATGTTCAGAAGGGTGTTCTATCTTTAAACTTTGTTGATACAGAACATCAGTGGGCTGATATCTTTACAAAACCCCTTGCTGAAGATAGGTTTAAGTTCATTCTGAAGAACATCAGTATGGATTTATGCCCAAAATGAATGTGTTGAGAAGATCTGATATATGGATTAGATTTGAAATGTTTATATTCTTATCAGATGTTCTGGTTATGTATGTTCATTTAGACACTCTGATTCTGTTATTTTTCACGCATTCATCATCTCTTCGTTTATGCATTTCTGTCTCTTGTTCTCTCTCTTCAAAAACCCTAAAGTTAAGAAACCCAGAAAATCTCAGTTGTGCTTCAATGGCTTCTTCATCTAATGTTCAACGCAAGGCTTCATCCTCTAAAAATCAAGAACAAGTACAACAACAGAAATTTTTCTTCACTCCATTGAAGACTTGTTTAATTCCATACGAAGATTTGGAAGTTCTCTGTGAATCTATGGTTGATTTTGAAAATCTGCAAGCACACAATTTCAACATCAAAATAGATATGTTGGTTCAAGGATGGGCAAACTATTTTGAACGTCTAATTGGACCGGTTTATCCTCTTTTGGTTAAGGAATTTTGGACTCATGCCACTATTACCCTAACTACTATCATCTCCTTCATGCTAGGTTAAGAAGTTGTAATCTCTTAGAATCTAATAAGGAAGTTATATAACCTCCAAGGTTTGGGTGGAATTACTGGTTCTCTCCTTGGAAGAACTGATTGGGAAAAAGTTCATCCAGAGTTGTTTACTTCTGGAAAAGGCTCACCTCACTCTACAGATATGAAGCCTTCTTACAGAGTTTGGGCGAAGATCATTCTGGGATCTTTCAATCATAGAAAAACATCAAATTCTGCAACCTACATCAGTCAAGATCAGCAGTTCCTTCTGTACTGCATTGGAAAGAGAATGAGAATAAACTTGCCTCAGGTTCTATTCGATCATCTGTGTACTCATGTGAAAGAATCAATGGAAGCAGAACGTCTGAAGAACCCAAAGATTAAGAAGAATACCATTCCAATGGGAAGGTTGATACCAGACATTCTGACTGAGAGTGGTCTGATTGATACTCTGAGAGCAGATGGCTTTATTCAAGATTTGATGGTTGTAAGTGGGAGTACTCTAACTGCTCACACTTTGAGGAGAATGCATTTGATTCAGAAGGTGATCTCCTCTCCAAAGGTGATTCCTGATATTCTGTCCAGAAGAACTCCAGTTGTTGACTTCCCTCAGATGTTCAAGGAAGAACTGTCAGAATTTGTGCAACTCTATCTGGAATCTTATGTAAGAGACGAGTCAGAAGTTGACCCTGCCTGGATTCGTGGAAGAACTCTTCCATCTTTGGATGAGTTAAAGAAAAAGGATAAGAAGAAGAAACAGAAGAAGCTGAAGAGAAAGGTTACTGATGAAGGTCCTGCTGCAAAGAAAGCCAAGAAGCAGAAGAAACCTTCAGGTATTGTTATTTTTGACTCTATACCTGTTAATAGTTCTAAACAAATATCAACAGAGTCTCTCAAAATACCTAGAACTTCTGAACAGCTTCAGAAGCTAATAGAAGATATTGATACTGTAGACACCTCTAGTTTACATTCTTCCTCTGACCTTCCACCTCAGAAAAGACCACCATCTTCTGAACTTCCATCTTCTTCCACCACTTCTAAAAGAAACCGTCCACTTCATTCTGAAACAGTTCTACACCCCCAACCACTAAATGTTATCTTTCCACCTATTCCATCAGAAAATATATTCTCCACTAAACAACCAACCTCCTCTATTCCTAAACCAATTTCACCCATTGTTGATCCTTCATCACCATCCACTCTTTCTGACCCTCTTGTTTCTGTCATTGCATCTGACAATGAAGCAGAATCTTCACCCCCTCCATCCTCTTCAAACATTTCTTTGTTTGATAGAGTTTCTGAACCATATTCAGTTTCTAATCCCTTTGATCCAAAAACCATTCTCAGATATAACCCTCCTAAACCCTCTGTTGATATGCGTTATGAATTGTTAAAGTATAAAGCCAGGTCAGGACTAGATTATCTGAAGGTTGCTCATGATTCCAAGCTGGATCATGTAGCTGCTGGAAAGCTTTGGAAAGCTTTTGGTGAGGATGTACAGGCTGAATTTCTGGACCTCCAGAAAGATTGTTTGGCTGCTGCTTCTGGTCCTGCTGGACTTGCTTTGGAGTAAGGTGGAGGCAAGTATTATCATCCTATCACCAAATGGAAGCCTATGAATGAAAATCTGTTTGTTGATGAGTTAGAAGAATAAAATCCTCTCGCTATAGTTGTATGAAAGCCATATCCTTACAAAGTTCTGACTGGAGATTTTCAGGCTCTATTCAACTGGTTCAGAGAGAATCCTCTGGAAGCTCATCCTGATTTGGTATATCCAGAAGTTGAGTATCCTCCAGAAGTTGAGATTCCTGTGTTTAAAGAGTAATCTGCTGAAGAAATTCCTGTTGAGGAAAATCAAGATGATGCTCAAATGGTTGAAGCTGATGCTGCTCATCTAGTTCTAGAAGACATCCTTGTTGCTTCTTCTGCTGGTCCTTCATCTTCTGTTTTAATGAACACTCTGAAGGAACTCCAACAGAATCAGGCTACCTTGGCTAGTCGTCTGGGCAAGCAAGATGACACCAACGAGGAATTCAGAACTTGGATGAAGAAACAAGAAGAAACCTCCAAGAAGCAAGCTGAAGACACTTCTGAGATTAAGAACCTTCTGGCCGCCTTAGCTTCTAAGTTTAGCCAGTCGTAGTCTGTCTTGTGTATTAGTTGTTTTTCTTCGTTTTTTGCATATTTTTTTTATAATTGCATCTTCTTTGTATTCTCCCTTCTGCTTATTAATGAAATATCTATTTCTTTCTTCACTCTGTGTGTCTCTCATCTGAATCTTTTATGCTTTTTGATGTTATGACAAAAAGGGGGAGAAACTTGATAATTGAATTGATTTATAATATCAGTTGCTGGGCTTAAGTCTCAACATTCCTAACTATTATATTGCAAGTTTTTCTGTCTTTGATAGTTTTGCATGAATGTGATTATCTGGACAAGCTCAATATAGGGAGAAGCAAATATTGAGGAGAAGCAAATATATAGAGAGAAGAAAATCTGAAGAGAAGCATCTCTTAAAGAGTTGAATCAATTAAGCTCAATGTTCTGATACATCTCAAGCTCTTCTATGTTCTGATTCAAGAAGCTATGAAGCTCTGATAGAAGAAAGCCTTCTTGATTCTCTAATAGAAGACTGAAGATAGAGCTCTGATACAAGTGATCTCAAAAAGAAATTCAAAGCTCTGAAGCTGTCCAATGGAAGCTCTGAAGTAAAGCTCTGAATATTCTGAAGTTCAAAGTTCAACGTGAAAGTCTCAACTGAAATGGAAAAATACTCAGGGAAGTCTTTTATTTATAAATTCTTCTAGTATTATCTTTGGGTATTGTCTTTTTTATCTGATATTCTGGATACAAATTCATATCAATTCTATATGTTTTTGTCACCATCAAAAAGGGGGAGATTGTTAGAACAAGAAATGTTCTGATCAATATTCTTAGTTTTGATGATAACATTATGTATGAATTTTATATAAGAGAATATGGTACTCTATTCCTTTACGTTTTCCATTTCAGGAAAAGTATAAAAGAGTATGCACAAATCAGCGTTCAGAAGCACTGACCCAGAAATTCTGGATAGCTTCATCAGAACATGGTCTGGAAAGACATCAGAAGATGGTCCTGCAGAATCAGAACATGAACTGGAAAGCATCAGAAGATGGCAGTCAGAAGTAAAAGCTCTGAAGATCTGATGGTATCACGCTCAAAGCACTTCAAGTCTGAAGACAGAAGTTGCATATGCACCAAAGCTGAAGACTCTGAAATTCAAACGTCTATTCATCACATTCTGAGTCCAGAAGAAAGTACAAGTACAAAAGGCTATAACGTCAAATCTCTGACTGACAAAAGGAACGTTAGAAGCTACAAAAGGCAAAGTCAGTAAAAGCAGTAAAAGCATGGCTCGAGGTAGTTGACAAAAGTGTGAAACATTAAATGCAGCGTTGTACTATTCACGCAAAGCATTAAATTCTCCCAATGGTCATTTCCTCTCAAGTGCCTATATATAGAAGTTCCATTCAGAAGCAGCAAACAACACTCTTGCGCAAATACACCAAAACGCTGTCAAGCTGAAAATCAAAGAAGAACTTCATCTTCAACCTCACAACTTTGTAACATCTTAGTGAATGTTAAGAACTAGAACTTAAGAGAAATATCACTTTGTGATTACAGCTTTATTAGAAGCAAGTTATACTCTTGTAAACATTTATTTTTACATTGATTGTAAAAGGATTTCCTAGAGTGATCAAGTAGTGATCTGTAGACTCTAGAAGACTTAGAGGGTATCTAAATGAAGAACCATTGTAATCAGTTTGATTAGTGGATTAAATCCTCAATTGAGGTAAATCACCTTGTCAGTTTGGTTAACAACGAACTAGGATAAAAATAATTGTGTTCTTTATTTTTATCTACCATTTTTGAGAAGTTACACTTATTCAATCCCCCCTTTCTAAGTGTTTTTCACTCCTTCATAAATTGTTTTTATTTTCATAAATTCTCTACATTTTTAAAAGTCTTTTCCCATCCTTTTTGATAATGACAAAGGTGGAGAAGATATGTATGTGTATGCGTATGCTTGTCTCTAACTATAGCAGCCTAAAAGAAAGATGCAAAAATCTATATGAATCAAGGGAGAGCTTTGATCAAGGGGGAGTTATCAAAGATAGAGGGAGAATTCACATAATAGATTCAAGTTTTTCAAGAGATCCAAGCACCTCAAATTTCAATGGTTTGTCATCATCAAAAAGAGGGAGAATGTGAAGTCAAGACTCTTTATCTATTGTGTTTTGATGAAGACAAATTGAAAATAAAATGATCATGTCAAAAAGTATAGAAAAAGCTTCAAGTGCATTTTATCAATTCAAGTGTTCAAGACTCACCATGTGTGAAAGCAAGCATTAAATAATTCAAGACTTTTACTTTGAAGACTTTACATGGATCTTGATTGATAAAGATACAAGCATGCATTTATATTGATAAATTTAGTGCTCAATTATTCTCCAAAAAATCACTTGCATGCTTTGGTCATTTGTGTTCAAAATCACTTTTAAATAAATATTTTTTTCTTTGAACCATGTTAAATCACTTTTAAGAATATTCTATTTACTTGGATAAATCAATAGATATTGCATAACGTTGGTTCAAATAATTATACAAATTATCATGCATAAAAACCTTTGATTCAAATGCATAAAATAAAAAATTAAATAAAATAACTTTTTTTTTTAAAATGCTGTCAGCACTTATTAAGTCAGGTCTGGTTAACTGACTTAACAAAACATGATGTTGTTTGAAATTTGAATAATTATTTGAAATTCAAAATTGATGCGAACTTGTTAAGTCAGGTATCTGTTTGAACCGACTTAAAAAGTCCTGTACGTTTTTTTTTTTAAAAATAGCAACTTTTTAACCCCTTTTTCAAGCACTCTTCATGAAACCTTTTCATTTTAAATTGACATTTTTTCATGACTTCACCATGGTTAATAAAGGTGTTATGCTCTTATAAATACATTAAATTTCAAATCACCTCTTCAATAGAAATTTAACATCATTGTTATCATTTAAATTTCAAAACAAGTGTTTTTGTTCTTCAATTTTCACAAAGAATCTTTCTACATGTATTTCCATATTAGTCTAGAAAAATTCATATATTATTTACAAACACTTGAGCACTATTTTCTATCATTATAAATTGTTTGTTTGGAAGAGAAGATCAATTATATTGATACATCACTCAAAGTGATAATTATTCTACAAATTTCATATTATCAAAAATCTTGTTGTATTCATATCTTATTTTTCCATAATTGTTGGAATTAAGATTACTTGGTTTTGTATTCTTTGTTCTCCAGGATTGTTGGAAGCAAGAAGTTGAAAGTGAGAGGATTGTTCTCATTTCAACTTGATTATTCCAAGAGGATTGTTCTTGGTGGTTGAAATCTTGTTGTCCATGATTGTTGGAAACAAGTGAGTCGTTAAGGGAGGATTGTTCTCTAAGTATACTTATTGAAAATCCAAGAGGATTGTTCTTGATCCAAGAAGATTGTTCTTGGTGTTTGTGTAGGTCTTGTACAAGTCACAAACTATAGTAAAATCTCTTTCATGTTGAAATGGGACTGGAGTACTCTCGGATTGTGATGGGAACCAGTATACATCATTGGTTCTTTACTTTTTCGCATTTACCGCTTTAATCACAAATAAAAAACCAGAAAAGAAAGAAACATATGTATAAACTCTTGCACCAAACCAGAAAAATAAGAACAAGTATTCTAAAATCGGATAATTTTTCAAAGTCGTAATTCATCCCCCCCCCCTTCTTAGGTGCACTTTTAAACTTACAGTTCCTTCATCTTAAATTAGTTGAATCAATTTGTTGACTTTTTTAATGATATCCTCATTCTTGAATTTTCCTTGGAAGTTATAAAAATTTTCATCTCTCAATTTAAGGATTGGATCAGGTTTCTACTTCCAATTCTTAACTCTCAGATTTTTTTAGAGACAAAGGTTTTAACATGGATTCACATATTTTTAATGGTTGAACACCATTTGTGAAAATAACATTCACATTTATCGAAAGTTTTAACTTCTTTGCCTCGTGGGTTCATTCCTTCTTGTTTGATACTTGGAGATACTCCATAGATCATTTCAATGGTGTCCCATATTTCCTTGGCATAATTATGGTTAAGAACATGTAGAAATTGATTTTCATTTAAAGACATGACCAATAAGATTTTAGTGAGTAGGAATAAATACAAAATTTATTAAAGTTCCCATAATTTAAGATTAATACTTTGAATAAAAATTATAATTCTAGATTTAAGTAGATCAAACCTATCACCATTAAATAGTGGAGGTGTGTTTAGGAAAGTTCTCTTATTAGAAGTAGCGTTGGAAGTCATCTTCCTTCTAAGACTATTAGTCTTTAAACAAGATTTAGGCTATAATACCATTTATTGGTAATGTGATTGTTCCATGGTATTTCCATAAATACCCTTATGTCTTTATAAGACACTGATCACTCAGAAGGACACGGACAAACGAGCTTTCACACTACCTCTCTTTCATGACTCTGAAGCTTCTAGTATTGTTAATATTATCTTTGAGTATTACAACATACAAGAGCCTTGAATATTCTTAATGAGGCTTATGAAATCTTCATGTTGATTACCATTTTCTAAGAGCTGAAAGGTTAAACCACCAGCAAATCTTGAAACAAAAGTCTTCACTTTAATTTCATTTGACCACTGTGTTGACTTCACAAATATATCTCCAAGAGGATAAATTGGTTAAATAGAATAGCTTAATCAATCATCTTGAGCATCTTCAACTATTTGAGTCATCTTTAACGCACTTCACTAGATATCATTTGATATTAGGTGTTGTCATCATCAAAACTAAACATCTACTATGTTGATTTGCAGTTTTGCTCTCCATAAACTTCACCACCTTAGATCATCTTGATAATACCTACATGCATATAGATCCACAATTTCACCTCATTTTCACTGAAAGTTTTATTCAACATGTAAGCATCATTAGAGTTGAGAGATAGGTGCTAGGAACCAATTTTTGTATATAATTGTAGATAATTTTGTGGTTCTTAACAACTCAAACTCTAGTATTTATTCAAGTTTGCATAAAAATAGCTTAAATATAGTAGTTTGTGTTTTAGTATGTAACTTTTGTGCTTAAATTTGTAGGATTCATGATTTTTGGCATTTATTGGAATTTTGTGAAGCTTAAAGGAGGATTTGAACCATTGAAAGTCAGAAAACTGAAGAAATTTGCTGTCAAGCTCGCTTAGCGCAAATTGCAGCGCGCTATTGCCTTTTTTTGGAACCCTTGGAAGTAACTTTGGGCTCTTGGTATCACTTAGCGCGGTCCACTGAGTGCAAATTAATTCTTTTCTCATATGCTCGCTTAGCGAGATTTCACTTTCTAAACTTGTATAAAAGCACTTTTTAGATATCTTGGTGAAGATAATCTGTCTTTCCTTTTGCTCTAAACCGACCTTGTTGAAAGAAAATCTGTTTGCATCCATTTCTTACTCAAAAACAAAGATTAAGAGCTTGAATCTTTGACCCTTTGAAGATTGATGCTATCTAATCTTTATGTCTTACTTCTTGTGCAAGCTACCATGGTGATGGGTAGCTAAATCCTCTTTTTTATCAAGACAAAATGTAATCACCCTTTCCTTTGTATGTTTTCCTTTTGATTATTGTGTATGAACAAGTTATTTTAATATAGATGATATTGTTTGCTTTATCTTGGATTTCTATGGTTTAAATGTGTGTGAAATACAGTTTTTATATCTTGACCTAATTTTATCATCTATCAAAATCTAGACATGGATTTAGTGTTTGAGATTCACTTTGTATCAATTTATAAATGTTATTTGTGTTGTTTGATCGATTGAGAAATCGTTGGTTGAACAATACGCTAAAACTTGCTATACCGTTTCGGACACGGACAATATAGTCGAATGATACGTGATAATATTGATTAATAATGAGTTCATATACATGATTAGTTGAAGACATACAAATTAGGGTGATGAAATCAAGTATTGATACTTCTTTAAAACCTTAAAACTTTCCTTTATTAACTCTTTGCTACTAAAAACTTGTGAATGAACTTTGACAAAACCAAACCCAAAGTAACTCTAGCTTACGACACTATAAATTGTAAAACGACGGTAATATCTCATCAATCCCTGTGGAAATGATAATTAAAAAGTACTCCAATATACTTTCAACAATAGGGAGTGGAGATATTTAATACTTGGTCTTACAAAATTATTTGACTTTAAGTGTTTTTGAAAATAATTGAAAACAACTTCAAAACACCTAGAAAAATCTCCACCTGATCGTCATTAACATTTAAGCTAATAACCGAATTATTCCTTTTTCTACCCACCATCACACCATGATTTTTTTATTTCTCAATATTATCTTTAAGCCTTAGCACACACACCTTCTACCACTAGATGCTACAATCTCATTGTTGTACCCCAATTTTTGACCACTGAGATCCCACCATATTCCAAATAGTAGGTCATCATTATTATCATTATCATCATGCATATATCATTTGCTAACAAAAAAATATAAAAAATTGTTGTTTGTTGCTTGTGTCTCAAGATAGGAGACTGATCAAGAAGAAGCTGGGCAAATTACGGTTCAGAGCCCATAAAGGAATCCAACATTCTCCTATGATTCAAAGGATTCTCTAATCAATATCAAGGCCCAAGGATTGTTCAATTCAAGGTCAATAACTTTCAAGATCACCAGAGGCCCCAATTAGGGTTTTTGACTTAATTCCATTAGGGGGTTGACTTTTAATCAGGACATGGCTCCAAGACTCAAACCATGATTCAAGGGCATCCAAATCAACATTATAATCCATCCATATCATTCATTTGAAGAGGAGAACTTGATTCATTTGGACATCACAAAATTGCAGTTCATCTGGAAAAGTCAATTGTGTGAGTCAACCATTGACTTTTGAGAAAAATGGTCAACTATGAACTTTTAAGGATTCAAATCATCATCATATGATTATTGAATAAATTTGACCAAAGAAAATCAAGAAAATTTATCAAGAATCAAAAAGTCAAAATTAGGATTTTAAGTGAATTTGACCTAATTTTGGGAACTCCAAATTTTGCCTACAAACTCAAAAATCTCCAAACATGAAAGTTGTAGATCTTGATCAAACAAACAACTCATCACAATGAACATTTCTTCAAAAAATGATTATTTTGAGAGATATGGAATTTTGAAGATTATGTTCAAAAACTTAGAAATTGTTTAAGTGTTTTCACTTAGATTTTTCCTAACTTTATGGTCATTTTTCTCCATGATCCCAAAGGAGTTTGAGAAAAATCTTAACAAGGGACTTGAATTATGTAGCAAGGGCTTTCGAAAGAGACCAATAGCATGAAATTCCATGGATTGAGCTAGGAGATATGATTTTGTCAATATGGCTCCTTGGACAGTTGAAAATAAAGAAGAACATGAAGAACATGAAGAAGTTATGAACCAAACTGGTTCAAATCTGCAAGATTCCTTGCTTACAGCCCATGTAACTTGTTCAAGGCACCAAAATCAGAAGATTTCACTTGCTTTTGAGCTATGGTCCAAGTGTTTTATGCATTCTCCAAATTTCATTCCATTTGTGTACAAAAGCTAAGACTTCCATTCTTGAAAAGTAAGCTTTATGCACAAAGTCAATGCATTGAGCTCCCAACTTGTTTTAATCTGAACACAAGCAACCCTAAAGTTCCTACACAACATGTTTAAAGTGTCTAACAGCTCCAAGCATGCTTGTACCTTCCATTGGAACTATGGAATTCACATAACTTCATGAAGAAGAAAAAGTACATAACTTTCACATGAGATCTCCAAATTATGAGATTTTTCCTTCCACAAATCACAAATTATGCCTTATAAATAGAGGCCTTTGCTTCTGAAAACAAACACACAAAAATTCTCAAAGTCACCCTTGATTCCAAAACTCCATTTTAGTGTCATTTCCATTTTTATATCCATTTTGAGTTAGGAAGTTTCTGAGTGCAAGCCAAGCATTCCAACAACTTCTAAACATCATTTGTGAGCTATACATTACCTCCATACACCTCACAAACATCCAAAACTCAGAATCACTTTTTTCACCTCCATTAAAGCTTCACCAAGGTTTAGTCTTGTCAAAATCCAAACCAAACACAAACCAACCAAATTAGCCTTTCCAATAGCTTCTATTTATCATATGGAAGCTATCCATAACCTCTAAACACTTACCAAAACCCCAAACAGAAAATCATTTTTCAAAACTCCATTAAAGGACCTCTTTGAACCATTATCAAGTTCAATTTGGCTCGTGCATTTTCAGGCCTTTTGTATTAGATACCTTCTATATCACATATAGAAGCTATCCAAACACCTGTTTCAGATCTGTAACACCTAGAACATTGAGTTTTAGGCATAACTTTTTGTGTTTGTAGGTGAAATCGAGCTAGAGGAAAGAGAGGTAATCAATCCATTCTAACTGCCCAGAAAGCTTCCTTGGAAGTCATTGGAGCTATTAAAATCCATAGAGCCCTTCTGTAACACATCCAGGAACGAGTTGAATCTCCATTTTCAGAGGTAAGAACCTTGAATTTGGGCATACTTGTTTGAGCATTGTTTTGATCATTTCTTGTTGCCAATCTGTTCACAATCATGTAAGGAATGATAGCCCTAACGTTTTAGGGATTGATTGTTTGAATTTAGAGTTTAATTTAGAATTTGAGTTTTAGGGTTCATACGAAAATTCCAAAAATTCATAAGTTTGATTGTGTTTTAATTGTTGATAATCACATGGTTGGATTCGTGTGTTAATGATAATCACATGATTGAGTTTGTGAGTTTGTTGGCGTAACTATGGTATCTTGTACAGGTTAACTAAGACAAGAAATGGTTTTCAAATTTTGTTTGAAGGAGAAAACAATATGTGAGAGTATATACAATGGTTTTAGAAACATACATAGTGAGAAGCTTTTTTGTGTGTGAAAGTGAGGCCCCCCTTAAAAGTATGAAATTGGGTTAAAAATGAAAAAGAAAATATAATTCTCATTAAAATGATTAACACAATTTTTATGTAAATTAATTTTTTATCCTAAGTTAGCATGCTTGCCCACTAAAACAAATAAAATTTTTAAAATAACTAATAAAAAATAAAATACTTATTTTTTGAATTTTTGAGCTATAAAATGCATAAAATGATCAATTAAAATAAAAGATAATATATTTAAAAATTCCTAAAATAAAATTAAAATACAATTTTTTAAATAAAATAAAAATTAAAATAAACTTAGAAACAAATAAAAGTCAAAAAGTAGAAAAAGTGAGATTCGAACCCTGTACATCTCAATTATACCTCCTTACACTCAAGCCTTTACCAATTGTGATATATCACTCATTCAAAATAAAATGAAACAAAAAAATCATATAATGATAAAAGACCCTGACAATAAAGTTTTAAAAACCGGACTGAGCATCAAACCGGTGAGGGCACTAAGTAACTATTTTATTGATCAAACCACTAGGCCACTAATTGAACCGCATGATGACTAAACCGGATAACTCAGTTGAATAGACCGATTGTTATAACAAAATTATATAGGTATAAAACCCGTCGAACCGGATGATTCAGTCTCTACAAAATTTAACTAACACTTAAATTTTTGGAAAATATCATATCATAAATAAATTCACAAGTTCATAATTTAAATTCAAATTTTAAACATTGGTATCACACGTAACAAAATAGTACAAAATTATAAAGTATAATTTCAAACAAAGTTTAATCACTACATAATCTAATTGAATCATTTAAAAAAAAATTGAATCATTTATAACAAAATAACTCCATTGTCAACTAAATTTAATTTCAAGGAAGGAAAAATTGTTTCAATATTGGGATATCCTTCAATATCAAAATCATATGCAACAAAATAAATCGCATTCGCAACATATTTATTTTGTATTTTTTTATTTTATTTATTTTGTTTTGTATTTTAATTTTTCATTAAAATAATCAAAACGACATCGTTTTAATTTTTCAAAATTAAAAAACATCAAAACACTGCCTGACAAAATTGGGGTATGACAGAGTGGTTGAACATCAAAAACACCAAAACAACATTAAACGGTCGTTGCGAGTCCGACCCCACACCAACATCAAAACATGGGTTCACATCAAAGAGAAGAGAAGTAGCACCGTGTAAATCCAACAACGATTGTGAATCTGGCCACGTACCATCTACCCGACCTCCACCAACCCCTACAGATTCGACCGACACCTCCACCGCATCGCCACCAAACGTTGTTCATGCCTCCCTTGCCGCAGCAACGCCATCACCTCCTAATTTTATTTTCATTGAATTTATTAGCAACGTGTAAGAGAAAGAGGAAGAACATCGTGAGAGAGAAAGAGGAAGAAGATGATAAGAGAGAAGAGAGGTAACTCTTGAAAGAGAAAAAGGAAGACAATTGTGTGTGTGTGTGTGAGAGATGTGGTGTCGTTTTTTTTACCTCCCCGTTTCACTTGGGAGGACGGCACGCTAGACCCTTCACGCGAAATTTGGAAGGAGAATGCGCCCGTGGCGGGATGAATTTTATTTCAGTTCTTCCTACGATATCACACGAACTTTCTTATTTGTCCTACGAGTAGGAAAGGGAAAAAAAGATCTCAACTAAACCCTAGGAGTTTGCTAAGTGTGGGGATTTCACCTAGACTAGAAATTCTGGAGTCCGGGGGGTCGGTTATACATAGGGAAGTGTTTAAACACCCTACATATCTGTAGTACTCTACAGGAACCTTCTCTGTGTCATTTGTGTTTTTGTTTGCTAATGATTATTGGGAAAGTTTCTCCTTTGTATTAGGAGAAGGAATTGAATTGAATAAAAGAAAGACAGACAGATAGACTGACTATTTTTGGTATTTTATTAGCTCGCTGAGATTCCTTGTGAACCTCATGCCTACATATCCCTAATGGAAGTCAGAGCTTAATGTAGTTCGGGGAACTAACTAGGGAAATTAATTATTTTTTTGGTGCCTTGCTTGAAGCTCAAGGTTGAAGCTTTGAATTAAATCTCTGTTTACAGTAAAGAGACATGAAATCATCTTTACAGAGAGGTATTTGTACTATTCTACCACAAACATTTTGAAAGAGTGACAGAATAACTGGATTCATTTCATTAAGAGAGTGACCTTACTTGTGTGTTTGCAAGTATGCTAGTATCTCTTGAATGAAAGAAAGATGCTCGTCCAAATTAGGGAAAGTTACCACATGTCTGGGTTTTACTGCCAGCTCATGCCTTTCAAAATCCTAAATGGGAGACTTGATTGAAATTGAAATTGAAATTGAAATGTTGAAATGTTTGTCTGTTTGAATGTGGTAGAGTAGTAAAAATATCTCTCTATAGAGATAACCTATGTCTATCTATTGTATAAAAGATTTGACTTTAGCTGGCTTGCATGAGGCCCAAGCTTGAGGCTTTTTGATTGATTTATTGACTTATTGAAATGATAACTCTACTTGGGAGAAATTAAACTAAGGAGTTTTTTTTTTGGTGTTCTGTACAAAGCCCAGAATTGAGGCTGACTCTTGAAGGATAGAAAAACACTTAGAAAGGGGGGGTTTGAATAAGTGTAGCTTTAAAAACTTGACAGATAAAAATAAATTGCACAGTTATTTTTATCATGGTTCGTTGTTAACTAAACTACTCCAGTCCACCCCCGCAGAGATGATTTACCTCAACTGAGGATTTAATCCACTAATCGCACGGATTACAATGGTTCTCCACTTAGTCAGCAACTAAGTCTTCCAGAGTCTTCTGATCACACACTGATCACTCCAGGAACAACTGCTTAGATACCCTCTAAGACTTTTCTAGAGTCTACTGATCCACACGATCACTCTAGTTACAATCTGCTTAGTTCACTCCTAAGACTTCCTAGAGTATTCTGATCCACACGATCACTCTAGTTCCTTACAACTTAATGTAATTCTAAGAGTATTACAAATGCTTCTTAAAAGCGATAATCACAACTGTGATATTTCTCTTAATCGTTTAAGCTTAATCTCACTAATATATTACAACAGCAAT
Source organism: Vicia villosa (assembly GCF_029867415.1). Lineage (NCBI taxonomy): Eukaryota > Viridiplantae > Streptophyta > Magnoliopsida > Fabales > Fabaceae > Vicia > Vicia villosa. The sequence continues at coordinate 28,736,586 of NC_081183.1, read as the reverse complement.
GTAGTGAGCTTTGATGAAGATGAAGATTCTGAGTTTAGATTTGAACAGCGTTTCAGCAAGTTAATTTGAATTGTATTGTTCAGGATCGTTAACCTTGCTTCTCATCAGAACTTCATATTTATAGGCGTTGGAGAAGATGACCGTTGAGTGCATTTAATGCTTTGCGTGTTCCGTACAGCATCGCATTTAATGTTATACGCTTTTGTCAACTACCTCGAGCCTTGTTCACGCTGTGTCTACTGACGTAGCCTAGAATAGCTTTTAACGTTCCTTTTGTCAGTCAGCGTAGCTTGCCACTTGTACTTTCTTCTGATCTGATGTTTGTGAATACAACGTTTGAATATCATCAGAGTCAAACAGCTTGGTGCATAGCATCTTCTGATCTTCTGACCTTGAAGTGCTTCTGAGCGTGATACCATCAGAACTTCAGTGCTTCTGTTCTCTTGTTCTTCTGATGCTTCCATAGACCCATGTTCTGATTCTGCTTCGACCATCTTCTGATGTCTTGCCAGACCATGTTCTGATGTTGCATGCTGAACCCTTTGAGACAAAGCTTCTGAGCGTGATACCATCAGAACTTCAGTGCTTCTGTTCTCTTGTTCTTCTGATGCTTCCATAGACCCATGTTCTGATTCTGCTTCGACCATCTTCTGATGTCTTGCCAGACCATGTTCTGATGTTGCATGCTGAACCCTTTGAGACAAAGCTTCTGAGCGCTGAATTATGCGTACTCTTTATATATTTCCTGAAAGGGAAATTGCATTGGATTAGAGTACCATATTATCTTAAGCAAAATTCATATTATTGTTATCATCAAAACTAAGATAATTGATCAGAACAAATCTTGTTCTAACAATCTCCCCCTTTTTGATGATGACAAAAACATATATAAATGATATGAATTTGCGATCAGAAAGAACAGATGGCAAAAGACAAATTACACAGCTATAGCATAAGCATATGAATATGTCTCCCCCTGAGATTAACAATCTCCCCCTGAGATAAATAATCTCCCCCTGAAATAAATACTCGAAGAACTTTAATAAAAGACTTCCCTGATTATTTCGGTAGAGACGATCATATAAGCTTCTGTCTTTAGAGAATTCATAGCTTCTGACTTCTGCTTCCATTGGACAGCTTCAGAACTAGAATTTCTTTAGATTCCTAGAACACTCACAGCTTCTGATTCCTGCTTCCATCTAGGACAGCTTCAGAACTTGAATTTCTTTGATCTTCTGAACATTCACAGCTTCTGACTTCTGCTTCCATCTAGGACAACTTCAGAACTTGAATTTCTTTGATCTTCTGAACATTCACAGCTTCTGATTTCTGCTTCCATTTAGGACAGCTTCAGAACTTGAGTTTTCTGGATCTTTAGAACATTCGCAGCTTCTGATTTCTGCTTCCCTCGGATAGCTTCAGAGCTTTGAATTTCTACCAACATCACTTCATGCTAGATTTGTATCAGAACATTGTTGAATGTACCAGAGCATCATCTGAGCATCTCTACATCCTGAAATGTTACAGAACAAAAACTAAACGACAAAAGTCAGCATGAACGAGTTAGAACATAAAATGTATATTTGAACACATTATATGTATCAGAGCCATATAGACTAAAATAATGTATCAGAGCAAATAATATATCAGAGCACATAGAATTTTGTCAAATCAAATAGACAAATATGGATCAAATTCTATTATCAGTGCTTCTGATTCATTCTTCTTTCTTGCTTCTGATTTCTGAAGCTTGACAGCACTCAGCTTGCTTCAGTTTCCATGGTTTTGCTTCTTGTGTTTGCTTTGAAGATTTTCTTCACTTCTTTATACCTGCAAAACACTTAAACCATATAGAACTTGCAGTTCTTGTTAGTGAATGTGTGGGAGCTTTACCCAGCAACTGATAGATTAATCAAATCATTTATCATTTATCTTCTCCCCCTTTTTGTCATATCATCAAAAAGCAAAAAAGATTCAGAGACAAACAAAACGAATCACACGGAGGAAGGAGATGATTTCATTGAAGTTCAAACAGCAGGTACAGAAGTACATGAAGATAAGAAAGATCAGATGCACAAAGACAGATGCAACGAAAAGAAAGAAACAACACAGACTCAATCTAAGATGGCCCTAGTCTTGACAAGATCTTGGTCAGCATCTCTTGAACCATATTGTTGTGTCCTTCTTGCCTCACCATGAAAGCGCTATACTCAGCATTGAGTGAGCTTTGCTCATCCTGTCTCTTCTGAATTTCTTCTAGAGTCCTTGCAAGACGAGAAGATTCATCAGAAGAAGCTTCACCGCTTTCAACCACAGGAATAGCATGTTGATCTGCAGCTTCCATAGATAGATCATTTGCAGGGATTTCCTCAACAGGAACAGTTTTAGCAACATGATCTTCAGCATCTGCTTCTTGCATAGAAGCATCTCCATATTCTGCAGCAGGAATTTCCGATTCTCCATTCTCAAGTGCCTGAAGAATGGCAGCTAGATTCCTGGGAGCAGAAGGACCTTCAACTACTGGTGGGTCAACAACTTCTGGAATGACCAAGCTTGGGTCTTTCACAGACGGGTTTTCCCTCAGATAGTCAAAGAGAGTCTTGAAATCTCCGAGCAGAACAGGATATTGAGGAATAAAGATAACAATATCCCTGCATGGATTTGCTTCCATTTCAGCAGCCAGTCTTAATACTTCCAATTCATCCACAAAGGGCTTCTCCTCCGCAGCAACACAATTTCTGAGAGGATGGTAGTATATACCATTATCTTCCTCCAGAAGGTAACCAGGGTAACCAGGGGCAGTAGCCACTAGTCTTTTCTGTACTCCCATTGCTTCTACTTGAAAATCCTTGCGAAATCTTCTCCAGAGATTTCTTGTAGAAACATCATCCAGACCATTTAGAAATGCATCCTTCAGAAGGTCTAGACTGCTAATCACCTCATGTCTGAAAAGTTCCAGGTAGGTATAGGGTTCAGGTTCAGGCGGATTGAAGGTGAATTTGTAGTCAGGGTAGAGAAGACAGTAAGGTTTGGATTTTCTGGTAGGTAAGGGATGGGATATTGAAGGTGGAGGTACCGTGGATGAGGAAGAAGGGATATCTGAGAGAATGATTGATGAGGATGGAATATCAGAACTGATAGATTGAGACGAGGATGGAGTGTTTGTAAAGGGAATTGGTGAGAAAGATTTATCAGAAGGAGTTGGGGGAAGAATACTTAAAGGTGTGGGGTTAAGAATGGGAGAGGAGAAGGATGATGGAGAAGGATTTGGTAAGGTGAAGTTTACTTTTGGTTCAGAAGGAGGTGATTGGAGAGAAGGTTTAGGGACAGAAGGAGGTGGAGTAAAAACCTTTCTGGAGATTTGTACAGAAGAAGAAGATCTTGTTCTGCGAAAGGAATCTCTGATCCTTTTATCTCTTCGTTCTTTAGAGTCCACCTTGTCAGGATCATAGGTGACCCTCAACTTCTTGGCTTTCTCAGCCTCATCTTCTTGGGCTTTTCTTTTTAGCCTAGCCTTTAGTTCCTTCTGATCCTTCTTCAGAAGATCAGCTTTGGACGGAAGTAATCTGCCACGGATCCAAGCAGGATCAATATCTGATTGCTTCCTAACACAATCTTCCAGGTAGGACTTGACAACCTGATGCAGTTCTTCTTGAAACAGGGAGGCAAAAACTTCAGCAACAACTCTTCTTGAGAGAATGTCAGGAAAACTTGGGCACACAGAAGGTACATTTTTAATGAGTTCTAATCTGAACAGATCCACACCATTAAAAATGGGACCTTGAACTACTCCAAGCAAATGGGATGCATTGAGTTTTCTGATGGAGTCCAGCACTTTGCTTTCAATAAGAATATCTGAAATCATTCTTCCAAACGGAATAGTCGTTCTTGGAAGGTGAGGATACTTCGCCCTTTCCTCTTCTCTTGACTCAAGGATTGAAGTCTTCAGATTCTCAAACAGAATGTGAGAGATGTTGATCTCAGTCTTTTTGCCAATGCAGAAAAGAGTGTGCTTGTGATCTGGACTGATGTAAGAGGAGGAGAGCATCCTTTTTCTGTGGTGAAGAGAACCCAGAATAATCTCAGCCCATACTCTATAAAATGGCTTCAAGGTGCCTGTGTTATTAGAGTCAATCCCAGAAGACTTAGAGATTTGTTTTTCAACTATTGACCAATCAACAGATGTATATCGAAAACCAGACCACCCTTCTTCATCATTCAGATTATATAGCTTCCTGATCAGTTTTTCAGAGATAACCACTTCATGCCCTAGCACGAATGAAATGATGGCCGTTGGGGTAACCGTTGCATGTACCCAGAAATCCTTCACAAGATCAGGATAAATTGGACCAACCAATCTATTGAGATACTTGGACCATCCTTGCTCAAGGATTCTTGCATCACACTTAAAGCCATTCGCTTTAAGATTGTTGAAGTCCACAGCAGTTTCACATAAAACCTCCAAGTCCTTCGTGGGTATCAAGCAGGTTTTCAAAGGAGCATATTCATAATTTCGTAGAAGGATTTGTGAAGAAGTAAGTCTTTCTTTTGAGGAAGATGAACAGGAGGATGAGTTCATGATGATAATGCTTTGAGATCAAATCAGAAAACTAGGGTTTGAAGAGAAATGCAACGAAGTGAATGCACAAAAGAGAGAGAAAGAGAGAAAAAGAGGGAATGAAGATGAAGCGGGTTATTTAAAAGATTTAAAAAGAAATCATTATGCATTTAATGAGAAATGACATTAGGAGAGAGAGAACACAGTAAATGAAATGATTTAATATAGTTACCTAGGTCGGCGTCTTTTCAACTGCACGCTTTGTACAAACCGTACAGACATGTGTTCACCATCAGATAATGGATGACAGCTGTAAATTTCAGAATAGACTTTACGCCTTCAGATTCTGATCACTGCTTCTGATCTGATCAAGTTTCTCTTCTGGAAACACTCCTTCTGAAGTGTGTTGATATAAATCTGAATGATCTTCTGATCCATTACTTCTGATATACACAGCTTCTGGAGGTTCACTTCTTTGTTCTACAGCTTCTGATAAGACAAAACTGTATCTGCAGAAGTTCTTAAGCTCTTTGTTTCATCAGAAACAAGTTTATCATCAAACCAGATAATTATTGATTCGTCCACAATCAATGTTTCAATATTGTATATTCTGTAGCATTTAGAGCATTCAGAATAATCCAGAACGAAACATCAATGCTTTAGAGACAAACAAAACAGATGGTTTCAAGACTGATAAACTATCTTTTCTGATCTCCTTCAGACAAAGTTTCTTCAACAGATTTAAGTACCAGAACTTGGAAGACAGTCTTTCTTCCCTTCAAGTGTTGAGACCAACTTGAGTCCAGGTGACATGTCATGTTGGTTTTTATCTTCTTTGTCACAAAGAGAATCTGCAAAAGAAATAGTCTTTTTCTTTGGTACCCACATTTTCTTGGGTCCTTTCTTGTTAGATTTTCTCAAGTTCTGATTGAACTTGGGTTTAACATTGTAAGCAATAGGAGGAACAGCATGATAATTTTTAATGTGAGTTTCATGATATTTCCTAGGTTGTGTCACATGCTTTTTGGTGTGTGTTATGTGAAAACTTTGAGCATGTGAAGTGTGCCTAATATCATGGGAGTGGCCATACTTGAACTGATCATACAATGGCTTGTATGTGATTTTCATTTCATCAACAGGTTCAAGTTTGTATGGGGTTTCACCCTCAAAACCAATGCCGACTCTTTTGTTTCCAGACACAGCATATATCATAGAAGCTAGCTGACTTCTGCCAATACTTCTAGATAAGAACTTCCTAAAACTTAAATCATATTCTTTCAGAATATGGTTTAGACTGGGAGTGGATTTTTCTGAATCAGAAGGAGATCCAACATTATTGGATAATTTTAAAAGTTTTTCTTTTAATTCAGAATTTTCCAACTCAAGCTTCTTTGTTTCAAATTCAAATAGCTTTTTCAGCTTTTTGTATTTGAGACTGATCTGAGACTTGAGTTCCAGAAGTTCAGTTAGACCGGAAACTAACTCATCTCTAGTAAGTTCAGAAAATACCTCTTCAGAATCTGATTCTGATGTAGATTCTGATCCGTCATCTTCTGTCGCCATCAGCGCACAGTTGTCCTGCTCATCTTCAGAGTCTGAATCATCTTCTGATTCATCCCAGGTTGCCATAAGACCTTTCTTCTTATGAAACTTCTTCTTGGGATTTTCCTTCTGAAGATTTGGACATTCATTCTTGTAGTGTCCAGGCTCATTGCATTCATAGCACATGACCTTCTTCTTGTCAAATCTTCTGTCATCAGAAGATTCTCCACGTTCAAATTTCTTTGAACTTCTGAAGCCTCTGAACTTCCTTTGCTTGGTCTTCCAGAGTTGATTTAGCCTTCTGGAGATCAAAGACAGTTCATCTTCTTCTTCAGATTCTGATTCTTCAGGATCTTCTTCTCTAGCCTGAAAAGCGTTAGTGCATTTCTTGATATTTGATTTTAATGCAATCGACTTACCTTTCTTTTGAGGCTCATTTGCGTCCAGCTCTATTTCATGACTTCTCAAGGCACTGATAAGCTCTTCCAGAGAAACTTCATTCAGATTCTTTGCAATCTTGAATGCAGTCACCATAGGACCCCATCTTCTGGGTAAGCTTCTGATGATCTTCTTTACATGATCAGCCTTGGTGTATCCCTTGTCAAGAACTCTCAATCCAGCAGTAAGAGTTTGAAATCTTGAAAACATCTTTTCAATGTCTTCATCATCCTCCATCTTGAAGGCTTCATACTTCTGGATTAAAGCTAGAGCTTTAGTCTCCTTGACTTGAGCATTTCCTTCATGAGTCATTTTCAAGGACTCATATATGTCATAGGCCGTTTCCCTGTTAGATATCTTCTCATACTCAGCATGAGAGATAGCATTTAGCAAAACAGTTCTGCATTTATGATGATTCCTGAAAAGCTTCTTCTGATCATCATTCATTTCTAGCCTTGACAGCTTTACGCCACTGGCATTTACTGGATGTTTGTAACCATCCATCAGAAGATCCCATAGATCACCATCTAGACCAAGAAAGTAACTTTCCAGTTTATCTTTCCAGTATTCAAAGTTTTCACCATCAAATACCGGCGGTCTAGTATAACCATTGTTACCGTTGTATTGCTCAGCAGAGCCAGATGTAGATGCAGGTGTAGGTGTAGACTTTTCACTTTCATCAACCATCTTTTACTGAAGCGTTTTTCTCTTCCTGAATCTTTTCTAAACACGGTTAAGTGCTTGCACCTTAGAACCAGGCTCTGATACCAATTGAAGGATAGAAAAACACTTAGAAAGGGGGGGTTTGAATAAGTGTAGCTTTAAAAACTTGACAGATAAAAATAAATTGCACAGTTATTTTTATCCTGGTTCGTTGTTAACTAAACTACTCCAGTCCACCCCCGCAGAGATGATTTACCTCAACTGAGGATTTAATCCACTAATCGCACGGATTACAATGGTTCTCCACTTAGTCAGCAACTAAGTCTTCCAGAGTCTTCTGATCACACACTGATCACTCCAGGAACAACTGCTTAGATACCCTCTAAGACTTTTCTAGAGTCTACTGATCCACACGATCACTCTAGTTACAATCTGCTTAGTTCACTCCTAAGACTTCCTAGAGTATTCTGATCCACACGATCACTCTAGTTCCTTACAACTTAATGTAATTCTAAGAGTATTACAAATGCTTCTTAAAAGCGATAATCACAACTGTGATATTTCTCTTAATCGTTTAAGCTTAATCTCACTAATATATTACAACAGCAATGTAGTGAGCTTTGATGAAGATGAAGATTCTGAGTTTAGATTTGAACAGCGTTTCAGCAAGTTAATTTGAATTGTATTGTTCAGGATCGTTAACCTTGCTTCTCATCAGAACTTCATATTTATAGGCGTTGGAGAAGATGACCGTTGAGTGCATTTAATGCTTTGTGTGTTCCGTACAGCATCGCATTTAATGTTATACGCTTTTGTCAACTACCTCGAGCCTTGTTCACGCTGTGTCTACTGACGTAGCCTAGAATAGCTTTTAACGTTCCTTTTGTCAGTCAGCGTAGCTTGCCACTTGTACTTTCTTCTGATCTGATGTTTGTGAATACAACGTTTGAATATCATCAGAGTCAAACAGCTTGGTGCATAGCATCTTCTGATCTTCTGACCTTGAAGTGCTTTTGAGCGTGATACCATCAGAACTTCAGTGCTTCTGTTCTCTTGTTCTTCTGATGCTTCCATAGACCCATGTTCTGATTCTGCTTCGACCATCTTCTGATGTCTTGCCAGACCATGTTCTGATGTTGCATGCTGAACCCTTTGAGACAAAGCTTCTGAGCGCTGAATTATGCGTACTCTTTATATATTTCCTGAAAGGGAAATTGCATTGGATTAGAGTACCATATTATCTTAAGCAAAATTCATATTATTGTTATCATCAAAACTAAGATAATTGATCAGAACAAATCTTGTTCTAACAACTCTTTTTGAGGGAATGTTTATTTGATGGATTTTATTTGGTGTTCTGTACAAAGCCCAGAATTGAGGCTGACTCTTTTTGGAGGTTTTGACTTAACTGGAGAAATTGTCTGTTAAAAGACTGATTCTTTGTCATGTTTTTGGAGGCTGACCCTTTCCAGGGGTTTTGACTCTTTTGGGGAAATTATCTCCTAAGAGAAAGAATCTTTGGTTTTTGAAGGACTGATTTTGGAGGCTAACCCTTTCCAGGGGTTTTTGTTAAAATGAAAGAATGAATGGAGGCTGACCCTTTCCAGGGTTTTTGTTAAAATGAAAGAATGTGTGGAGGCTAACCCTTTCCAGGGGTTTTTGTTAAAATGATTGGCAGAAAGATTATCTAGTGGAGACTTCTTGTTTAAAGCCCAAGATGAAGGCTGACTCTTGCTGAGGATAAGCAAACATGGATCCTAGACTCTGCTATGGAAGATTGATGAAGATAAGGGTGACAGAGACTGTCCATGTCTCTCATTCCAAAAGGTGTACTCAATGTGAAATTGAGACAAACTTAGCTTGTTTAAAGTCTGGTTTTAATTGGAAGAAACTCACCAGGGTATGTTGAAAGGTGACTAAAGACCTGTTCCTATGTTTAAAAGAAACCTGATGGGTCCTTGTATACAAGCTCAAGATGAAGCAGGAAATGCTTTTAAGAAGCCTGTGGGTCCTTGTACAAAGCCCAAGAGGAGGCTAATCGAGGGTCATCGAGGGTCCTTGTTATAGCACAAGAGAAAGCTATGTAGTTTTGAACTTATTTTGGCTTTAAGCAAATGGGTAAGAGGTTTCACCGGGAATAATTCCTCTTTGGGTGGATGTGTCCTATTTTGGGTTCTAAGGTTTTTTCCAAGATGTTTCACCGGGAATAATTCATCTTGGGGGTTTGAACTACAGATCTCTAATTAGGAAAGAGCCTTCACCGGGAAGACATTCTCAATCCTAGGTCATATTCCTATAATATATATATATATAGTTTAACTGTCCTAGGGTTTATACTCAAACGTAGTTCTAAACTAATATATATGCACAGTTTATATTTGACAGTAATTTAAATAAAGACTGTAAATTGAAAGCTTGTAAAGCCTAACCTGGATGGAGTGGAGGCCTTTGAAGAAGTATGTACAAAGCCTTACCAGCAATTGATGGATAACAGTTGAATATATATATATGATAAACAGTTAATGGTTTTTGAAAACAGAAGAAGTGAAGATGGACAAAGGTCACATAGGTATCTGAAGAGTTTCACCGGGAATAATGTCCTTCAAATACCAGAAGAATGTTTTGAAAACAGAAAGAAGATTTTGAAAATACAGTTTTGTAAAACAAACTATGAAAAGAAAGAAGGTGTTGGGTCTTACACTCTAATAGAGGCCCAGAGATTATTTACTGTTTGTGAAGCAGTGAAAATGAAGATTGGAATGATGTAAGTTTTTGTTGTTTGAAAACCTTAATCATCTTGTTTAATCGGAGATTGAAAACAATTTTGAAAATTGACAAAAGTCAACTTAATTAAGGTAAAGATAAAGCTCTTTACCTAATTAAGACCTAAACAATTATGGTTTTATCATAAAATTATCCACAAAATAATTAGGTTAAAACAAAATGAGTATATATATCTAAAGTATTTAAGAAAACACTTAAAAACATACTATTTTAAACCTAATAAAAATACATGAAATAAATAATATTTTTTATGATTTTTTGATTATTCACAAAATAGATATATTAAATAATAAGTGTGTGAAAAATGAAGTGAAAATAACTTAATTTGATAGGTGAATTAATTGTGTGAAATTTGTGAGAAAAATGAAAGAAAATGGGTGTTAAAAAAATAGTTTGGCCCTTGGAGGATTTGAACCCACGCCCTCTAGGTCACACACTCAAAACAAACACCACTGAGCCAACGCGCGTGTGGTGATAGTAAGCTGGTTTCAATGCAATTCATATAGTGTTCAAGTGTATAGAAGCAAAAAAGAAAATAAAATCAAAAGGTCTGAGGCGAGGGGGATTCGAACCTCAGACCTTGGGCATGAGGAGATTAAGAGCGCATGTGTGGCCACTGGGGCAAGTTATTCATTCGTTTATGAAACACATATCATTAAATATAAAATAAACTCTGTTCAGAGATTTGAAAAATGGCGCCACCCTCCATCTTCGTCTTCAACCTCAAGCTCCAACATTTTTGAAATTCTGATTCTCTCAAATCTCAACCAATGGCCCAGGTGTAAACATGAAACTTGTTCTAGACTCACTCACGATTCTAAATATGTAACTAACACAAATTTATATTAACTACATCTAAATAATTTACTAAAAAACGTGAAGAACCCTAAAATTTGAAAATCAAATTAAATGACTATACTAAAAGATAAATGAATGATGATAGAGGGTTTTCAATCCTCTGATGATGCTGAACAAGATAGAATCGAGCTTTATCACAAAGAGTGCTTAAATTAAAGAGATGGAGTTCAGAAACTTACCTCTGAAAATGGAGGTCGTGAGGATGATAGAGAGCACCTGGGCTTGTATGAATGATCCCAAAAGCTTCCTTGGGACTCAGTGATGCTAACTGGATGCTTGTTGTGTCCTCAAACCTTCTGAATTGCTCTACTCGACTCCTTCGATTTGAGCTTCAAGTAAACATGGAGGATGATGAATCTGGAGTTACAGATGAGCTGCAGCCATGTGAACAGCTTCACTATGATCTGAGGAACGTGCCTGGATGCCTAACCTTGCTTGGAACCTCCTGAATTGTTCTGTGGTCCTCCAACTGCAAGTGCTCCAAATGAGAGGTGAAGATGATGATTCTCCACGCCCAGAAGTGTTCCAGAGGTTTGGATCACCTCTAAATGCCTCCCTCAATGTGTTTGAATACTTATTTTCAAAGAGAGAGCTTTGGTTTGAAGAATCCGAGTCTTCTTGCCAAAGGACCTTTGAAAAAACTAAGTATGAAGAAAGAAAAGAGAAAGCAAGAATTCTGTTGCTTTGGTGTGTTTTTCTACTGAGGTATGCTCTCCTATTTATAGGCAAATGGTTCAGTATAGTTGCAGAGGAGTGAGCTTGCTTAGTGAGGTTGATTTGGTTTTCTTGGCCATGAAGGAAGTTTGCAAATATCTCTTATGCAATGATGAGAATTTTGATTCCATTTGATCAATCCCCTAGCCCTCGATTTTGCTTGATCTTAGGGGAAAATTCTGAGACAGAAATGAGCTCTAATTGGTTGGTGAGAAGATTCCTTGTGTGATTCATCAATTTTCCATAAATTCCCAAATGTAATCATTACATAATCACATGTTCTTGTTTTGGGAATCTTCCTCAATTCTTATGCTATGGTAAAAATGAATGCATGGCATGTTTTCAGATGTGGTATGGGTCGTGTAGCATCCATAAATGAGGTCATGTGCACAAAATTTCAAAGTTCAAAAATGAGGCATGACCTATAATTTCACTTCATGAGGCCAACTTTGAACAAGCATAACTCTTAGCTCAAAATGAATTTGGAGAAGGTTGAACACAATTTGGAAAGCCCTAAACATCTACTTCAAATCATTAGTTTATGGTTCCTTCAGAATCATTAGGGAAATTTGTGAAAAATGAGCCCAAAGTTGGATGAAAACTAGGTTAAAAACACTTAGAAAGTCATGGTTCCAAAAATGAGCCAAAAACACTTAGAAAGTCATGGTCCCAAAGTTGGATGAAAACTAGGTTAAAAACACTTAAAAATGAGCCCAAAATGAGCCCAAGATCTACAACTTTCATGTTGGAAGTTTTTTGAGTTGTGTAGGTGAAATTTTGAGTTCCCACAATGCCCTCAAAAACCCTAATTCTCGACTTTTCGCTCCTTGATGATTCTTCTTGAATTTCTTTGGTCAAATGACTTTAATATCCATATATTGATGATTTTGATCTTTGAAAGTCATGGTTTGACCAAAAATCTTAAAAGTCAAAGGTGATCCCATATAGTTGACTTTTTCCTGATAAAGTGAAAATTTGGACTTTTGTGTAGAATCAAGATCTTCTCCTCAAATGAGTGATGTAAATGGGTTATATTGAGGTAGTAGAGGTTCTTGAATCATGTCTTGAGTTTTGGATCCATGCCTCTGATTAAAAGTCAACTATCCTGGTGAATTAGGTCAAAAACCCTAATTGTCGACCATATGAAAATAATGACTGTAGACTTTGAATTGAGGTGTGATGTCCAGTGGATCTTGTCATATGAGCTATTTGAAGATGATTGATGTCTTTGAATGATCCCCTGGGGCTTTTTAGGGTTTCCCAAAGGTGATCCCTGATTTTAGTCCTTGATAGGCTCAAAAACCCTAGTCTGGTGACCTGAGTAAATCTGTACTCAGAGGACTGGGTGTCTAATCAATCATAGGTGAAAGAATGAAGCTCTTGAGTCCTATGATTATGTTAGAGACTAATCCTTCTACTGATTGATCCTTTGCCTGAGTTTTCTTGTCTTTGAACATCCTCGATTAAATGCCAAATGAAGAAGTGACTGCTCTGGGTACTTGCTTTGACCTGATGAAAATCCTGAAGATATGTCATCTCAGGGGGTCAAAAATTAGGGTATGACAAGAGAGAGGGAGAGAGAGATTTCAAAATCCCTCCAAAATGGATCATAATGGTGCATCCATTTAACATTTTATAGCTCTACTCATAAATTACATTTAAAGGCAATATCCTTACTTAGTTTTCAATCTCATATTCATATTAATGTCCTCTGAAACTAGAATAGGCTAGGTCGAGCTAGATGTGCCAAGGTTTAGTCCGATCTTTCAAAAAGTTCAAAGTCTAAGTCTAGTATATAGCTTAATATAGGTGTGGGGTATTGGATCGAACTTTAGCAGGGTCGAAAGGTAGCTTCTTGGTTTGACAATTTGACAGTAAATTAGCATGTCCTCAAAGTCTGTTCACATGTTGTAGTTGAAGTATGCTAGGATTATTAACATGTCGAATTGGGTATGTTTGTTATGACCAATTGTTTAAGTTAGTTTGTTCCCTAAGTTAGCATGTTTAATGGGTTTGTGTGTAAAATCCCATTAGTTTAGTGTGTTAGTGTTATCATAGATAGCATACTAGTCTCTTATCATTTCACACTACAAATCCTAGTTAGGTCGAGAGAGGTTAATTGTTATTTTGTAACACTTGTAATCTTGTTTCAAAGAGAAAGTAAAGAATAATAGTTTATAACTAATTCTATTGTGTTCTTCTTGCTTCCCTCTTGCCTAGCCTTGTGGATTTCTTTACAAGAAAATAAACCTATTATACTTTGTTCTTGGCATCGATTTCACAACAAACTGGTGCGATGAGCATGGAGAAGAATGTCGTCAACAAAGTATAAGATTGAAAAGTTCACCGAAGTGAACGATTTCGGTCTGTGGCGTTTGAAGATGAAAACACTACTTGTTTAGAAAGGTTGTTTAAAAGCGTTGAAGGGAGCCACAGCCATGGACATTACGTTAACGGAGAAAGAGAAAACAACTATGGTAGAGAATGCCCACAATGCCATCTTATTAAGCCTTGGTGATAAGGTTCTCCTATAGGTTTTGAAAAAGACGGAGGTGGCGAGTTTGTGGTCGAAACTCAAAAGTATGTACATGACCAAATCCTTGGTCAATCGCCTCTACCTGAAGCAAGCTCTGTATTCATTCAAGATGAGTGAATACAAAGTCTTGGCTGAGTAATTACATATGTTCAAAAAGCTGATTCTTGTTCTTGAAAACATCGATGTTAAGATTGATGATGAAGATCAAACCCTGTTGTTGTTGTGTGCTTTGCCCATATCACATGCTCACTTCAAAGAAATTCTATTGTATGGAAGATAGTCTCTGACTTTTGAAGAAGTTCGACAAGCCTTGTATTCTAAGGATTTGAACAAACGAAAGGAGCTCAAGCTATCTTTGACTGGTGAAGGCCTGTCAGTTAAGGCGAAATTCACAAAGAGAGGTGGCAAGTTCCAGAAGAAGAAGGGTAAAAGTCAGCAGAAGTCTTATAGTGGTGATACATCTGGTATTTGATGCTATTATTGTAATAAGGAGGGTCATACAAGAAAAGTGTGCCTTGAATTCCTGAAAGATCATGGAGGTAAGGATAATGGCGATGCAACCATTGTTCAAGATGATTTTGACTTATATGATGTTCTTGTAGTTTCAAGAAGTGACTCGAGTAAGGAGTGGAGTATGGATTCAGGTTGCACTTGGCACATGACTCCAAACAAAGACTTGTTCGAGGAACTGTGTGATTAAGATAGTGGATATGTATTGCTGAGAAATAACAAAGCTTGCAAGATTGTAGGTGTTAGATTTGTGAGATTCAAGCTCCATGATGAGTTAATATTTTGTTTACTTAAGTCAGGTATGTTATTTGAAGAGAAATTTGATTTCTTTTGGTGAATTCTACAAGAAAGGATATGTTTTTCAAGGAGAGAAAAGCATCCTAAGAATCATGAAAGAGTCAAAGGAAGTCTTAAGAGGCGTGAAGAAACAAGGCTTGTATACCTTTGAGGCTGAAGTGATAAGTGGTTCTGCAGATGTTTCATCCACAAAACCTTTGCGAAGACAAAAATTTGGCACATGAGATTTGGTCATGTCAGTGAAAGGGGTCTGGTCAAATTGGGGAAACAAAATCTTCTTGGTGGAGACAAAGTCGAAAAGATGAAGTTTTATGAACCTTGTGTCTTTGGAAAATTTTACATAGTGAAGTTAAATAAAGGCAAGCAAAGAACACATGGATCCCTTGATTACATCCAACCTGATCTTTAGGGGCCTGTGAGGAGTCCATCATATTCAGGAGCAAGATATTTTCTATCCATAGTTGTTGATTATTCCATACAGTTACGAGTATTCATCCAGAAGACTAAGGATAAAACTTTTGAGAATTTCAAAAGTTTGAAGACTATTATCGCAAATCAAACTAGCAGAAAGGTCAAGAGGTTGAGAACCGACATTGGCCTTGAATTTTGCAATGAGGCGTTCGATAGTTTTTGTGCAGCCTTTGCTATTGCAAGGTACATAACTACTGCAGACACTCCCCAACAAAATGGTTTAGCTTAAAGATTTAACCGAACCATTTTGGAAAGAGTTAGATGCATGTTGACTAGTACTAGGTTAAAGAAGGTGTTTTGGGCAGAGGATTTTTCGACAACAACATATTTGGTAAAAATATGTCCTTCAACTGTGTTAGATATGAAGACACCTGAAGAATTTTGGTCGGGACATCCACCAGATCTCGACAAACTTAGATTATTTGACTGCGTAGCCTATGCTCACATTAGGCAAAACAAGGTCGAACCTAGAGCTCTGAGATGCATGTTAATGGGATACCTTGAAAGAGTCAAAACTTATAGGCTATGGTGCCTAAAGCCAGGTCACAGGAGGTGTATCACCAGTTGAGCTATAATTTTCAACGAAGCTGAAATGGATTTCAAGAAAAATGATGACGTTGTTCCAAGTGTAGAAATATCAGAAGAGCTAGAACAGGGAGAGATTCCTGTTGAGGTGGAGCATGTCGATGTTGAATTGCGTATCCTAGATAAAGTCAAAGAAGAAATACATGATGCTAATGATACTAAGGAAGTTGAGGAAACTGTCGATGAATACCTGTTGGAAAGAGATAGGCCAAGAAGTGTCATCAAGCCACCTCAGAGACTAGGGTATGCAAATCTCATAGCTTATGCATTAATATATGCAAGTGAGGTTCTAGATGAAGAATCTAGAGACTATAAAGAAGTTATGAGGAGTTGAAATAAGACTGAATGGCTGAAAGCCATGAATGATGAGATGAAATATCTTCATGATAATAACACTTGGGAGCTTATCGAGAAACCTAAAGGGGTCAGGTTAGTCAATTGTAAGTGGATTTTCAAGATTAAGGAAGGAATCAAATGAATGATGTTAAAAAGATACAAGGAAACATTGGTCGCAAGGGGTTAACTCAAAAAGAAGGTATCGACTTTAGTTATGTGTTGTCACCTATTGTAAAGTATAGATCCATCAGAATGTTGTTAGATATGGTGGCGAAGTTTGACCTAGAACTTGAACAGATGGATGTGAATACTGCCTTCTTGTATGGATATCTAGATGAAATAATCTTAATGAAGCAACCTGAAGGGTATGCAGAAAAGGGAAAGGAAGATTATGTGTGCAAACTGAATAGATCTTTATATGCACTAAAATAATATCCTCGATAGAGGAATAGGAGATTCGATAAGTTCATGGCACACATAGGCTTCATTAGAAGTCAGTTCGACCATTATGTTTACTTCAGATTTTGACATGGAAATTCATTTGTTATTTTTATTGCTTTATGTGGATGATATTCTCATAGAAAACAACAATGTCGAGGAAGTGATGAAGGTGAAGGATGAACTTAATAAGGAGTTCGACATAAAGGATCTGGGAGCTGCATCTAGGATTCTTGGGATTGACATCCGAAGAGATAGAAAGCAATAGAGATTATGCTTATCTCAAGAGACATATCTGAAGAAGATTCTCGACAAATTTGGTATGTCGAATTAAAATCTGGTTGTGACACCAACAAATCCTCAATTCAAATTAAGTATAGATCAATGTCCTAGTACTTAGGTCAAAAGAGCTTATATGAATAGCATCTCATATGTTAACATAGTAGCTAGGTTCTTTGATGTATGTTATGGTAGTACTAGACCCGACATAGCATGTGTAGTAAGTCTTGTAAGCAGGTACATGGAGAATCTTGGAAAGGTTCTTTAATGTGTTAGTTTTATTATATATAGCATACTAGTGTCTCATCATTACATTACAAATCCTAATTAGGGTGAGAGACGTTATTTTTTATTTTGTAACTATTGTAATCTTGTTTCAAAGAGAAAGTAAAGAATAACAGTTTATAACCAATTTCATTGTGTTCTTCTTGCTTCCCTATTTCCTACCCTTGTGGGTTTCTTTATATGAAAATAAACCTATTATACTTTGTTCTTGACATCGATTTCACAATAATAGGCTTATTTTTATGTCTGAGTCTGGTCTTTTTGATGGTTGATTGACCAATTATCCCATTTAAAAGCATATTTTATTTGAACATTTATAAATTACTAATTCAAATAATGTTTAAATAGACTAACAAATTAAAATATCAATGAGATTAAATGTTTGTTTGCATCGACTTATTCGAATTTACCTACTAACATAAATTTTGGAATACTATTTATTTTAGAGATCTTATGAGTTAAAAAAAATTCAGATTATTTTTATAAATTTTGTTAGATAACTAAACTTTATTTTTATATTTTAATTTAATATACAAAATACAATATAATAACAATAAGAAATTTTTTATATTTATTTAAATGATATGTTCTAATAAATTTAAAAGACTTTTTTACAATATTTAACCTAACTTTTTTTTAATTAGATAAACTTATAAAAAAAACTTAAACTTTTTTATCTAAAAAAGTATAGTCTTATTCGAAGTTGTCTTAAGTTAGGTCCTAAGGCCCATTAATTGACGTGACATATTCTCCTCCCTAATCGCTAGTGTCATGCCATAACATATTGTAAAAAAATAGTGAACTATAGTACAAATTTATACCATCTATATTATATAAATAAAACTTAAAAATTAACTTAATACATATTGTATTATGCATGAAATACAATAAAAAAAAGTTGGATAGCATCTAGTACATGTATTTTTTTGTTAATTATGGTTCCAAATTCTTGCTTCGACTTGTGGGCTAATTGGGTATTTTGTTGTTCCACCATATATTATTTTGTCTAGTTGTATTGAATTGAGACATTTCTTCTCATCTACTTCATCTTTCTTTTAAAAAAATCAATGCTAAAAACCTTTATCAAGATATTCCTATTAAAAATGAAAATTAAAAAGAATGAAGTAACTTTACTCTAATGAAAATGAAAAGAAAATAATTGATGAAAGGTGGTAGGGCAAGACATTCCCATGGGACCTGTGTGTTGTGGCATGGGAAATAGAGAGGTTCGATGGAGAGAATATAAAAATAAAATAAAGACAAATGTGAGTCCCAAAGCAAGTGGAATAAAGCAATAGACAGCCCAACATGCGAGTTTGGATTATTACAATAATGTCATTTTCTTTTGCCGTTCAAACAGATAATCTGTCTCTTTTGTCCCTTCCCCTTAACCTACTACTAGGTAGTACTCTTTTTAAATAAATAAATTGAAGAAAAAATTATCTACTCATAAGAAATTAGAAAATCTTAAGTTATTTTAAAATTATATGAAACAAATATCTTATTTATCTAAAATTTTAATTTAAAATAATAATCTAAATGTCAACTTTAAATAATAGTTTTTAGATTACATTCATATAATGATAGTAATTCTATCAACACGATCATTTTTATCATTAGAAGTGATTATTAGTGTAAATGTTGAGTGAAAATTAATAATTCAAGTGTTGTAATCTGTTAATACGCACTGTAACCGGTTACAACTGGTAGAAAAATATTTTTGAAAGCAAGAAAAGCAATTTTGAAATTGTGTTAACCGGTTAACCAAATACGTTAACCGGTTATAACTGTTTGTGTATTTTTGTGTTTTGTCTGTTGTAACCGGCTAACAGTTTGTGTTAACTGGTTACAGCCTCGAGTTTTGACTTTTTATGGTATTTTGTTGATGTGTTGTAGGTCCTAATTATTTTGTAACCCTTGTATAAATGCCTTGGAGGCATCCTTATCTCAAGATGCAAATAATCATTCTCACCCTCAATTATCTCTCTACTTCTTTCTCCACATACTACATAGTTCACCAATTGTGTGACTGTATGTTCTAGTATTTGACATCAAGAACTCATTCATAAACATCCACTATGCAACATGAATAATGTCTCTAATGATAGAGTCCCTACAAACCTACCTCTCCTTGAAGCGAAAAATTACGACAAATAGTGCAAGCAAATGAAGGTGTTATTTGGCTATCAAGAAGTTCTTAAAATGATCAAGAATAGGGTGAATCCCCTTGTTGAAGGTGCAACAGATGCACAAAAGATTGCGTACAAGGACGAAAATAAGAAAGATTACAAAGTGCTATTCTTGATCCATCAATGTGTTGATGGTGACAACTTTGAGAAAGGTGAGAAATCTAGGAAAAGGCATATGCATGGTCTGATAAGACAAAAGTGATGAGGTTACAAACACACAAACGTCAATTTAAATTAATTCAAATAGAGGAAAAAGAGACAATCAACGATTACGTGACGCGAATTACGTGATTGGTGAATCAAATTAAGTCTTGTGGAGAATCTCTTTTGAGCAAAATGTTGTGTGGAAGATCTTGCACTCTTTGAAGGCAAGATTTGACAACATCGTAGTGGTGATTGAAGAGTCGAAGTATCTTGCAACATTGAGCAAATATAAGCTTCAAAGATCTCTTGAGGCTCATGAGCAAAGGATGAAGGAGAGAAGTAACGACAAGGAAAAGACAGAGATCTTTTTGCAAGCTCGATTCAATGAAAAGAACAAGAAGTCGAAAGGAAAATGACCTATGAAGAGTAAAGGAAATTTTCATGATTTCGGTGGAAAACTCAAAATTCAAAGAATACCACTTGTCAAAAGGGTGAGAGAAGCTGCAACAAAAATGGTGGTCAAGACAACTTTAGAGGTGAAATCAAGAAGTATGAAAAGAGTAAGGCACAATGCTACAATTGTCAAAAGTTTTACCATTTCGTAAGAGAATGCAATGCGAACAAAATGGAACCTCAAGGAGATGAAGCCAAGGTTGTAAGGCAAGAGGTGGATGGTGATAATACACTTTTGGTCATGATCACGAAAGCTGAATGTAGCAGCAGTAGGCTGCATGGAAGTACCAGCAACAGTTCCGGTAACGCTGCAGAAACGTTTGTGGAAGAAAATGCTATGGTGACTGTGGGAGAAGGAGTCCAATGCAGGGAAGAATGATACTTGGATTTTGGTTGTTCTACGCATATGATTGGGAGGAAAGATTGGTTTTTCAAAATCAATCAAGCTACAAAGAATAAAGTGAAATTCGTGGATGACACCAATTTAGCAGCCAATAGGATCAGTGATGTTTTGATCATGATAGTGGATGATGGTCATTCCTTGATCAAAGATGTGTTGTACATTCCTGGTGTCGCTACCGCGAAAATTAACAGAGTCGCCACTAACATATTTATCCTGAAAAGGAAGGGAATGCCAGCAAACACAAAACAAAACAACGGTCTTACGACCAGAGAAAAAGGGTAAGGGAGTCGGTTACGCAAGATCCTAGGGAGAGAGGGAGATTCGAATTTGATTATCAATGAGAAAAGAGATTCTTCACTCTTGCTTTGATCTTCATTTGTTCTTGAGATTTGATCTTGAATTGATGAAGATTGATGAAGGTTTTGAGTAATTTGTGTGTTTTGATTTTGAGAGAATTGAGAGAATGAGAGAAAGTGTTTTTGATATTTTTTGGGGAATTGAAATTATGAGAGAATATGAAGAAAAATGACTTATATAGTGAAGGTAGCGAAATGCCCAAAACGCCATTAATTATCTCTTTTTTGCTCGTTTTTGAGGAAACGCGAATCGGTGCGAGGTTTGCGAGCGGGACCGATGTCAAATCGAAGATGACTAAAATTGTGGATCATAGCCGCGAGAATCGTCTCAATCGGATAAGCGACGAAGAAATTACGCGCGTTTGAATGACGAGAAACGCCGATTCATCTGGCGCGACTGTGCAGAATTTTGTGCGTACCGCTCAAAGAACTCGATAAAACTCCAACTTCGGCTCAAAATCTGAACAAGCATGTGTGACGAAGAATTGAAGCTAACGAAATTTATGAAAGAATGCCGCCAGAATGGGCTTCATGCGATAAAAATCGAAGAAGTTGTGAATTTTCAAACTCGGCGCGACATACTCGAAAACACATTTTTTACCGAAAGATTACGGCGTTCATTAAAATGCTGGGAGTTTTCAGTGCATAATTGGCCTTAGGTCCGAACATATGAAATCTAGGTAATGATGGCATGGAGCTCCAGTTAAATTTTCGAGCGAATCCGACGAGCGGATTATGAAATATGAATTTTCTGAGCTCCGAAACCTTACATTCAGCACCCTTTTTCACTGTGAAATCTCAAGTAATTTGCGAATCCGACAACCTTCCTCAAAGAACTGGCCTCCAAGCCGAACACGAAAGTTGTAGATATCGTCGAAACAGTCGGGACCAGCGCGGGAATTCAGCTCGTATCACCTTCCAAATGATATTTATGAATTTTCTCGTATTTCCACCGCTTGAACCATTTTTACATCGCATCTCCTTAAAACCACAAGAACTCCTTATTGTTATTTTTTCACTTTTCGAACGAAGAAATAAACGTCGTTAATAACTTATAGCTCAAATTAAGAGGGCAAATTTTGGGGTGCAACAGCTGCCCCTATTCAAACTTCTTGAACCTGGCGAGTGAGAAACGAAAGTTTCGAACCGTTGAGGTGGAAGGAGATTGAATACCAGAATGAACTCGAAAATTTGCGCTCTTGATCAATAGAGGATTCCAACTTGCAATAAGAAGGAATGTACCACCCCGCATGCAGGGAGAAAAAACTTCAATTGATCTGGGCATCGAGAATAAGTAAGCCTTCATGTGATCTGACAATTTCAGGGAGAGGGAGACAAACTTCTTCTGATTTAAACATCAGGATAAGTGCCTGTAATGATTAGGCGAATTGCTCTCTAGGAGGCATTTTGAGACTTGATAACTTTCCTGTAGAAAGAAATAGATATGATTTACGCATGATGCATGTATGAATGTTTATGGAATAACGCTCCCGAGAGGGAAGACGCTATACGCATTGGCAAATGTTATGCAAATGATGCATGATTCAAACGTTGCCTGGGGAAACAACGAAGGAGCACTGAATTGCTGAAGAATTCCTAGAGAGAGTACGGAACTCTACGGGGATGACAAGATGAGTGACTAGAAGTCACAACTTGTGAGCTGGCAAAGATGAATTAGAAATCTGCTGGAGATGATCAAATCTAGACACGAGCTCTGGCTGGGGAATAAATCCTGCTTGGGGATATGAACATCCCAATTGACTGCTTGGGGATATGAACATCCCAATTGACTGCTTGGGGAATACCCTGGTGACTTCACTGGAGAAGCAAATTCTCGACACACTGGGGATGTGGAGATAAGGGAAAGTCATGGAGACAACTCTAATGGGGAGTGACCAACTTGCTTGTGTAGGGCGCATTCCACTGGGGAAGTCCTTGACGGACCTAGATTTTGCTGAGGATACATGTGAATCTCTGCTGAGGAAAGACTCAGTGGGGAAGATGAATACTTCTGCATAACGATCCATTAAGGAGATAAGAAATCCGCTGGGGATAGGGAACTCGGCATAAGAACCTCTTGTTAAGATCACTCCACTAGGGAAGAAGATGACTCTCCTGAGGAAAACAAGTCAATCTGTTGGGGAGAGAAACACTCTACTAGGGAAAGTGAGGAGCTCGAGCAAAGAACCTCATTAAGAGCTTGCTGGGGAATTAGATACCTTTCAATCCTTATCCAACTGGGGAGAATATATTCCACCGGGGAATAAGACTTTTGAAGCACGGAAATTGCATTGAGATGCGCTTTGTTGAGGAGATGAGAATCTTGGAACAAAGAAAACCTCATCTGGATGCACTTAGTTGGGAAATGAGGATCTCTCACTTGGCTAGATCCGCCAACGCGCTGACACGGTGTGCTCAAAATATGTACCTGCGAGATAAGCAGATGATAATTCCCCAGGATATAGCATGACATCTTTCACAGGATCTCCTCACATGGCAGAGAACGGTAATGCTCACCCATAATGGGAAAATGCAAGAGCAAAAAAATTTTATACATCTGAGCTTGAAACTTTCCAAACAAGCAATAGATTCACGAATTGGCAAGCAAGCAGTGATTAGAATGCCAAACAATTATCGATCAGAGCATCAAACAGGAATTGGTTCTCCAAGAGAATGCCACCAGTAAGTGGGCTTAAGGGGTCAAGCGAGTGTTGACCTCAAAGGGACCAAACAGGCATTGGCTTTCACAGTGTTCTGCATATTCGTATTGATTGTAAGGATGTCAACAAGAAATGGGCTTACAGACACATTGGGGTGTATATGACAATCATCCGCAATTGTTGGAAATTCACGACACGAGGGTTGGAAACTCACGACTCGAGGGTCGGAAAGGAGATAGACTCACGACACGAGGGTCGGAAAGGAGATAAACTCACGACACGAGGGTCGGAGAGGAATAAACTCACGACACGAGGGTCGGAAAGGAATAAACTCACGACACGAGGGTCGGAGAGGAATAAACTCACGACACGAGGGTCGGAAAGGAATAAACTCACGACACGAGGGTCGGAAAAGAGATAAACTCACGACACGAGGGTCGGAAAGGAGATAACCTCACGACACGAGGGTCGGAGAGGAATAAACTCACGACACGAGGGTCGGAAAGGAATAAACTCACGACACGAGGGTCGAAAAAGAGATAAACTGACGACACGAGGGTCGGAAAAGAGATAAACTCACGACACGAGGGTCAGAAAGGAGATAAACTCACGACACGAGGGTCGGAAAGGAGATAAACTCACGACACGAAGGTCGGAAAGGAAATGACTCACAACACGAGGGTTGGAAACTCACGACTCGAGGGTCGGAAAGGAAACAGACTCACGACTCGAGGGTCGGAAACTCACGACTCGAGGGTCGGAAAGCAAGGACTCACAACACGAGGGTTGGAAACTCACAACTCGAGGGTCGGAAAGCAAGGACTCACAACACGAGGGTTGGAAACTCACGACTCGAGGGTCGGAAAGCAAGGATTTTGATGTCCACATGACACGACTCTGGTTGAGGGATACCAATAACCAACGCTTGCAACCTCTGGAAGAGATTTGAAAATCACACTGAAATGCGAAGATGCCACTAAAGATGGGACTTTCAGCTTCGGACTATTAAGGATGGCGACCCTGATAGTTCTCAAGTTCATAAGTTGTTTAGCTCACACCTGAACATTAAACTGAACACCTCCTGATGAGGAAAGAATGCCACTATATATTGTTTTGCCCCAGCCTGTAAGGACTTTGAAGAAATTCGTCTCGTTAGGACTTTTTGATATTCGTGCTATCATTGCCAACTTTCCCCAGTATCATGAACTTTGAAACCGTGCCCCTGCATGGCCTGTGTTGGAGGTAGCTTCAGCTACGCTTAGGAGAATGCCCTTGATTGCTTAGCATTTTGAGAGATTCTTCTAATCTTGACTTGATTGCCCCAGATTGAGTGAAAACTTGCTTGTTAGAGTAATCAAACGCTTTTGTGCCCCTGAGGGTGATCAGACTTTGAAATATTGTTGCCTCTGCTCAACGGAGTTCTGAAGACAACTTGCCCTTCGGGAGGAATAAACTTTTCATCTGAAGTTCATGATAGAAACTTTCCTGATGTTAAGCACTTGTTCATATGCAAAGAATGTTTATTATGAGAAATATAATTCTAATGCAAAGAGTATGTTTGTCTAGAAGTTAAAAGAAACCTTTTGAAAGGATGTCGTAACATCGAGTTTTTTTTAAAGAAAGATGGTGTGATACCAACTCAAGCGTTTAGCGGATCTCCTAGGAGTCAGTTTACCGTATTCTCATGTATAGTCTGCTTTCGAATTAACCCTGCTTCAATTAGGACTTTTCAGGGTTGTAACGTGGCCAGGTTCACGGTTTTTTTTAGAAAAAAAGATTTTTAGGCTCAAATTATTTGGTGCCCACCCCCTTCATGATGTTCTCTAGTCCTAAGTTCAGTTAACTTGACACGAGCATTCATCTTTCAAGAGGAGTCTGGAAATGATTGAGGAGTCAGTGAGGTCTTCTGGACACGACAATCACTTCACCTTTCTTGATCCCATGATTTAACATCACACGACTTTGTCCTTGATTAACAATTTCATTATCATTTCCTCTTTTTTCCTTTTTTCTTTCTCTTTTTTTCTTTATTTTTTTCTTTCTTTCTTTTTTTTTTCTCTTTTTTTCTTTTTTTTTGACAAGTCGTGTGATCCCGCACTACCTTTACTTTATTGGAAGTGATCGTGACTGCCTGAATTCTTGGTAGATGAAGAATTACCATTGTGGTATCGTCATCCTTTGACCTCATGATATGAGGGATAACCACCGCGACTTTGATGTTGGTCTCAACCTCCGGAGGTGAGGGATAATTTTGATGTCTCAACCTCCTGAGGTGAGGGATAACCGTTGTGGTTTTGATGTTTCATCCTCCTGATGCGAGGGATAACCATTGTTGTATCCTTAGGTGCACACTCCTGATGAATTTTGAATGCTTGATCAGGTTAACTGAATACTACCCGCCCCTGGGTTAAAAATAAGGGTTTTTTATAGAGAAAAGAAACTCCTACTTCGAAGGCTCGGAAGGGTTAACGAAGGTCTATCTCCCTTATATCTCCAGTGTTTGGGGATTTGAAACAATGCCTGTACATCATCAACAGGGTTCTACTCAAAAGCATACCATTTGAGGTTATTGGTATTATGTTCATCATTCTCCCTACGGAGTTATCATGCTTTATTAACAAGAGTTGAGTATCACAAAAGCATAGAAAAACATATAAGAGCAAAAGCGAATGGATTTTTTCAACACAAACGTATCCAATGCATTATGATTATAGTTCAAAAACAAACAAGTTTTACATGCAAACAATTTTGAACAAAACAAGAAAGCTTAAACATGAACATGCATGATGATTCAGCGGTTACCAATGTTGAGGAGATCCTCTCCGTATGGACTTATTGCTTCAGAAGATCCGCTAAGTCAAAAGAGAACTTCAATTCTGGCCCTCAAGAGTGCGAATGTGATAATATTGGTGTCAATCAGGTCTTGAACCTTGTCTCTGAATTACTGACAATCTTCAGTCGAATGACCAAGTGCCCTAGAGTGGTAAACACACCAAACGTCAGCATATGTTCCTGTAGAACACCTTAGATTACTTCCCAGGAGAAGGTTCCGACAAAGTCATATAGAAGTTGTAAGTGTCTAGCTTTTAGGGATTTGAGTCATGCCAGTGGTGCAAAAACTCAAGATACAAGGGGTCTTGCTTACCACTCGGTCGGGAGCCCCAAACATAGCCACTAGATCAGAAATCACCATCATGAATGGAGGAACTTTGTATTGCTATCGGCGAACAACAATAACATCTGACGCCTGGCTATCAAAGTCATTACTTGGAACACACAATAGCTGTTATGAAGGAAGCCTCTGGCAGTACCAATTGCAAGTGACTCTCATGAGTTACTTCCTCGAGGAAGAACTGTAACACCCCATAAAATTCCTTATTTAATTTAATTAATTTTTGGATTAAATATTAGAACTATTTGAGTTAACTGAGAAAAATGGGAATAATGAGACTGATGGGCCAGTGTCGCTTTTAGTAAAGAGGGGGGGTGTATTGGTAGGCCCTATTACTAATTAAAATAGTTTTATTTTATTTTCCACAAATTAGAGGAATTGTGGGAAAGAGGAATAGAACTAAGGAGAAGAGAAGAGTCTGAACGTGAAAAGAGAAGAGGAGCGGAGAAGTGCGACCCGAGGAAGAGCGAAGAATCAACCTTCAGGTAAGGGGGGACTCTTCCGTTTATCTTCTATTATGGGATTATAGGTAGTATGATAGAATTTGATCGTGTTATTCGTATCAATTGGGTTGTGCTTAGGTTATAGAAGTGTTAGGTTTTGGGAGGATTGATGCATAATGATTATATTGATCATGTATTGGTGATAATTGGATGGTTGAATGTATTGTAAATGTGTTATAATATGTGTTTGTTTCACTGTATGCAAATCTGGTTGGAATGGGACTGGTTTGGTCATGAATTGGTGAAGGAAGGGCAAAATCGCAGGCTGTTTTCTGCGATTCGGAGTTCTGGAAATCGCCAGTTCGCGCCGCGTCCAGGAGTTGGCGCCGCGAACTGCTTGGCAGAAAGCCAGGAAGTTGTGTTGTGTTCAGTACGCGCCGCGAACCTTTGGTTGCGCCGCGAAGGCGTAGTTCCTATTTGTTCCGTGCCGCGAACCCTTGTTTGTGCCGCGAAGGCGTAGTTCCTATTCGTTCCGCGCCGCGAACTGTGTGTGGCGCCGCGTGCTGTTGGCGATAGGCCGTTTTGAAAAGTTTAAAAATGTGTAACTTTTAAACCGTAAACCGGATTTTGGTGCCGTTTCGAGTACAGTGAAGCTAATCAAATAATTTATATACTCAAATGGCATTTTGAGTGGTGGCTTGAATTATTTTTAAAACACCCGATTTTATTTGTTTGTGGTGGGATATGTTTATAGGTACACTAATGAATGTCTTACCTGTATGATGTTGTGGTTATAACTGGTGTTTATTATACATGTATTGTTGGTATGAAATATGTGTTTTATTGATGATTATGACATTGATCGATGTATGTGGGTGATGAGCATGTTATGGTTGATGCATGCATTCATAATCATTATGTGGCTGGTCCTTGACAATGGTGGATCAGTGGTAGCTAATTCCCATTGTGTGGAATTAGTGAGTGGGTGTTACCGTATCCTTGACGATGGTGGGTCGGTGAGTTGGGTTATCCCATATTTTGGTACCACATGCATGTAGTTGCATTGCATTAGGCTGTTTTGCTATTATAACATGAATGGAAGATTGTCCAATTTTATAATATGTGTTAATTTGGTTGTTTGCTCACTGATTGTATGGTTTGAATCTGATCATAACTGTGATTGGGTGAATGGCATGTGAAATGATATTTTATTATCTATATCTTATAACATTAGTTAAATGTGAATGAGACTCACCCTTACTGTTGTTATTTTTCAAATTGAGGAGTAGCTCTCGTACTTGGTGAGGATTAGCTCGTCAAGTAGTTCGTTAGAGTCAGTTGGGTCCGTGTCATGCTCTGGTCGTGTAACACTGGGGGCGTCGTCTAGAGTTACTTGTTAAACTCTTTTTATTTTGGATGGATTTTATGTTGATGTTTTAAGTCGGTGACTTGGCTGTTTGTTATTCAGATGTTAAAGATAATTCCGTTGTGCTAAACATGATGATTTGAATAAATTTGGTTGACGTTCTCTTTTATGGCATGACATGAGTATTATTGTTTAATTAATTGGAAGTTGTAATGCCCTTATTCATGTTTACTCTGATTATTGTTTATTATTTATGTGGGGTATTAGAAGGGTGTTACAATAGTGGTATCAGAGTATAGTCGGTCGTTTGAGTCAGAGTCTTAGTGTCGGTTGACCCCTCGTATGCGATTAGTGTAAGATTGAGACTGTCGATACTTCTTGTTCTAATAAATATTGTTTGATATTTAGCAGAACAGTGGCCGGAAGAGGAGGAAGGAACGACGATGCGATTGCTGAGGCTCTCGGTATGATTGCTGGTGTGTTGGGAGGGAATGCCAATGGAGCTGGAATTGGTGCTGACAGGCAGCTGAATAGTTGTTCAAAGGCACTCACGATCCCGAAGGCGCCCAGAAGTGGCTGAAGGAAATTGAAAGGATCTTCCGGGTGATTGATTGTGACGAAAATCTGAAGGTGAGATATGGGACTCACATGCTGTCTGAAGAAGCTGATGATTGGTGGATGGCTAGTAGGGACGAACTGCAAGCTGCAGGTATTGCAATCACTTGGGCTGTGTTCAAGAGAGAATTCTTGCGGAGGTACTTTCCTGAGGATGTTAGAGGCAGGAAAGAGATTGAATTTTTGGAGCTGACACAAGGTAACATGACTGTGCCGGAGTATGCGTCCAAGTTTGTTGAGCTGGCAAAGTATTATGTCCACTACAATAATGATGAGGCTAGTGAATTCTCGAAGTGTGTTAAGTTTGAAAATGGTCTCCGCGATGAGATTAAACAGGGTATCAGATACCAGAGGATTCGCAGGTTTGTCGATTTGGTTGACTGCAGCCGAATCTTTGAAGAGGACAATATTAAACTGAAGTCGTCACACTCTCGCGAGTTAGTCGACAGGAAAGGGAAAAAGCATATGGATCGTGGTAAACCATATGGTAAGGGTAACCAGAAAGCTGGGGGCTGGAAGAAGCCTAGTGGGGGAGACTCTAGTGCCCCTATTAAGTGCTTCAAGTGTGGAGAACCTGGACATCGCATTCACGAGTGCAAAAGTGAGGAAAAGAAGTGCTATAGATGTGGAAAGGCAGGTCACATTGCTATTGAGTGCAAAGGGAACACTGTAACTTGTTTCAACTGCGGGGAAGAAGGTCATATTAGTCCTAAGTGTCCTAAGCCGAGGAAGAATCAAGCTGGTGGTAAGGTGTTCGCCTTATCTTGTTCAGAGACTACTCTAGAGGATCGGTTGATTAAAGGTACGTGTTTTATCCATGGCACTCCTTTAATTGCAATAATAGATACTGGAGCAACTCACTCGTTTATTTCATTGGGTTGTGCTAAACGACTGAATTTGGAAATATCTGATATTAATGGAAGTATGATCATTGACACTCCTGCGTCGGGTTCAGTAACTACTTCGTTTGCTTGTTTGAACTGTCCAATTGATATTTTTGGTAGAGAATTCGAAATGGACTTAGTGTGCCTTCCGTTGGAACAACTGGATGTTATCTTGGGCATGAATTGGTTGCAATTTAACCGGGTTCATATCAACTGTTTCACGAAAACGGTTATTTTTCCTGAAGATGTCATTGTTGAGGACTTAGAGATGACGGCTAGACAAGTGGATAAAGCAATGAAGGACGGGGCTGCCGTGTTTATGTTGATTGCGTCCATGGAAGCGAAAAAGAAAGCGGTGAGTAGTGACTTCCCGGTAGTATGTGAATTTCCGGAAGTTTTCCCAGAAGATGTAAGAGAATTACCGCCAGAGAGGGAGGTGGATTTTGCTATTGAATTAATTCCTGGAACTAGTCCTGTGTCGATGGCACCTTATCGTATGTCGGCATCGGAATTGACTGAGTTGAAGAGTCAATTGGAAGAGTTACTTGAGAAGAAATTTATTCGTCCTAGTGTCTCACCGTGGGGTGCACCGGTGTTACTAGTGAAGAAGAAAGAAGGTTCAATGAGGTTGTGTGTGGATTACAGACAACTGAACAAGGTTACTATCAAGAATCGGTATCCCTTGCCGAGGATTGATGATTTGATCGATCAACTAGTTGGAGCGTGTGTGTTCAGCAAAATTGACTTGAGGTCGGGATATCATCAGATTCGGGTGAAGACGAACGATATTCAGAAAACGGCATTTAGAACGAGGTATGGTCATTACGAATATACAGTGATGCCATTTGGAGTAACCAATGCGCCGGGGGTTTTCATGGAGTATATGAATAGGATCTTCCATCCTTATCTGGATCAGTTCGTAGTAGTATTTATTGATGATATTTTAATATATTCTAAGAATGAAGAAGAACATGCGGATCATCTTAGAGTGGTATTGGAACTATTGAAGGAAAAGAAACTTTATGCAAAACTATCAAAGTGTGAGTTCTGGTTAAATGAAGTGAGCTTTCTTGGGCATGTAATTTCCAAGGATGGTATTGCCGTTGACCCAACGAAAGTAGAAGCAGTGTCTCAGTGGGAAGCTCCGAAGTCAGTTTCCGAAATCCGTAGTTTCCTTGGTCTTGCGGGTTACTATAGAAAGTTCATTGAAGGTTTTTCAAAGTTAGCGTTGCCGTTAACTAAGTTGACTAGGAAGGGTCAAGCTTTCGTCTGGGATTCGAAATGTGAAGAAGGATTCCAAGAGTTGAAGAAGAGGTTGACTAGTGCGCCGATCTTGATTTTGCCGAATCCGGCGGAATCTTTTGTTGTTTATTGTGATGCTTCGTTGTCGGGATTAGGAGGTGTACTAATGCAGAATCAACAGGTAGTCGCTTATGCGTCGAGACAACTCAAAGTGCACGAGAGAAACTATCCGACTCATGACTTAGAATTGGCAGCAGTGGTATTTGTGTTGAAATTGTGGAGGCATTACCTATATGGTTCAAGGTTTGAAGTATTTAGTGATCACAAGAGTTTGAAGTATCTCTTTGACCAAAAAGAGCTGAATATGAGACAAAGAAGATGGTTAGAATTTCTCAAGGATTATGATTTTGAACTGAATTATCATCCGGGTAAAGCAAATGTTGTTGCCGATGCATTGAGTAGGAAGTCCTTGCATATGTCTATGCTTATGGTGAGAGAATTGGATTTAATTGAGCAATTCCGAGATTTGAGTTTAGTATGTGAAGACACTCCTACCAGTGTTAAATTGGGTATGCTGAAGCTGACTAGTGGTATTCTTGAGGAAATTCGAGAGGGTCAGAAGACTGATGTAGAGTTGGTTGATAAGTTGACTCTGATTAACCAAGATAAAGGAGGTGAATTCAGACTCGACGAGAATGGAATAATGAGGTTTGGTAACCGTGTTTGTGTCCCTGACATTGCCGAATTGAGGAAGAGTATTCTTGAAGAAGGACATCGTAGCGGATTGAGTATTCATCCTGATGCTACCAAGATGTATCATGATCTAAAGAAGCTGTTTTGGTGGCCTAGAATGAAAAAGGAAATAGCTGAATTTGTATATGCTTGTTTGACATGCCAGAAGTCGAAGATTGAGCATCAGAAACCGTATGGAGCTATGCAACCGTTATTTATTTCGGAATGGAAGTGGGATAGTATATCTATGGATTTTGTTTCAGGTTTGCCGAGGACGGTGAAGAATTGTGAAGCTATTTGGGTTATTGTGGAACACCCAAAGATAAACACACAAGTGCTAGGATCGACTCGCTAAGTCTGGACCCGCAATAGGTCGAGACTTCCCCAGCAGAGTCGCCAGCTGTCGCTACCGCGAAAATTAACAGAGTCGCCACTAACATATTTATCCTGAAAAGGAAGGGAATGCCAGCAAACCACAAAACAAAACAACGGTCTTACGACCAGAGAAAAAGGGTAAGGGAGTCGGTTACGCAAGATCCAAGGGAGAGAGGGAGATCCGAATTTGATTATCAATGAGAAAAGAGATTCTTCACTCTTGCTTTGATCTTCATTTGTTCTTGAGATTTGATCTTGAATTGATGAAGATTGATGAAGGTTTTGAGTAATTTGTGTGTTTTGATTTTGAGAGAATTGAGAGAATGAGAGAAAGTGTTTTTGATATTTTTTGGGGAATTGAAATTATGAGAGAATGTGAAGAAAAATGACTTATATAGTGAAGGTAGCGAAATGCCCAAAACGCCATTAATTATCTCTTTTTTGCTCGTTTTTGAGGAAACGCGAATCGGTGTGAGGTTTGCGAGCGGGACCGATGTCAAAACGAAGATGACTAAAATTGTGGATCATATCCGCGAGAATCGTCTCAATCGGATAAGCGACGAAGAAATTACGCGCGTTTGAATGACGAGAAACGCCGATTCATCTGGCGCGACTGTGCAGAATTTTGTGCGTACCGCTCAAAGAACTCGATAAAACTCCAACTTCGGCTCAAAATCTGAACAAGCATGTGTGACGAAGAATTGAAGCTAACGAAATTTATGAAAGAATGCCGCCAGAATGGGCTTCATACGATAAAAATCGAAGAAGTTGTGAATTTTCAAACTCGGCGCGACATACTCGAAAACACATTTTTTACCGAAAGATTACGGCGTTCATTAAAATGCTGGGAGTTTTCAGTGCATAATTGGCCTTAGGTCCGAACATATGAAATCTAGGTAATGATGGCATGGAGCTCCAGTTAAATTTTCGAGCGAATCCGACGAGCGGATTATGAAATATGAATTTTCTGAGCTCCGAAACCTTACATTCAGCACCCTTTTTCACTGTGAAATCTCAAGTAATTTGCGAATCCGACAACCTTCCTCAAAGAACTGGCCTCCAAGCCGAACACGAAAGTTGTAGATATCGTCGAAACAGTCAGGACTAGCGCGGGAATTCAGCTCGTATCACCTTCCAAATGATATTTATGAATTTTCTCGTATTTCCACCGCTTGAACCATTTTTACATCGCATCTCCTTAAAACCACAAGAACTCCTTATTGTTATTTTTTCACTTTTCGAACGAAGAAATAAACGTCGTTAATAACTTATAGCTCAAATTAAGAGGGCAAATTTTGGGGTGCAACACCTGGAATCAAATGTAACCTTCCATGTATTGGCCAATTTCTTGAGAAGGGTTACAAGATTCGCATGGAAGATAAGACTTTGCGTGTTATGGAAACAAACGGGGTTTCGGTCCTTAAAGCTCATATAGATGCCAATAGAAATTTCAAGATTGAGTTGAAGGTTATAGAGCATAAGTGTCTTGCTACAACGACAAGCCAAGAAGAGTATTTGTGGCACTATCATCTTTGGCATCTCAATTTTTTAGATCTCAATGCATTGTAAATGAACGAAATGGTAGCTAGGTTGCCATCCATCAACATTCTAGCTGAGATTTATGAAGAGTGTATGCAACAAAGCAGCACAAGGGTAAAATCATCAAGGATGCTAGTTTTAGAATCAAGCATCACCTTGAAGTGGTGTATTTCGATGTGTGTGGGGCAATTCAATTTTATTTGTGTGGTGGTAATAAGTACTTTGTCACTTTTATCAATGATTATAGTAGAAAGCTATGGACATGCCTAATCAAGAGAAAGGATGATGTACTTGAAGTGTTTAAGAAGTTCAAGTCTATGGTTGAGCGGCAAAGCGATCACAAGCTCAAAGTTTCCAAAATGGATGGTGGATGCGAGTATGTCTCAAATGACTTTGGGAAGTTTATGATGAAAAGGGGATAATGCATGAGGTAGTATCACCCTATACACCACAACAAAACGGTGTTTCTGAAAGAAAGAATTGATCGATTATAAACATGATGAGAAACATGTTAAAGGGGAAAAACTTGCCGAAAGAGTTGTGGGGAAAAGCGGTATCCACAGCTGCCTATTTGTTGAATAAGTGTCCTACAAACAAGCTTGATAAGATAACACCGAAAGAGGTATGGCCTGGATTCAAAACTAATCTAAACCATTTAATAGTTTTCAGCTCTGTGGCACATCGACATATTCTGGGCCAACTTAGAAAGAAGTTGGATGACAAAGGGGAGATGATGATACTTGTAGGGTATCACCCTATTGGAAGTTACAAATTGTTTGATGTTTAAAATAGGAGGATAGTGATCATCCAAGACGTTTTGTTCGATGAATTGAAGTTTGGGGAACAACATGTAATCAGCTACACTCAGTCATTAACTAGTTACATGCAAGCGTTAACTGATCACGAGCAACAACGATAAGAATATTTATAAGTTCATGAGTGAACTTATGAAAGAATTTTGGATGAGCGACCTTGGTATTATAATATACTTCTTTGGCATAGAGTTCCACAAGTAAAAAAAGGGGATTGCTTATGCACCAAAGGAGATATGTTCTTGAGATATTGAAGAAGTGTGATATGGAGCATTATAATCCTACCACTACACCACATGAACCAAGGTTCCAGCTGTCCAAGAATGAAGAGGAGCTGAACTTAGACTCAACTCAATATAGAAGGTTGATTGGATAATTACGTTACTTATGTAATACACAGCTATATTTGACGTTGAGCGTCAATATTGCAAGTAGATTCATGGAGAGACCGAAGGTGTCTCGTTTGGCAACAGTCAAAAGAATCCTAAGATATATCAAATGGTCTATTGGCTGGGGAATTCTCTTTCCTGCAGCGGACACGGGCAGAAAATGCAATTTACTTGGTTTTATCGATTTCAATTGGTGTGGAGATAAATATGTTTGAAAGTCTATAGCTGGATACATCGTTATGTTCGGTGGAACACTAATCTCATGATATTTAAATAAGGAACCAGTAGTTGCACTCTTGTCTTGTGAGGCCGAGCATGTTGTCGCTTTGTTATGTGCTTGCCAAGCCGTGTGGCTAATGAATCTATTTAAAAAGTTGGATTGCAATGAGGGTAAGGCTATCACGCTCTTGGTTTATCATGTTTGAGCTATTAACACTGCTAAGAATCGAATTGCTCATGGGAGGAGCAAGCACATTGAGATGAGGTTTCACTACTTGAGAAAGCTTGTTAGTGAAGGCAAGTTAAGATTGTGATAATGTAGAAGTGAGGGCTTAGTTGCTAATTTGTTGACTACGGGAGTTATAAATGATGTGTTCAAAAGGTTGAAAATGAGCATGGGCGTGGAAGACTTGTGGCACTTGAATTAAGGTGGTGTGTTGAGTGAAAATTAATAATTAAAGTGTTGTAACCGGTTAACATGGAGGTATAACCGGTTATAGTTGGTAGAAAAACACTTCTTGAAACAAAAAAAGCAGTTGTGGAGTTGCGTTAACCTGTTAACCAAATACGTTAATCAGTCACAACTATTTTTTTTTATTTTTGTGTTTTGTCTGCTGTAACCGGTTAATAGTTTGTGTTAACCAGTTACAGCCCCAAGTTTTGGCTTTTTCTTGTATTTTGTTGATGTGTTTTATGTCTCAAATATTTTGTAATACTTGTATAAATGCCTTGGAGGCATCCTCATCTAAAGTTAATTCAAATAATCATTCTCACCCTTAACCATCTCTCTCTCTCTCTCTCTCTCTCTCTCTCTCTCTCTCTCTCTCTCTCTCTATCTCTCTTCTCTCTTAGTATCTCTTTCTCCACATAGTCCATAGTTCACCAATTGTTTGATTGTATATTCCTGCAAATACATCATCTATCTTTATCACTTTAATATTATTATTATTTGTTTCAGTTATACTTATAGATAACAAACAACTCATGAAGGCTTAGTGGTGAAGGCTTAGGTCCTGAGAGTGTGCTCCTCACTGACAACTAGTCAAGTACTCTATAATAAATGTGCATATCATTAATTTTTTATTGAATTTTAAATATTTTAAGAGTTTGCTTTGACAAATAATAGTTAATAAAGTTATATTACAGTAATTTATTGTGAATTATAATTAAGATAATTATATGAATTAATCACATATAGAAAGATACATTTTATTTAAAAGAAATATACATATTGATAAATTTAGAGTGACATCCAAAATATAGTTTTGCAAATTTAAATAACTATAGAGTGGTTTTTTTAACCTCGTGTCTTTTTGTTACTTATCTTTTATTTGATTATTTCATTTTAAATTGTTAAATGTGTATATTTATTTTTTTTATTGGAAAATAATTAACTTTGTATTATTCCTTAAAAAATAGATAATTACAACTGATCCATAGGATCCAGGTAACCAAACTACCAGTTAGACAAGACATACACCTACAAATCAAGTAATACTAAGGTGTTCTATGCTAATATGATTTCTCACTACTGTAGCCATATTGCCTCTCACTTCTATAATATATTGCAATTTCTTGACCAAATGCTCTTCCGGATTTTTCTGTTAGAAAATGAATTCATTCCCCACCTTCCAAATCATATGCAGCGTTTCTGCAGCAACCACTTTAAACAGAGTTCTTCTCCAACCTTTTTTGCTTGTTTCTTTCACTATCCAATCCTTCTCTCTACTCCAATTCCCACACTGCCTTCTATAACTGATCCAGTTCAGGATTAGATTCCATATCATTTTTGTGTACCTGCACTCAAAATACAAATGATCTATTGTTTCTTCCTCATGACAAAAGCAACAGTCTTTATCAACAAGGATCCCAAATTTATTCAGTCTATCTTTGGTTGGAATGCGCCCCATTAGTACAAGCCAAAGATGAAATTTTGCCATGGGTCTAGCATGATTCTGAAACAGCATTTTCTTCCACGGGACATCATCTCTATTTCCTCTAAGCAGCAAGTAATTTGCCCTAGTATGAAATTTTTCCAGATGCAATCCTTGATCCCATTTCTGTCTATCACCAATCAGGTCTTTGCTTTTCACCATTTGCTTGATAATCCAAGAGCAACCTGGTGGTGTATATTTATTTTTATTCTTAAAAACAAATTCAAAGTTTATTTGCAACTATTATCAAATAGAACATTCAATAGCTTTATAAATTTATATCTATTTTTTCAAACTTTTGTTATACGAGGGTTGTAAATGTTAGTTACTATATTTTTAATTAATTATTTTAATATTTAATAATAAAATTGAAAAAACTTTATCTGATTTTTTCGTTGATATATTTTTTAATATGAGTATTTTTTTAGATAGTATGAAAAAAATATTAAACTATAATTTACTTGAAAAAAATTTGTATCTTTGTATGTGAGAAATCAAGATATTGTTGTTTGTCTCTAGTTTATTTGCTTGGTATGATATGAATAACATAGTAGCGAAGCATATATAGATAGTAAAAGATTGTTCTATATTATATTAAACTAGACTTTGACTCGCGCGTTGCGCTGCGAAAAGTAAATTTATTTACTTTTTAAAAAAAATTCTAATCTATAATTATAATTAGAAGGAAAATAGTTTCAATTAAGATATTAAAAATGAATATTTTTAGTAAAATAGAAATGTTTGAAATAATATATTTAAATTATAATTTAAAATTTTAATAAAAAGTAACTACTACAATAATTAATTATGCATTACTGAAAATATTAAGAAGAATTCAAAAGTCATAATAATTAATATGGTATTTCAATAACAAATACAATAAGAAATTATGGATTATTTAAAATAGAAAATTCTTTGAAAATATAAAGATAAATGCAAATTATTCTTTGTTGTTTTTTCTTTTTTGATTTTTGGAGTTTGTATCCAGTTCCCTTTTCTTTTGATTTTTTTTTTCATTTTTTCGTTGCCGTAAGGTGTGAAAATGATAGGTTCACTACAAGAAAATGGTTCCCCAGCGACCAAAATTTGTGACGTGGGAAGCATGTGGCAAATAAATCAATGTTCCGACGTGGGATGCACGTCACAACAATATTTTAATAATTAATATACAATATCACGTTACCATCAGGAGATTCAAAGAATATTTAATTAACAAAACATTTGTGACGTGGTCTCAACATCTAAAATAAAAATGAAAAACATTGAAATCTGTAAAAGGACGTTGGTGGGAAAATTTCAAATTTCAAATTTTTATTGTGACATGGGAACCACGTCGCAAAACTTTAACTCTGACTTTGATTTAACTGCTGCAAGTAATGGTAGATGAAAAAGTAAAAGCAAAAGATATTTGGGACATAGCGACGTGAATCCCAAGTCGGTACCTTGCGAAATTAAAACCACGTCGCTAAATATACTATTTATTTATTGTGAGATATTGGATCGAACTCTAGTATGGTCGAAGGGTAGCTTCTTGGTTCGACAGGGTTAAGCATGAAGTCGAAGGTTGTTCACATGCTTGTGTCGAAGATGCTAGGGTTGTTAGCATGTTAAATTAGGTTTTAGTGTTTAAACCCTAATTTGTTAAGTTAGCTTGTTTATTAAGTTGGCTTGTGTAATGGGCCTTGTGGAAAAAGCCCATTAGTTAGTATGTTAGGTTTTATTATAAATAGCATACTAGTCTCTCATCATTGCTACGCTGCAAATCCTAATTTAGGGTGAGAGAGGTTATTTGTTATTCTTGTAAACTTGTAATCTTGTTTTATGAGAAAGTAAAAGAATAGCAGTTATAACCAATTCTTGTGTTCTTCTTCTCTTCCCCAATTCCCTATTATACTTTATTATTGGTATCGTTTTTCACAACAAATTGGTGCGGTGAGCATGGAGAAGATGCCTTCAACAAAGTATGAGATTGAAAAGTTCACCGGAGTGAATGATTTCGGTCTGTGGCGCTTGAATATGATAGCCCTACTGGTTCAGCAGGGTTGTTTGGAAGCGTTGAAGGGAGAGGCAGCCATGAATGCAGAATTGACGGCAGTGGAGAAGACGAATATGATCGAGAAAGCACACAGCGCAATTTTGTTGAGCCTTGGTGATAAGGTTCTCAGACAGGTATCAAAGGAGACGACGGCATCAGGGTTATGGGTGAAACTTGAAAGTTTGTATATGACCAAATCCCTGGTAAATCGACTCTACCTGAAGCAAGCTTTGTATTCATTCAAGATGGTTGAAGACAAAGTGTTGGCTGAGCAGTTGGATATGTTCAACAAGTTGATTCTTGATCTTGAAAATATTGATGTGAAGATCGATGATGAAGATCAAGCGCTGTTACTATTGTGCGCTTTGCCTCGATCACATGCTCACTTCAAAGAAACTCTCTTGTATGGAAGGGAGTCCCTGACGTTTGAAGAAGTTCAATCAGCCTTGTATTCTAAGGACTTGAATGAACAAAAGGAGCATAAACCTTCGACTGTTGGTGAAGGTTTAGCCGTTAAAGGAAAATTCTTGCGAAAGAATGGTAAGTTCGACAAGAAGGGCAAAAGCCAGTCGAAGTCTTACAGTGGCGAAGCATCTGGCATTCGATGCTATCATTGTAAGAAGGAGGGTCACACAAGAAAGGTGTGCCCTGAACGCCTGAAAGATCATGGAGGTAAGGATAATGGCAATGCAGCCATTGTTCAAGATGATTTTGAATCATCTGATGTTCTTGTGGTTTCAAGCAGTGACTCGAGAAGAGAGTGGATTATGGATTCAGGTTGCACTTGGCACATGACTCCAAACAAAGACTTGTTCGAGGAATTATGTGATCAAGATGGTGGATCAGTATTGTTGGGAAACAACAAGGCTTGCAAGATTGCAGGTATTGGATCTGTTAGATTCAAGCTCCATGATGAGTCAATAAGGTTGTTGACTGAAGTCAGGTATGTTCCTGATTTGAAGAGAAATCTGCTTTCTCTTGGTGAATTCGACAAGAAAGGATATGTTTTCCAAGGAGAGAAAAGTATCCTAAGAGTCATGAAGGGTTCGAAGGAAATCTTGAGAGGCGTGAAGAAACAAGGCTTGTATTCCCTTGAGGCTGAAGTTGTAAGTGGTTCGACAAATG
This sequence comes from Vicia villosa, assembly GCF_029867415.1. Taxonomy (NCBI): domain Eukaryota; kingdom Viridiplantae; phylum Streptophyta; class Magnoliopsida; order Fabales; family Fabaceae; genus Vicia; species Vicia villosa. Next base: position 28,696,205 of record NC_081183.1, on the reverse strand, counting down.
TTGCATCCACGAAACCATTGTCGAAGACAAATCTGGCACATGAGATTGGGCCATGTCAGTGAAACGGGTCTGGTCGAATTAGGGAAACAAAATCTACTTGGTGGAGACAAAGTCGAAAAGCTGAAGTTTTGTGAACCCTGTGTACTTGGAAAATCTTGCAGAGTGAAGTTCCACAAAGGCAAACAAAGAACACATGGATCCCTTGACTACATCCATGCTGATCTTTGGGGGCCTGCAAGGTGTGCATCACATTCTGGGGCAAGGTATTTCCTATCCATAGTAGATGATTATTCCAGAAAATTATGGGTATTCATCCAGAAGACTAAGGATGAAACTTTTGAGAATTTCAAAAGTTGGAAGACTCTGGTTGAAAATCAGACTGGCAGAAAGGTCAAGAGGTTGAAAACCGACAATGGCCTTGAATTTTGCAATGAGGCATTCGACAGTTTTTGTGCTGCCTCTGGTATTGCAAGGCATAGAACTACTGCAGGTACTCCACAACAAAATGGTTTGGCTGAAAGGTTTAATCGAACTATTTTGGAGAGAGTCAGATGCATGTTGACTAGTGCCGGTTTAAAGAAGGTGTTTTGGGCTGAGGTTGTTTCGACAGCAACATATCTAATAAACAGATGTCCTTCGACAGTGTTAGATATGAAGACACCTGAAGAAGTTTGGTCGGGACATCCACCAGATCTCGACAAACTGAGAGTATTTGGCTGCGTAGCCTATGCTCATATTAGGCAAGACAAGGTCGAACCTAGAGATCTGAAATGCATGTTCATGGGATACCCTGAAGGAGTCAAAGCTTATAGGCTATGGTGCCTAGAGCCAAGTCACAGGAGGTGTATCACCAGTCGAGATGTAGTTTTCAATGAAGCTGAAATGGCTTTTAAGAAAACTGATGATGTTAGTCGAAGCACAAAAACATCTAACGAAGAGCTGGAACAGGTAGAGATTCCTGTTGAGGTGGAGCATGTTGATGCTGAATTGCATATTCCTGATGAAGTCGAAGAAGCAGAAGATGCTGAGGAAGTTGAGGAAACTGACGATGACTACCTATTGTCGAGAGATAGGTCGAGAAGAGTCATCAAGGCACCTCAGAGACTTGGATATGCAGATCTTATAGCTTATGCCTTAATCTCTGCAAGTGAGGTTCTAGACGAAGAACCTAGAGACTACAAGGAAGTTATGAGGAGTCAAAAGAAGACTGAATGGCTAAAGGCCATGGATGATGAGATGAAATCTCTTCATGATAATCATACCTGGGAACTGATCAAGAAACCTGCTAGGGCAAGGTTAGTCAGCTGTAAATGGATTTTCAAAGTTAAGGAAGGAATTGAAGGAGTGACGTCGAAAAGATACAAGGCAAGGCTAGTTGCAAGGGGTTTCACTCAGAAAGAAGGTGTCGACTTCAATGATGTGTTTTCTCCTGTTGTGAAGCATAGGTCCATTCGAATGTTGCTTGCCATGGTGGCACAGCTCGATCTTGAACTGGAACAGATGGATGTGAAGACTGCGTTCTTGTATGGTGATCTAGATGAAACGATCCTGATGAGGCAACCTGAAGGGTATGTCGAAAAGGGGAAGGAAGATTGTGTGTGTAAGTTAAAGAGATCTTTGTATGGGCTGAAACAATCTCCTCGACAGTGGAATAGGAGATTCGACAAGTTCATGGCACGCATATGTTTCATTAGAAGTCAGTTCGACCACTGCGTTTACTTCAGATTTCGACCTGGTAATTCATTTGTTATTTTGTTGCTTTATGTGGATGATATTCTCATAGCAAGCAACAATGTCGAAGATGTAATGAGGGTGAAGGCTGAACTCAATAAGGAGTTCGATATGAAGGATATGGGAGCTGCTTCCAGGATTCTTGGAATTGACATTCGAAGAGACAGAAAGAAGTCGAAGTTATGCTTATCTCAAGAGGCATATCTACGGAAGATTCTCGAAAAGTTTGGAATGTCGAATTCGAAGCCAGTTGTGACTCCGACAAACCCTCAATTCAAGCTGAGTATTGATCAGTGTCCCAGTAGTGATGTCGAAAGAGCCTATATGAATAGCATCCCATATGCTAATATAGTTGGTTCTTTGATGTATGCTATGGTTTGTACTAGACCCGACATAACATATGCAGTAAGTCTTGTAAGCAGGTTCATGGCGAATCTTGGAAAGGCTCACTGGCAAGCATTGAAGTGGATTTTAAGGTACATAAAGGGGTCTCTGAACAGAGTCCTAATTTATGGTGGAGCCTTAGGTGAAAATTGTAAAGCAGCGATTGAAGGATATGTCGACTCTGATTATGCAGGTTGTATGGATTCCAGAAAATCTATTTCTGGATATGTTTTCACTATGTTTGGCACTGCAATTAGTTGGAAAGCAACACTTCAGAAGGTTGTTGCTTTATCAACCACTGAAGCAGAGTATATTGCCCTAACTGAAGCTGTGAAAGAAGCATTGTGGCTTGAAGGTTTTGCGAAGGAGCTGAAACTTCAAGGTCGAGGTATCACTGTTAAATGTGATAGTCAAAGTGCAATACACCTGTCGAAGAATTCAGCCTATCATGAGCGAACTAAGCACATTGATGTGAGGCTGCATTTCGTCAGAGGAGTAATCGAGCGTGGAGAAGTCCAAGTGCTGAAGGTTTCGACTGAGGATAATGCTGCTGATATGATCACAAAGACATTGCCGAGTTGCAAGTTTTTCCACTGTATGCAGTTGATAAAGCTGCACGAAGAAAGCTAGTTTGTTTCCTTGATGTTGTAGAGTTAGATCCAAGGTGGAGATTTGTGAGATATTGGATCGAACTCTGATATGGTCGAAGGATAGCTTCTTGGTTTGACAGAGTTAAGCATGAAGTCGAAGGTTGTTCACATGGTTGTGTCGAAGATGCTAGGGTTGTTAGCATGTTAAATTAGGTTTTAGTGTTTAAACCCTAATTTGTTAAGTTAGCTTGTTTATTAAGTTGGCTTGTGTAATGGGCCTTGTGGAAAAATCTCATTAGTTAGTATGTTAGGTTTTATTATAAATAGCATACTAGTCTCTCATCATTGCTACGCTGCAAATCCTAATTTAGGGTGAGAAAGGTTATTTGTTATTCTTGTAAACTTGTAATCTTGTTTTAAGAGAAAGTAAAAGAATAGCAGTTATAACCAATTCTTGTGTTCTTCTTCTCTTCCCTAATTCCCTATTATACTTTGTTATTGGTATCGTTTTTCACAACATTTATGAAAAGTGAAAAGCAGATGATACAGCTGGTGCATTAAATAAAATGTTAACCGTTGGAGGAGTTTGCGACGTGGAGACCATGTGGGAAACTTGCGACGTTATAGCCACGTCGGTACTAATAATATTTATTTTTGAAATTTTAAAGTCAGATGACCGTTGTGAGACTTAAAGACCGTTGAAGCCCTTGACGTGGCTAATTTTTGACCGCTTACATGTTGCGACGTGATTTTCACTTCGCTGTATTGCGTCATGAAAATCACGTCGCTAGTTCCCCATTAAATACAAGCGCAGACTTTGCGCAACCCCAACTCTTCCTCTTTCTTTCTTCCTCTTTCTTCCTTCCCCATTCTTTCTTCCCCTTCTCTTCCTCTCTTCTTCTTCCACCATATTTCTTTACTTCTCCTTCCTTCACAAAATTAATCTTACAAAAATTTTTCTTCTTCCTTCCACAAAAGTAATACAAGGTAATGTTTTATTATTATTTCTTTTTTTTTTATTTTCGTATACATAAAAAATTATTTCTAATATTTGATTTTTTGTTGTTGTAGAGGTTTGCTACTAAGCTTCAAGATTTCAAGTATTTTTGTCCATTTGAGAGTTGATTTGAAAGTTCATAGAGGTAAGTTTTCAATTTTATCCCTATAATATGTAATTGATGTATGTGTTTGTTTAGAATTTTAGTGTTGTATGTTTGTTGATTGTTTGTTTAGGATTTTAATGTTGATTATTTGTTTAAGTTTTTTGTGTTTATTATTTGATTATAATAGGAAAATATTTTTATATATAAAATAGTTATTAAAACAGAATCTATAATTAAATTTATTAAAAAAACTATAATATATATTTTATTTTATTTAAAACAGAATTTATTATAGTAATAATATATATTGTAAAAGTAGAATATATGGTAAAAATAAAATTTATTGTAAAAACAAAAAATATATTGTAAAAACACAATTTATTGTAAAAAACAATAGAATACATAATATGTATTAATTATATGTTAGATCTTTATTATATGTTGTTTTAATTAGAAAATTATAGTAATGCATTAAAAATATTTTATTAAATATGTATTTAAAACAAACACATAATATTATATAATATGTATTACTTGTATTTAAAAAACATTTTATTATTCGTAACATATTAGAATACATAAAAAGTATTTGTAACATTTTAATTATATTAGAATATGAATAAAATCTATATTTGTATATGGTTTTTTTTTTATTATAATAGGACAAAACACAACTTAAAAAAATAGAATACATATTATATGTTAGATTTTTATTACATGTTTTCTTATTAAAAAATAATTGCTATGTATTAAAAGTATTTTATTAAATATGTATTTTAAACAAACACATAATATTATATTATTATATGTATTATTTGTAATATTTGTATTTAAAAAATATTTTATTATTTGTAGCATATAATGTATTGATATGAGTATATATTAAATATTATAAATTTTTTTATTATATTAGATTAAAACATAACTTAAAAAAAATAGAATATATTGTATGTATTATATGTTAGCTTTTTATTATATTCTTTTTAAATAGAAAATAAATAGTTATGTACTAAAATATTTTATTAAAATATTTTATTAAAAATGTATTTAAAACAAGGTTAAATTTCTCCCATAGTCCTTTAAGTTATTTAACTATAACAGTTTGGTCCTTCAAGTTTTTTTTTGTAACAACTTGGTCCTTTTGGGTGATAACTGCCTATTTTTCTCTCATTTTAATCATTTAGAGATGTTGATTGTTGTGTTTTTGGAAGTACTTCATCATTTTTACATCCCTCAAAATAGTTGCATCCACAATTATTACATTTTCTCAGTTAAAAAAGGATAACGGTGCACACATTTGATAACATAAATGACCTAGTTGTAGCGAAAATAACATGAAAGATCAAACTGTTACAATTAAATAACTTAAAGGACCTTGGGAGTATTTTAACCTTAAAACAAACACATAATATTATTATATGTATTATTTGTAGTATTTGTATTTACAAAAATATTTTATTAATTCTAGCTTGTATTAGTATATAACAATGTAGACTAATTAAATTTAGATTAGTTAAAAAAAGTTATTAGTATAAAATGTATTAGTTGAGCATATATTGAATAGTTAAAAATTTACTCATATGAAATTGTATGATTGTACAAATATGCAGTATGGAATATTATCTGTATTATCGTAGTTGGATGTACGATAAATTGGAACCAGGAAGACGTGCACTTAAACCAAATTTCATAGAAGGGGTTGATGGGTTTATCAAGTCGGCATTTGTTCAGGAATGTTGTCGAAGCGAAGGGGGGGGGGGGTTAGGTGTCCTTGTCTTAAATGTGAATGTAGACGTATAATTAGTGATCCAGAGGAAGTAACACGTCATTTACATAGAAGGGGTTTCATTAATAATTATTGGGTTTGGACGTCTAATGGTGAAAAACTGCCGATGAATGTGCCAGAGACTAGCAATTCGCATGCTTCAAGTAGTAGACTGACTATGGATTATGAGGAAAACTTTAATCTGATCGGTGACATGGTTGAGGATGCTTTTGGTGTGAATGTGACCTATGATCAACCCGAAGATTTTGATGGGGAAGAGTTGCCGAATGAGGAAGTGCAGAGATTTTATCAGTTGTTGAATGAGATGAATATACTGTTGTTTGAGGGATCGTCGGACTCAAAATTATCAATGTGTGTGAGATTATTGGCTGCCAAGGCAAATTGGAATGTTCCTGATCAGTGTTTGGAATTCTTCACAAAAATGATGTTGGACTCGACTCCTATGAAAGACAACTTGCCTACAACTTTTAATGATGCAAAGAAGTTGGGGTCGAAGTTAGGTCTAAGTGTATGAAAAATTGACTGTTGCATTAATGGTTGCATGTTGTTTTATGATAATGAGTTTGGTACTAATGATGGATTGTTGGAGGAATGTAAATTCTGTGAGAGTCCAAGATATCAAATTCAAAGTAAAGCTGTTAATCGTAAGCAAACAAGTGTAGCAGTGAAGTCCATGTTTTATCTTCCGATTATACCAAGGTTAAAACGAATGTTTGCTTCAATGCATAGTGTAAGTCAGATGACATGGCATCATACAAACAAAACAAGTCCAGGCACTATGCGACATCCATCTGATGGCGAGGCTTGGAAGCACTTTGATCGGATACATCCTGATTTTTCCGCAGAACCTAGAAATGTCAGGCTTGGATTATGCTATGATGGATTTAATCCATATTTCCAAGGGTCTGGAACTGCATATTCTTGTTGGCCAGTTATTGTAACCCCTTACAACCTCCCTCCTGAGATGTGCATGAAAAAACTGTACATGTTTCTGACATGTATCATTCCAGGACCGTCGAGTCCAAAAGTTGGAATTGATGTGTACTTACAACCTCTAATTGATGATTTGAGAAGATTGTGGATTGGAGAATGCACCTATGATATATCCCGTAAACAAAAATTTACTTTGCGAGCAGCATTGATGTGGACCATTAACGACTTTCCAGCATATGGCATGTTGTCTGGTTGGGGTACACATGGCAAAATGGGTTGTCCGCATTGCATGGGATATTCTAAGGCGTTTACCTTAGAAAAAGGGGGGAAGAGCTCGTGGTTTGACTGTCATCGAAGATTCCTACCAAGAAATCATACTTATCAAAGAAACAAGACAGATTTCAAAAAAGACGAAGTGGTAAAAGATCTTCCTCCGCCCCGATTGTCACCGGGTGCAGTATGGGACCAAGTTTGCCACCTACCAAAATTCACAGATATTGGTAAAGCATGTAGAATTATGTTGATGAGCGTACACGAAAAGCTTTGGTAAGTTATTCAATTATTATTATTATTATTATTTTTTATATTTAATGGCAATTTTGTGATGTGATTTTCACGTGGCAACTAAAAACGTTGTGCAGTGATTTTCACGTGGCAACTAAAAAAGTTGCGGCGTGATTTTCATGTGGCAACTCTAATGTTGTGGCATAAAAATCACATGACAACTAATTTTCATTTTATTATGTTAGTGAAAAACGATACCAATAACAAAGTATAATAGGGAATTAGGGAAGAGAATAAGAACACAAGAATTGGTTATAACTGCTATTCTTTTACTTTTTCTTAAAACAAGATTACAAGTTTACAAGAATAACAAATAACCTCTCTCACCCTAAATTAGGATTTGCAGCTTAGCAATGATGAGAGACTAGTATGCTATTTATAATAAAACCTAACATACTAACTAATGGGCTTTTTCAGCAAGGCCCATTACACAAGCCAACTTAATAAACAAGCTAACTTAACAAATTAGGGTTTAAACACTAAAACCTAATTTAACATGCTAACAACTCTAGCATCTTCGACATCTGCATGCTAGACCCATCTTCGACTACAACATGCACACTTCGACACCAGCATGTGAACAATCCTTCGACTTCATGCTTAACTCTGTCGAACTGTCGAACCAAGAAGCTACCCTTCGACAATACTAGAGTTCGATCCAATATCTCACAAATCTCCACCTTCGACCTAACTCTACAACGTCAAGGAACAAACTAGCTTTCTTCATGCAGCTTTATCAACTGCATACAGTGGAAAAACTTGCAACTCGGCAATGTCTTGGTGATCATATCAGCAGCATTGTCTTCAGTCGAAACCTTCAGCACTTGGACTTCTCCACGCTCGATTACTCCTCTGACGAAATGCAGCCTCACATCAATGTGCTTAGTTCGCTCATGATAGGCTGAATTCTTCGACAGGTGTATTGCACTTTGACTATCACATTTAATAGTGATACCTCGAGCTTGAAGTTTTAGCTCCTTCACAAAACCTTCAAGCCACAATGCTTCTTTCACAGCTTCAGTTAGGGCAATATACTCCGCTTCAGTGGTTGATAGAGCAACAACCTTCTGAAGTGTTGCTTTCCAACTAATTGCAGTGCCAAACATAGTGAAAACATATCCAGAAATAGATTTTCTGAAATCCATACAACCTGCATAATCAGAGTCGACATATCCTTCTATTACTGCTTTACTATCTTCACCCAAGGCTCCACCATAAATTAAGACTCTGTTTAGAGATCCATTTATGTACCTTAAAATCCACTTCAATGCTTGCCAGTGAGCCTTTCCAGGATTCGCCATGTACCTGCTTACTAGACTTACTGCGTATGCTATGTCGGGTCTAGTACAGACCATAGCATACATCAAAGAACCAACTATATTAGCATACTGGGACACTGATCAATACTCAGCTTGAATTGAGGGTTTGTTGGAGTCACGACTGGCTTCGAATTCGACATACCAAACTTTTCAAGAATCTTCCGTAGATATGCCTCTTGAGATAGGCATAACTTCGACTTCTTTCTATCTCTTCGAATGTCAATTCCAAGAATCCTGGAAGCAGCTCCCAGATCCTTCATATCGAACTCCTTATTGAGTTCAGCCTTCACCCTCATCACATCTTCGACACTGTTGCTTGCTATGAGAATATCATCCACATAAAGCAACAAAATAACAAATGAATTACCAGGTCGAAATCTGAAGTAAACGCAGTGGTCGAACTGACTTCTAATGAAACTTATGCGTGCCATGAACTTGTCGAATCTCCTATTCCACTGTCGAGGAGATTGTTTCAGCCCATACAAAGATCTCTTTAACTCGCACACATAATCTTCCTTCCCCTTTTCGACATACCCTTCAGGTTGCCTCATCAGGATCGTTTCATCTAAATCACCATACAAGAACGCAGTCTTCACATCCATTTGTTCCAGTTCAAGATCGAACTGTGCCACCATGGCAAGCAACATTCGAATGGACCTATGCTTCACAACAGGAGAAAACACATCATTGAAGTCGACACCTTCTTTCTGAGTGAAACCCCTTGCAACTAACCTTGCCTTGTATCTTTTCGACGTCACTCCTTCAATTCCTTCCTTAACTTTGAAAATCCATTTACAGCTGACTAACCTTGCCCCAGCAGGTTTCTTGATTAGTTCCCAGGTATGATTATCATGAAGAGATTTTATCTCATCATCCATGGCCTTCAGCCATTCAGTTTTATTTCGACTCCTCATAACTTCCTTATAGTCTCTAGGTTCTTCGTCTAGAACCTCACTTGCAGAGATTAAGGCATAAGCTATAAGATCTGCATATCCAAGTCTTTGAGGTGGCTTGATGACTCTTCTCGACCTATCTCTCGACAATAGGTAGTCATCGTCAGTTTCCTCAACTTCAGCATCTTCTGCTTCTTCTTCGACTTCATCTGGGATATGCAATTCAGCATCAACATGCTCCACCTCAACAGGAATCTCTACCTGTTCCAGCTCTTCGTCAGATGTTTCTGTACTTCGACCAACATCATCAATTTTCTTAAAAGCCATTTCAGCTTCATTGAAAACTACATCTCGACTAGTGATACACCTCATGTGACCTGGCTCTAGGCACTGGAAATAATGGTTTATGGCATTTGGGCCATATGAGGGAATAGTAAAAGAAGGGGGAGTGATTTTGTAATCCTTTTTACTAAATTATTATTATTTTTCATAAAACAATTGGATTTGGGAAGAAAGAAAGAACGTGAAAGAACAGAGGTTTGGAACGAAGAACGTGAAGGAGAACTGTAGAGGGAGAGATCAAGGATCAAGAACAATTGTCTAAGGTAAGGGGAGACTCTCCATTTAATCTCTATTATCGTGTTATAGGTAATAGTATAGATTGGTAGTATTGTTTTGATCAATGGTTTCCATGTTCTGTGTTATGTTCATCTTAGGGATTTTGTGGAAAATAATGGAAATAATGGTTTATGGCATTTGGGCCATATGAGGGAATAGTAAAAGAAGGGGGAGTGATTTTGTAATCCTTTTTACTAAATTATTATTATTTTTCATAAAACAATTGGATTTGGGAAGAAAGAAAGAACGTGAAAGAACAAAGGTTTGGAACGAAGAACGTGAAGGAGAACTGTAGAGGGAGAGATCAAGGATCAAGAACAATTGTCTAAGGTAAGGGGAGACTCTCCATTTAATCTCTATTATCGTGTTATAGGTAATAGTATAGATTGGTAGTATTGTTTTGATCAATGGTTTCCATGTTCTGTGTTGTGTTCATCTTTTGGATTGAAATTTTGGACTGATAAATCCCTAATAAATGAGTAGATCTAGAGTATGATGAACGAAATTGATTATTGGATCATATACTGTAGTTTCAGGGTGAATTCGTATGCTGTTATGAGATGAATTTTCTGGTTTTTAGACCCAAATCGCAGACTGTGCAGGTGAAATCGCGAGGAAGATGAATGGTAAGTTGCAGGTTTCTGTGAACTGCTGTCCATTCACGTATGGTACGCGTATGATACGCGTATGGGGGTGTGGTACGCGTATGGTACGCTCCCCATGGTGCATCAGAATGTGCCCTTCTGCTGGTACGCGTATGATACGCGTATGATGTTGTTTTGTGTGGAAATATGGTTCTGTCCATACGCGTATGATACGCGTATGGTGTGTATGTTTTGTCTGAAGTTGTGCTTCTGCCTGTACGCGTATGATACGCGTATGGGGCGTGTTTTTGTGAAGTTCTGGCCCTGTTGGTACGCGTATGGTACGCGTATGGCCAGCGTGATTGACAGATTTTGCTGTTTTGTGATTTTTGGAAGGTTAATGGCGTGTAACTTTCGAGCTGGTATATCTGTATGATTTATTATGATATGATTATTTGAATGATGCAATCTAATTTATATATATATGAACATACTTATTGATGATGATGATGATGATGAATGATGATATATGAGTATAGACGAGGCTACTCATTGTGTGATGATGATGATGGTATGTTATATATATATGTTGCATGCATTCATAGTCATAGTATGAGGGTTGTATCCTAAAGATGAGAGGATGCAGTGAAGGGCAGGATTCCCATTGTGTGGAATCTGTGCTGGCAGGGCCGTATCTGGATGATGATAGATCGGTCGGTGGATGATGTCCACTGGTGATGTTTGGTACCACATGCATAGTGTCAGTTTCATACATGTGCATGATTTGTTTATAACATGATGGTGTATGTTTTAAGATGACTTGTCTGTCTATCTGTGGATGTGTGAATGATGATTTGTCTGAATATGAAACAGTTGGTGAATGATATCACTATGACATGTTATTATTTATGATGCAATAACATTGGTTAACTGTGATGAGACTCACCCTTACTTGTTGTCATTTTCAGATTGAGGATAGCGACGCGACTTGGTGAGGACTAGCTCATAAGTCGGTTTTTAGTATTGTGTTGGTGTCATGCTCTGGTAGATGTAACACTAGGGACGCGTTGTTTTTAGAGTTCGATTATACCTCTATTTGTTTTTGTTGATAAAGTCTGATACATTAATGATGGATGTTGACTTGATGATTTTAATTCCGCTGTGTAGACATGGTTTGTTTATTGAGTTATAATTACAGACGTTTTCAGTGAATGCATGACATGTACCGAACGTGTATTTTTCTTTATTTATGAATTGTGACACCTCTTGCATGTTGACTCTGATTAATATTTATTCTATTGCCGCGGGTTATTAGAGGGGTGTTACAGGCACCATAGCCTATAAGCTTTGACTCCTTCAGGGTATCCCATGAACATGCATTTCAAAGCTCTAGGTTCAACTTTGTCTTGCCTAATGTGAGCATAAGCTACGCAGCCAAATACTCTCAGTTTGTCGAGATCTGGTGGATGTCCGGACCAAACTTCTTCAAGTGTCTTCATATCTAACGCTGTCGAAGGACATCTGTTTATCAGATATGTTGCTGTCGAAACAGCCTCAGCCCAGAACACCTTTGTTAACCCCGCACTAGTCAACATGCATCTGACTCTCTCCAAAATAGTTCGATTAAACCTTTCAGCCAAACCATTTTGCTGTGGAGTACCTGCAGTAGTTCTATGCCTTACAATACCAGAGGCAGCACAAAAACTGTCGAATGCCTCATTGCAAAATTCAAGGCCATTGTCGGTTCTCAACCTCTTGACCTTTCTGCCAGTCTGATTTTCAACCAGAGTCTTCCAACTTTTGAAATTCTCAAAAGTTTCATCCTTAGTCTTCTGGATGAATACCCATAATTTTCTGGAATAATCATCTACTATGGATAGAAAATACCTTGCTCCTGAATGTGATGGACACCTTGCAGGCCCCCAAAGATCAGCATGGATGTAATCAAGGGGTCCATGTGTTCTTTGTTTGCCTTTGTTGAACTTCACTCTGCAAGATTTTCCAAGTACACAGGGTTCACAAAACTTCAGCTTTTCGATTTTGTCTCCACCAAGCAGATTTTGTTTCCCTAATTCGACCAGACCCCTTTCACTGACATGGCCCAATCTCATGTGCCAGATTTCTGTTTTCGACAAAGGTTTCGTGGATGCAACATTTGTCGAACCACTTACAACTTCAGCCTCAAGGGTATACAAGCCTTGTTTCTTCACGCCTCTCAAGACTTCCTTCGAACCCTTCATGACTCTTAGGATGCTTTTCTCTCCTTGGAAAACATATCCTTTCTTGTCGAATTCACCAAGAGAAAGCAGATTTCTCTTCAAATCAGGAACATACCTGACTTCAGTCAACAACCTTATTGACTCATCATGGAGCTTGAATTTCACAGATCCAACACCTGCAATCTTGCAAGCCTTGTTGTTTCCCAGCAATACTGATCCACCATCTTGATTACATAATTCCTCGAACAAGTCTTTGTTTGGAGTCATGTGCCAAGTGCAACCTGAATCCATAATCCACTCCTTCTTAGAGTCACTGCTTGAAACCACAAGAACATCAGATGATTCGAAATCATCTTGAACAATGGCAGCGTTGCCATTATCCTTACCTCCATGATATTTCAAGCGTTCAGGGCACACCTTTCTTGTGTGACCCTCCTTCTTACAATGGTAGCATCGAATGCCAAATGCTTCGCCACTGTAAGTCTTCGACTGGCTTTTGCCTTTCTTCTTGTCGAACTTACCATCCTGTCGTAAGAGTTTTCCTTTAATGGCCAAACCTTCGCCAACAGTCGAAGGTTTATGCTCCTTTCGTTCATTCAAGTCCTTAGAGTACAAGGCTGATTGAACTTCTTCAAATGTCAGGGACTCCCTTCCATACAAGAGAGTTTCTTTGAAGTGAGCATGTGATCGAGGCAAAGAACACAATAGTAACAGCGCTTGATCTTCATCATCTATCTTCACATCAATATTTTCAAGATCAAGAATCAGCTTGTTGAACATATCCAACTGCTCAGCCAATACTTTGTCTTCAATCATCTTAAATGAATACAAAGCTTGCTTCAGGTAGAGTCGATTTACCGGCGATTTGGTCATATACAAACTTTCAAGTTTCACCCATAACCCTGATGCCGTCGTCTCCTTTGATACCTGCCGGAGAACCTTATCACCAAGGCTCAACAAAATTGCGCTGTGTGCTTTCTCGATCATATTTGTCTTCTCCGCTGCCGTCAATTCTGCATTCATGGCTGCCTCTCCCTTCAACACTTCCAAACAACCCTGCTGAACCAATAGGGATTTCATCTTCAAGCGCCACAGACCGAAATCATTCACTCCGGTGAACTTTTCAATCTCATACTTTGTTGAAGGCATCTTCTCCACGCTCACCGCACCAATTTGTTGTGAAAAACGATACCAATAACAAAGTATAATAGGGAATTAGGGAAGAGAATAAGAACACAAGAATTGGTTATAACTGCTATTCTTTTACTTTCTCTTAAAACAAGATTACAAGTTTACAAGAATAACAAATAACCTCTCTCACCCTAAATTAGGATTTGCAGCTTAGCAATGATGAGAGACTAGTATGCTATTTATAATAAAACCTAACATACTAACTAATGGGCTTTTTCAGCAAGGCCCATTACACAAGCCAACTTATTAAACAAGTTAACTTAACAAATTAGGGTTTAAACACTAAAACCTAATTTAACATGCTAACAACTCTAGCATCTTCGACATCTGCATGCTAGACCCATCTTCGACTACAGCATGCACACTTCGACACCAGCATGTGAACAATCCTTCGACTTCATGCTTAACTCTGTCGAACTGTCGAACCAAGAAGCTACCCTTCGACAATACTAGAGTTCGATCCAATATCTCACATATTATTTAATATATTTTAATTTAAGTTAAATACTTGATATTATTTTTTGTGTAGGAGGATTATCAAACATTGCTTGTAATATTTTTGGTCAATAATCCCCAATATACTCCTAAAGAAGGAGAGCCGCTTCATCCCGATGTTGATTTTTGTATTTGGAATGAAGTCGTTGGCGGAAAAGGGCCTAATGAATGTTTTTTTGGTGGTGGAAATTTGGCGGGAAGCTTGAGAAGTGGGGATAGAACTTTATTTGAAAGAGTTAGAGATGGGGAAGGATCGTCACGTCCAGCACAATTGTCACCGCAAGTAATGGAAACAATAAGACAATTGGCCCTAACTGAGGCGAGATGTGAGTCAGAGCAACGTGAGGCGGCGCTAAAAGCCCAAATGGATGAGCAAGCGCAACATGAGGCGGCGCTAAAAGCGCAAATGGAGGCGCAACAACAACAAATAGAGGCAATGGCGAAGAGGCAAGCAGAGATGGAGCAGCAAATGTGGCTATTTATGCAATTCCAACAAAGAATTCGTAGTCAACCGTTTGGTGGAAACGTATGAGTGGTTGGAAATGAGCGAGAGAATGATGATGAAGATATGAACCTTGAGAATTATCCCGATCTAGATGACCCTTAGGATTAATTTTATTTTTATTTAAATTTGAATTGTGTAGGATAATTTAATTTATATAACATTTTGTTTATTATATTATGAATTCAATATATTTTAGTATTTTGTTTATTATATTATAGCATTTTGTTTATTATTATTATTATTTCAATTGAATAAAAATAAAACCTTTTTTATAATAATTTTATTTTTTAAAAGAAAAAAATTAACGTTTGTGACGTGTTATACATGTCATTAATTTGTGACATGTATATCACGTCGCTACTTTTTAAAATTAATCAGACATTTTGTGACATGATATCCACGTCGCTACTTTGTGTCATGCTTTCCACGCCACAACTTTTCTCCATGTTTTGTGCCATTCTGCTTTTTCCTGGCGCTGTCTGTTCCAACAGACAAAACTTGTTGGTTTCTGTGTATCACGTTGCGACATGATTTCTATGTCACTATTTAGTGACGTGATAATCATGACACAACAAAGTTGTCACGCTTTCCCAAGCGACATAAATTTCCACGTCGCTAATTTTGTATTGTGACGTGATATTCCATTTTGTGGCATGGAAATCACGTCGCTGCAGAGCTTATTTTTTATAGTGGTTCTTCATCAGAGGATGTAATATTTAATTTTAATGTCAATTTGATCCTTTTTGGTTTGATTAGGATTGAATATTTCATCTTCGGATTATGAGATGTGGACATGTGTCTTCCTAAGTCTTTTTTTGTAAGGAGATTTTTTTTTTGTCTTGTTCTTCCTTTTTTTCCTTGTCTTCAATTTTTTTTCTTTGATATGATTGTTATTTAAAACAACCACATTATTGTTGTTAGAATAGAATTTTTAAGTTGCGGTGATTGCAGTTCCTGGTTGTATAAAAAGAAAATAAATTATTCGTTGTCATAAATAAATTTAAATTTTAAATGTTAAATTTGTATACCTGGTTGATTGGACTTATGTTTGGAAGATGAAGTAGAAGCATACTTGGTACACAAGATTTTTAACAGTGTAAGTTTGAGATCCTTCTTTCAAGCTGTGATCGGTCAACTTAATTCAAAAATTAATTGCCGATGACAAAGACTTTGCAGTTTTGATGGTTTAGATGTATTGTTTTCCTCAGTCAGTAGTTATTATGCAGTTGTGTTGAGTAATTTTTAAGCATTTTGAACACTGTGAATGTATCTTCTCATGTTTCATCTGACACTTTCAATTGAATTTTGAACTTACATATTTTTATTTATGTCATAGCCTTAAAGTTTAAATAACAAAGGTAAGGGATGCTAAAGTTTAGTTTGTACATTGGAGTTGGGTATTCTGGTGGCTTTGGACATAAGCGACACTTGTATTTTTGACCATCTTGAATTAGTTTTATAAGACAAATATTGCATCCAATATAATTCCATCCAAATCTATAATCAATATCATTAATGGTTGCAGCGACTGTGAAGAGTTTTACGTGTATAAGAATAAAATCAGAATTAATATTTTAGTAAAAATGTTATGTTTACATGAAATAATTTGAATGATTAGTCCAAAAAAATAAGTTTACCTGTTGATCAGATTCCTATCTCATAATCATTATATTTTTCAAAATTATTCTGTTATCGGCCATTCTTTTCTCCGGTGTATTGTTGAAAAAATCTTGAGGTGGAAGTTCTTTGATATGAGCGTCTTCATTGGAACGCCTGTACATTATGTATATGAGATATCTTTTAAAATTAATTGAGTTAAATAAACTTATTGAAAAAAAGCAAGCAAGAAGAGTTAGATGTTGATTTTTATTACATTTGTGAAAAGATTTGGAAATCTTGCATGTCCAAATTAATATAACTTTTTGTGGTTGAAGTAGTTGCGGTTGAAGTAGAGTTGATTGAGTAGTCATCTGCAATATATATATATATATATATATATATATATATATATATATATATATATATATATATATATATATATATATATATATATATATATATATATATATAAAATATTATATATATAGTTTAATAAATAAAAAGTTGAAAATAATGAAAATACAATGTATTGTAGATGTTATTGCAATAGTTTTAGGGTCTTCTTGTTCCTTGTGGTTGAAAAATAACTATTGAAAATCAGCAGCTATATTTCTCTATAAAGTTGTTTTAACCATTTCATCCGTAAAAACATAATGATAATATAATTCATATTAAATTGTAAAAACGAGATTATGCAAATAAATTAATATTATATATAAACAAGTTATTTATGGAAATATTTTACAAATTTATTTTAAGTTCTAATCTGAAAACTTCTTCATCACGTCTAATAGCATGTAGTGTTCCAATGATATCCGAAAAGAAATCACAAATATTATCATGTTAGTTTAATTTATTTAATTTTTTAAAGAATACTCACATGATAGGTTTTTTTGCGGTCTAATCTTTTTGATAGTGATTCAAATGAAGCAAAGTCAAAATAAATGATGTTGAATGGGAATGTCCGAATCTTGTATTCTTGTTACAGTAGTCGTTGTAAGAAACCATACCTTTTTAGTCCCTTTAATTGGTTTGTAAATATCATTTGCCAATGATATTTTCAAAAAAATTATGAGATATATATTTCTTCCTTGTATAGGATTTTAAAAATGGATATGAGCTCATGTCTAATTGCCGCATGCATTGTTGTTTTTCTGTGAAAATAACATGATAATAATTTAATATTTTATATAATTATTATTTTTTGACAAAATCAAAGTATTCTAAATTTTAAGAATCATTATAATTTTTAAGTAAAATATTATAATATAAAACTAGGATATATATATATATATATATATATATATATATAAATATATATATATATATATATATATATATATATATATATAAAAGATAAAATAATTTCCCTATTTTAAATAAAGATATTAGATAAAAAAATTATATTATATACCTTTCATCTAGCATAACCATTTCTAAAAATTAGGGGTGGCAAAGCGGGCGGTCCGCTCCGCCCCGCCCCGTCATATGCCCGCCAAAAAAAAAGAGCGGGGCAGGCAAGCCCGCAAATTGAAATGGGCATAAAAACCTAACTTGTCCCGCCAAGGTGGCGGGCGGCGGGCTTACCGGCCTATTTTTTATTTATTTATTATTTATTTCATTTTTTAATAGATTTTTTTTACATTTTAATTAGATTTTTCACATAGCTTTTAGAACAATATTTTATAAAGCATTTTTTAACAAATTTTACTTTAAAATATTGCATATATTCACAAATAAATGTATAAAATAAAACCATCAAGAATTATAATTAGTAGAATTAACTTAAAAAATAGCGGATTTTGACGGAGCGGCGGATTTTGGCGGGGACCAGGCTTTGGCAGGGCAGGCTATGGCGGACGGCGGATTTTGACGAGGCGGGCTATGGCGGACTGCGGGCCTACAATGTCAACCCAACCCGCCATTTTTTGACGGGTGCGCGGGTCAACCCGGCGGGCCACGGCCCATTTTTCCACTCCTACTAAAAATATATGATCCTTTTCATTTTGTGTGGTATAAACAGTACTCAAGCGAAGTATTCAAACTTTGATACACCAATTATCACAATAATCTATAACCTCTTAAAGGTAATTGTAATTCATATAGATGTGTTTTTAGTTTAGTACACTCAGATGTTAATTTACAATTGTATTTATAGATAAAGGTAATACAATATTGATTATGGTTGTTGTGTATAAATAACAATTACATCAAATCAATTATTAATTTGAGGATAAAGAGACATTGTATGGTTATTAACATGGGGAATTTATGTATAAAATTCCAGTTATTAATTGGTTAATAAGAAAAAAAAATAAAAGTAACGATATTTTTGTTATATAATTCATAATGTAATTATCTATGAGTTTGGAAGGAACAAATTTAATTTATCCACAAAAATGTCATGATAAATACTAATAAATACACAATTGATTTATACATTTAAATGGAAAAATTTAAAGTTTATCAGTTAATGAAAGAATAACGATTGTAAAAAGGAAAATAATTAAAACATAAATATATTCAAGAAAATTAATATAAAATAAAAATAATCACTTTTACTTTTAACACATGAAGAATTTTTTTGTTTGAATAATAACACGAAAATATGATAGTCATAAGTAAAGTTCATTTCATATTTTTCAGCATATAAACCATAATTAATTAATTATTAAAAATGAAGAAATTGCAACAATAAATTGTGCTAACTCTAAAACTTATAGGTTTATTGTGTTAATTTTAAATATTTAATTCATGTTACATCAAATGTTATCTCACAAAAATATTTAAAAAATAATAATTATTATAAGGGATGAATATTAAAGATACACATCAATATATCATAACTGTCACTTGAATGTCATTTAAAATAAAAACATTTTATTAATTAGAAACCATTTTATATTCAATAATTTTATGATAATTAATAATATATTTATTAATGAGTTAATAAGTTTGTGATTTGCAATATAATTAATACATAAATTATTGCTAATTTATCGTGAAAAAATTTATTTATGTAATAATAATTAAAAACATCAAAATTATTTATTAAATATTTCTTAAATTTATATTTTCATTGTTATTTATATAATTTTAATTCTAAAACTTATAGCTTTACTGTGTTAATTAAAAAGATTAATAACAGGTGAATATTGTAAATACTTAAAACATTATAATTATTTTTAAATTTTTCTCAAATTGATAATATCATTGTTAGTTAAAAGTAATTCATATAAATAAAAATATTTCTATAAAAAATAATAAAGGTACATAAAATTTAGTAACCACAAAATTAAAAGAATATATTAAATAAGCAAGCTTTATTATTTTTAATATTAATAATATTAAAATATTAATTTAAATTTGAGTTGTAACAAATTTATTTGTAAAAGCTAACTCTAAAACTTATAGGTTTATTGTAAGGTGGCAAAACGGGCGGTGGCCCGCTGGCCTGCCCCGTGGACCCGCTAATAAATGGCAGGTTGGGTTGAGATTTTGGACCTGCCGCCCATCAAAATCCGCCGCTCACCTAACCTCGTCCCGCCAAAGTCCGCCGCCCGCTAAAGTCCGTCTCACCTATTTGTTAAGTTCGTTTCGCCTTAAGCCCGCCCTTATTTAGTTAATTATAATAATTCGAATCACTACGCCAAATTTGGCTTTTAGCAGCACCCCTACGAAAGCGCTTTTAGGAAAAGCGCTGGCATAGGCTTCGCTAAAGACAAAATTAAAAAACACGCTAAAAAAGCGCTCTAATAGTGGGGGGGGTATGAAAGCGCTTTTAAGAAGCGCTCTGGTAGGGGGGGGGGTTGTGAGAGCGCTTTTCAAAAGCGCTCTGGTAGGTGGGGGGTACGAAAGCGCTTTACAAAAGCGCTCTGGTAGGTGGGGGGAACGTGGGGGGAACGAAAGCGCTTTTCAAAAGCGCTCTGGTAGGGGTGTTTAATGAGAGCGCTTTTTGTCAAAAGCGCTGGTATAGACCAGGCTATGAGAGCGCTTTTCAGAAGCGCTTTAGTAGCCTTTATTACTAAAAATTAAAAACCAAAACACGCGTTACTGTTTCTCATTTCTCTCTTTCGTTTTCTGCAGAACCCTTCCGTCCACCACTGTTCTTCATCCACAAACCCTCACTGCACGCGAAACCCTTCCGTCCACCACCATCGGCAACCACCGTCGGCGTCCCTCCGTCGGCTTCTCCTCCGTCACTCGTTTTATCCACCGCCGGTGAGTTTTAGGTTTAATTTTCAGTGAAAATTTTATTTGGTATCAAAGATTGAACTTCTGCCTGCAACTTGTTTGATGAAATGCCTGAAAGAAATGATTTGAGTTGATAATTGATGAAATGCCACAATCCTTAGTAGGTATTTTTAAATTCTAAGTTGATTTACTTCCGCTTTTCATGATTCAAAAATCCATGGTTTTTTGGCTGTAGTGTTGATAAAATTCTGAAGTTACTGAATACAAAATAGACTTGCCACTGTTTATCACAAAATTTTGGCATTTCATCAAACAATAGTAACATAGTACGGCTAAACTTGCACCATGAGTATCACAAAATTTTGGCATTTCATCAAACAATAGTATCACAAGTGTAGCTTATTAATGTATTAGAATGAGACTTTTCTATTAGAATTGAGTTAACCAAATCTTTGTGCCATCTTCAAATCTTTGTCTCTGGTTTCTACTTTAAAATATATATTATATACTTTTATTTATATATAATAACTCTATGATATATATGTTGTGTGTGTATGAGATTGAGAGTGATGGTATATATATATTGTACAATAAATTGGCTTGTTCAAGGATGCCAAGTACTGTAAAGTATGAGAATGACAGCACATAGAGAAATTAAATAATAAATAATATATAATAATAGTAATAATATATACCTTATGAGAGTTGAATTAATGAGGAAGAGAGAAGGTAAAGAATGAAACAAGAGTGAGTTAATGTATATAGACAAGGATGATTCATAAGGTTTGCTTTTGAGCAAAAAGTTTTATAGCTTCGTGTTAGTAGTGGTGTATTTAATTAACTGCATCGTGTGTCTTGTGTTAGTAGTGTTAGTAGTGGTGTATTTAATTAACTGCATCATGAGCTATTCACCCATTCTTATTATAATCATACATTGAATTGAATTTCTTGTATAGGTCTGACTGGATTGATAACTTTGGATCTCTTTGGAGCTCGTATCATTGACTCTGGTACTACATATTTAGGAGTATGTACACACATCAAACTATTGTTGATTTCCTTTGTTCAATCGATTTTGTCTTGGTGGTTACTAACTTTGTGAATTTGCTATAGGGGTAACTTGTGTATAGTGAAAGTTTGATCGTTTCCCAGCCTAGTTCGACGTTTGGCGTTTTCTTGAGTTCGGTAACATCCGAGGTAAATTTCTTTCTCAAATTACTGGTATTATGATGAATTTGTCTGAAATTGTGTGATTATATATGTTACGTTTTATTGCTTCGGATTCATTCCGTTTATACTTTGCGTTTTGACAGAAACACATTAGTTTTATGTGTTTAGAGAGTTAATATAGGAGGTACTTACTAACTTTGTGAATTGAATTCGCCATAGGGGTTACTTGTGAAGAGTGGAAGTTTGACCGTTGTTGTTTAGCTTAATTAAGACATGGATAAGACATGGATGAATTCAAACCGATTGTCGAAAGAGTACGAGAAAGGGGTATGGGAATTTGTTGAGTTTGCGGTTGCGAACTCCAAAGACCCGCTTCGAATGCCGTGTCCTTGCTTGGGTTGCTGTTATGCCGGGGGTAAGGTTGACGGGAATCAGTTGGGATCTCATTTACTACGGTTTGGAATTGATAGAAGTTATACATGTTGGACAATGCATGGTGAGAAAAGTACCGGGAATGCTGGGTCGAGGTGTAATAGGAAGTATGCTTCAAACGACGATTGCACAGACACATACGATTGTGATCGAGTCGAAGAGATTGCAGAAGCGCTGGAAGAAGATCTAGCGGATTGTCCCAAAATGTTTGAGAGGTTGGTAAGCGATGCAGAGAAACCGTTGTATGATGGTTGTTCAAAATTCACAAGATTGTCTGCGGTGTTAAAGTTGTACAACTTAAAGGCGGACAATGGATGGTCGGATAAAAGTTTCACAGAGTTATTAGCCCTTATGAAAGATATGCTACCAGAGGATAATGTTCTTCCCAATCGAACGTACGAAGCCAAAAAGATGTTGTCTTCTATTGGAATGAGCTATGATAAGATACACGCATGTCCAAACGATTGCGTTTTGTTTCGAAACGAGTATGCAGCGTTGAATGAGTGTCCTAAATGTGGTGCCCCTCGATATAAGAAAAAGTTGTCTCCTGCTAAAGTCTTATGGTATTTTCCTATAATTCCGAGATTTAGACGCATGTATCGTAGTGAGACCGATTCAAGACACTTGACTTGGCATGCAGATGAAAGAATTATTGATGGAAAGTTGCGACATCCGGCAGACTCACCACAATGGAGTAAAGTTGATACTGAATATCCTGAATTTGGAAAAGAAGCAAGAAACCTTCGGTTGTCATTGTCTACTGATGGAATGAACCCGCATGGTATTCAAAGTATCTCGCATAGCACATGGCCTGTGATTCTTATGATTTATAACTTACCTCCGTGGCTATGTATGAAGCGTAAGTACATGATGTTATCTATGCTAATTTCTGGGCCTAAACAACCAGGGAATGACATAGACGTATACTTGGCACCCTTAATCGAAGATTTAAAGTTTTTGTGGGAGAGAGGTGTGGAGGTTTACGATGGGTATAGGAAAGAAAGTTTCAACTTGAGGGCGATGTTGTTTGGAACAATTAATGATTTTCCAGCATACGGAAATCTATCCGGGTACAGCAACAAGGGTCAAAAGGCGTGTCCTGTTTGTGAAGATGAAACCGATACGACACGATTGGCGCTTTGTCAGAAGAATGTCTTTCTCGGCCATCGTAGATTCTTAAATTCTAATCATCACTACCGTGGGTGGAGAAAAGCATTCAATGGAGAGGCCGAACATCGTACAGCCCCGCCTTTTTTGTCAGGTGATCAAATTTTTGAAAAGGTGAAAGATGTGAGCACTCAGTTTGGCAAGCCTTTTGCACATTCAATTGTCAAGGGTGGGTGGAAGAAGAAGTCAATTTTCTTTGAACTTCCATATTGGAAGTCGTTGTACGTAAGACATTTCCTGGATGTTATGCATATTGAAAAAAATGTATTTGACAGCGTTATAGGTACGCTACTCAATATACAAGGAAAGTCTAAGGATGGCGTTAACATAAGGAATGACATGGTAAACATGGGGATGAGAACTGAATTGGGGCCCGTGACGAAAGGAAGACGAACATATCTGCCACCTGCTGTTTACACTCTATCTAGAAAGGAGAAGAAAACATTGTGTAAGTTCCTCAGTGAAGTAAAAGTTCCAGAAGGCTACTCTTCAGATATTAGAAGACTTGTGTCCATGAAAGACCTCAAGTTAAAGAGTTTGAAGACGCATGATTGCCATGTTATAATGGAACATTTTTTACCAATAGGTATACGTTCTATTCTGCCAGAAAAAGTAAGAAGCGCAATAACTAAGCTGTGTTTCTTCTTCAGGTCTATTTGCAGTAAGGTGGTCGATCCCGCGATCTTACCAACATTGCAAAATGAGATAGTTGTTACTTTATGTGATCTTGAAATGTATTTTCCTCCCTCGTTTTTTGACATAATGGTTCATCTAGTCGTTCATCTTGTGAAAGAGACACAACTGTGCGGACCAGCTTATATGAGATGGATGTACCCTGCTGAACGTTATATGAAAATATTAAAAGGGTACGTGAAAAACAGAAGTCGACCGGAGGGTTGTATTGCCGAGCGATACGTTGCTGAAGAAGCGGTTGAGTTTTGTACTGAATATCTGTCAAATGTTCAATCAATTGGACTCCCCAAATCTCATATTGTCGAAAAAAAAGAAGGAAAAAGGCTAATTGGAAATAAAGTTGTGACAGTATCAATGGTCGAACGGGATCAAGTGCACTTGTATGTTCTGCACAATGAGATTGAGGTTGAGCCGTTTGTTGAAATGCACAAAGTTGTTCTCCGAGATTTAAATCCAAATAGAAATGAGAACTGGATAGTACGAGAGCACAATCGAAGTTTCATACCGTGGTTTAGAGATCATATTTATTCAAAGTATCGTTCAGATCCTGCTTCAGTAACAGAAAGGTTGAGATGTTTAGCCTATGGTCCATCTGTAATTGTACTTTCTTATAGCGCATACGCAATTAATGGATACACATTTTATACCAAAGAACAGGATGATAAAAGTACTATGCAAAATAGTGGTGTTACCTTGGTAGCTGAAGCTATGCACATATCAAGTGCGAATGACTTAAATCCGAAATTTGCAAATTTGTCATATTTTGGGGTTATCGAGCGCATTTTGGTGTTTGATTACGCGAAGTTTCAGATTCCTGTATTTGGTTGCAAGTGGGTTGAAAATAATAGTGGCGTACGAATGGATAAGTCAGGATTTTTGCAAGTGGATCTCAATAGGGTAGGGTACAAAGATGAGCCTTTCATTCTAGCCTCTCAAGCTAAACAAGTGTTCTATGTCAATGATCCGACAAGTACGAAATGGTCTATAGTGCTTTTATCTAACAAAATAGTTGATGAAAAAATTGAAGATCAAGGTGATATTGGTGTTGGCATTGAATCTTGTACAAGAAACGATCAAAATGAGAATGAATCTTGTATTAGAAATGATCATAATGAGGGTATTTGGATCAATCCAACCGTCCGCATTGTTAAGAGACGCGTAGTACACAAACCTACCAAGAAAAGAAAGAGACGTTAGTCTGGAAAAAGCGCTCTCATAGGGGGGCCTACCAGAGCGCTTTTCCAAAAGCGCTTTTGTATGCTGCGTAATTTTTTAATTTTTTTTGCTTTTTTACTGGTCTTTGCCAGCGCTTTTACTAAGAAGCGCTCTTAAAGGGGGGTCTACCAGAGCGCTTTTTCCAGGAAAGCGCTCTTATAGGGGGTCCTACAAGAGCGCTTTTTCCAGGAAAGCGCTCTTAAAGGGGGGTCTACCAGAGCGCTTTTAAAAGCGCTTTCGTAGCCTACGCCAGCGCTGGCTTTGGCAGCGCTTTAAAGCGCTGTTAAAGGCCAAAAAAAGCGCTGTGAAAGCCCTTGTACGGCGTAGTGAATTTTGAATGGTTTTATTTTATACATTTATTTTTATATATATATATA
This sequence comes from Vicia villosa, assembly GCF_029867415.1. NCBI lineage: Eukaryota > Viridiplantae > Streptophyta > Magnoliopsida > Fabales > Fabaceae > Vicia > Vicia villosa. The sequence continues at coordinate 28,670,443 of NC_081183.1, read as the reverse complement.
TATATATATATATATATATATATATATATATATATATATATATATATATATATATATAATATTTTTTTAGGTAAAATTTATTTAAAAGATGCTTTATAAAAAACTGTTCTAAACAAGAAGTGAAAAATTAAATTGAAAGATAAAAAAAGTCTATTAATCTATTAAAAAAATAAAAGAAAAATAAATAAATAAAATAGGCGGGCAAGCCTGCTGTCCGCCAACCCGCCACCTTGGTGTGGCGGACATGATTTTCTTGCCCAATTTACTTGGCGGGCTTGCTCGTCCGGCTCGCTTTTTGACGGGCTTTAGGCGGACACGGGGCGGGACGGGCGGCCCGTTTTGCCACCCCTAATTTATTGTGTTAATTTTAAAACTTTAATTCATGTTACATCAAAGGTTACCTAACAAAAATATGATTAAAAATTCAAAATATTCATAAAGGATGAATATTAAAGACACACATCAATATATCATAACTGTCATTTGAGTATCATTTAAAATAAAAATATTTTATTAATTAGAAACCATTTTTATTCAATAATTTAAAGGTGAATTTGTAACACCCTTCTAAACCCCGCGGAAATTAAAAAATATTTCAGAGTACATGAAAACAAGAGTGTCACAATTAAAATATTTACTAAAACATCATACGTCTATGTCATGCATTCATTGAGGAAGTTCAACACAATTCATAACTACTCATGTTAACACAGCGGAAAATCAGTTATACGAAATAATTCTACATCTTTAGAAACTATATCCCACCAAAACTCAAATAAAATAAATAGAGTCATAAACATAAACTCAAAACAACACGTTCCCCAGTGTTACAATATCAGAGCATGACACCTGACGCTAAACTAAACGCACTGACTCATGAGCTTATCCTCACCAAGTCGTAAAGCCGCTATCCTCAATCTGAAAATGACAACATGTAAGAGTGAGTCTCATCGCAATTAACAAATATTATTGCATCATAAATAATAACACATCATAGTTATATTAATCACCCAATTGTATCATATTCAGAAAATTCAACAAATACACAACCAACACATCATCAATTCATAACACTGAAACACATTCAAGCATGTTATGAAAATCATGCATATGAATGAACTGACACTATGCATGTGGTACCAAACATCATCAATGGGAATAACCCACCGACCGATCCAACATCTTCAAGATACGGCCCTACCAGCACAAATTTCACACAATGGGAATTATGCCCTTCGCTGAATCCACAACATCATTCAAATTCAGCCCTCAAACGTATGATTATGAATGAATGCAAACATATACAACATACTTATAACATCGTAAATTTGATGAACATCATCGTCTCATCTCTTACCATCATCATCATCATTATCAAGCATGTATATGTATCAGCATCATTCATCACAAATCAATCATCATCACCATCATTACAGAAAATACATGTATTTACACCAATCATCATCATAATCAATAATAAGATTATACATGTAATCACATCGTTCAACACATCTCATATTGTCACATCTACTCATATATGTCAACAATATATCATCCATCAAACAAACAAAATATTCACATCATACTCTTACCATCACATGAAATATCTCATAAGCTCCATCACACAATCAAACAAATCATCATACGAATCATGTTTAAAACATAGCATGTATTGTCACATCTTATCACATATATGTACAATACATCATTCATCAAGCAATAAAATCATGATTCAAAAATAATTGAAGATACACCTCATTTCATCATTTAAACACATAGGTTATCTCATAAGGTTCATCATGCTCGAAACGACACTAAAAACGGACATACGGTTTGAAAGTTACGGCCTTCGGAAAATTTGTTAAAAATTTTCCTTCTGTGAGTCGACGCACGAATTCCATAGGTCGACGCATAGAATTTTCTGTCCCCCTCTGGTTTTCTCAGGTCGACCCATGAGTCGACCCATGCTGGTCTTTTGGGAACCTGTAGGTCGACGCACGCTGCGCTGATACAAAATTTTTTTCTGCGATTTTGACATATTTCCTCTCCCAATCTCAATCCAGTCGCACCATAACAGTTCCCACACCAAAACATCATCAAATAACATAACATACCACAATTATAACACATTTTAGAGGTCATCTAACTCTAAAATCATTCATCAATTCATCAATTTTATCAATTCAACAAAAACAATCTAAATCTCCCAAAACCCCAAACCTAAACATACAATCCAATTGTTCTAACTAATATGCCTAATCAATATCATCACTTAAGATACGATAAGAGAAGTTAATCGGAGAGTCCCCCCTTACCTTATCCAAATTTCTTGAAAGCCCTCTTCCTCTTTCCATGCTCTTTCACGTTCTCTGTTTTCTCCTCTTTTGCTTCTCTTCTCCTCTTCTATTTCTCCCAATTTCCTTTTTTTTCCTTATTTCCTTATTTTTATAAAAAAGTGTAACCTTGGTAAAAGGCATACACTTAGCACCCCCTCTTTGCTAATAGCATACTTGGTCCAATAGCTCTATTTCTCAATTTAATCAATTAAATCCAATAAAATGCCAAATAATCCAAATAATTAATTTAAATTCTAATTAAATTAATAAATGGAAAATATGGGGCGTTACAACTCTCCTCCACTAAAAGAGTTTTCGTCCTCGAAAACATACCTCAGGTAACGAGTTCCGAATAGGAGTCCTTCATCTGACTCTCTAGTCTCCAGGTAATACTTCCATCAGCCGGTCTTCCCCAAGCTACTATGACTAATGCTATCTCTTTACCACGTAATTGCTTCAACTTTCGATCCTCAAATTCATCTGATATAACCAACCGAAAGCATGTCTCATACATTCAAATCTCAACTCTTACATTACATTTGACCATCCAAAGGTGTACCACTCGTTATATCTCCAAACGATTAACAACAATATAACATTGAGGTACAACCCATACAATACGCCCAATAACTGAATAATATAATTACACAATCCATGGTATGATCACACCCGATCAACACTGCAGTAATGCATTCCATCTACCGAACGTACCAACCTTAGACACACTTTTTTTCCATCTGAGTGATAGAATAATACTTACACTTTTCACCAACTGCTTCCTTCAAGAAACTCAATAATCATGTTCCTATACCATTGAATTTCAACTATCTGACTCCTCTCAAGTCACACCAGCAATTATCCAACACATTACACTCCGCTTTTGCTGAAACATAATTGTTTAAAACATAATTTGTTATAATAGTTTATTGTGTTAGTTTTAACTTTTTAATTCATGTTACATCAAATGTTATCTCACAAAAATAAAACAAAAAAAATCAATTATGTTTTTTTATTTCTAACGCCTAATTGGCTACAATTTTATTTTAATAAAATATTTGTAACAATTATGTAATATTTAATAGGATAATTGAAAATTACATTAAAAGATCAAAATAAATATTTGTATATCAAATAAATTTGATAGGAATGATGTAAAGAAAATAGTTGAATTCTTGTGGCGGAAGAGTTAGAGGTGAGAGATGCCACATCATCAAATCATCAAATCGTTGACATGACAAAAATTAAATTATGTGACAAAATTTAAATGATGTAGAAAATATGTTGGGTGTCTGTTTGAATATATATAATAGATTTCAAGATCACTTAAAAGTAAATTATTTTTGAAAATTGAAAATTGTGTAAGAACTATGTTGAGATTAAAGACATTTGTTTCTAAGTTTTATTTTTATTTCTATAATTTCATGAAAACAAAAATATTTTATATTGTTTAGATTCTCACATCTCATTTAATTTTAAAATACATAATTAGAATAATGATTGTCTTGTTAGATCATTTAGTTCAAAATAAGTTTTTTTTTTTGCCTTTGCTAGGATTTGAACCCGCAACCTCCAATATAAAATATATATTATATTTAGTCTTTTGAATATTGATAGATATTGTGTTAAACCTTTTGAATAATGAAAGTGTGTTAAACCTTTTGAATAATGAAAGTGTGTTTTGTGAGGTGCCACATAGGACTATGTAGTGATGTGAGTGACACAAAAACAGTTGAAATGTTAGTGTTAGGATACCCGTTTCTCATGTCCTTTTTATACTTATCTTTGATTTAAATTTTCTTTTAAATTGTCAAAGGTGTGTATTTAATTTTAGTCTTAAGAAATTTTAATGTTTATTTGCAACTATTATCAAATAAAATATTCAATAGCTTTATAAATTTGTGTCTATTTTGTCAAACTTTTGTTATATTATGAATAAAGGGTTGTAAATGTCAGATACTATATTTGCTTAATTTGTGTTTTTAGTTAATTACTTTAATATTTAATAATGGAATTGTAAAAATTTATCTGATTTTGTCGTTTATATTTGTTGAAATGTGAGTTTTTTTATACTCCTTTGTGTCACTATTATAAACCAAAAAGTAAAGTATAATTCAATTTGGGAAAACTTTATATTGTCGTATGTGAGAAATTAAGAACATAGTTGTTTGTATTTAGTTTATTTGTTTGGTATGATATGAGTAATGTAGTAGTCAAGTATATATGCACAATAAAATATTGTTGCATATTCTATTATACTTCAAGATCAATTAAAAGTGAATTATCTTTGAGATTTGTGTAAGAACTACTTTGAGATTAAAGTTATTTTTTCGAAGTGTTATTTTTATTGTTATAATTTCAAGAAAATAAAATTAGTTTATAGTGTTTGGATTCACACATCTATTTTAATTTTGAAATACATAATTGGAGTAATGATTGTCTTGTTAGAGCATTTAGTTTAAAATAAGTTTTTTTTTTTTGTGTTTGTTAGGATTTGAATCTGCGACCTCCAATATAGAACAAATATTATATTTTCCCTTTTGAATAAGGAAAATATGTTTTGGGAGGTGCCACATAGGATTATGTGTTGATGTGGCACAAATAGAGTTGAAGTGTTAGCATTAGGATGCCCACTTCTATTCTAACATATTATAAATACATTTCGTGTGGAGGACTAAGATCCTCATCGATAATATTTCTTCACGAAGAATTTATAATCAAGTAGTGATATATGATATTATTAAAATTGCTAATGTTCTATTATCATATGTGTTTATTCACCGTATATGTTATCTTATAATCATCTAACACTTGTGCATCCTAACAGCTAGATGATATTTACCACACTTAATTTTTTTCTTCTTTTTTCCCCATTTTTCAACAGTTATGAACAATAAAATTAACATTTTTCTGTATCCTCTAATGATAACAATAACAATCATTTTATAAAATTCACTTTATAAATACTTCACATTCATTCATAATTTTCACATCATTTTCAAAATATTTATCCATATTTTCAAAATGGCTAAATGTTTTCTTATATTCATCATTCTACTTGTCTTTTTTTGTTCCTTATCAGTATTATCAAGTATGCTGAATTAAAAAAAGATTATAAAACATTAATGATATTTATCATTTTACCATTACTAGTCTTATCTTGAACTACTACGAAAAAGATATTTAACAACGGTTGGAATAGGTATATTATCACACAGGTCCAAACATTGTTATATAGCGTGTTGTTGTTTATGCGGTACTTTCAATCATGATCTATGACCATTGTAATAAACTAGGAAGCGTGCGCCATATAACAATGGTTAAGCCTAATAACCGTTGTGATATTGTTTATGAATAACTGTTAATTGTGTCATACTAGAATCAACATATGCCATTTTTTAATTAATATCAAAATTAGCTGTATTAAGTACACAATTCCATTAAGTATAAGAAAATATATGTAGAATGAATATATAAGAATGAAAGAATAAATTTGAACAGCTCGAGGTAGGAAAATGATCTTTCCAACTTCCAAGAGAAGAGAAAGTGTATAAAATTAAAGAACCAATAATGAACAAACTACCTTGACATGCATGCACCTTTTGGTTTTTAAACTTTCAAAAGAAGAAGATGAAGAATCAGAAGGAACAATATAAAAGCAAAAGAACCAAAACAACTTCATCCAAAGGAATCAAGATGAGTTCTCCTGCTCAAGCTACCAACATTACTGAGAATAAAGATGATGCTGTTGTAGAGGATGTTGAGTTGCAAAACCATCCTCAGAATCAATATGAGTAAATAATCCAGTCTTGTGCAAACGAACTGTACTTGAGACACATGAGAGTTCTCAAGATGGGGAGAAGGAGAAGAAGAAGAAAAAAGTTGAGAAGGCTGATGATTTTCTTCGACTCTGATGATGAGGATGAGGCAGGTATGATTAGTCAAACTTCCTCTAAGCCATAGGATTTAGATTTGATTATTAAGGCCTTCTGCAATGAAAGTTTATGTAATGAAATTTTAATCTTTCTTCTTAACTTTAGGGCTTTATGACTCTCTTAAGCTATCAACTTAAATTAACATCTTAAACTATCAGCTTAAACTATAAACTAATATACTAACAAACAACTTGAACGATAATTGTAATTGAAAATTCAACAATTTTCAATGAGCTTACTCGTTAGAAACCGTCTGTTAGTTGCATTCCTGTCATGTTCACTACATCTGCAGTTTCAACAATGCAATTTAAATCATAAACATAACATCTTCAAATATTATATTTCATAATTGAGTAAATAATAAACATAAAGAAGATAACAAAAAACAACATCTTTAAATTTTTAGAAAATCTATGTGATTTTAGTCTGTTCTTCAAACTCTTGTTCTTCTTTTTTGAACCTTCATACATAACCTTCAAATAGCCCAAAGCTTCCAACTCTGACTTCATAATGCTCTCATCTTCTTTTTTTCATTTTCTACCATATTGTCATCCCATATGAACAAATTACATGTTTCATTACTCCTCCAAAATGGACATCTTCAAAAAAGTCTTCCTTTATTTTGTGCCTTCTTTCATTGGTACGAAACCATAAGACCATCACAACCACATAAATTTCCAGATCAAAATTTTACAGCGGAAGAAGACATAGAAACACCTCTGGATGAGTTTGTCTTCAAATATGACATTGAACAACAACAATGTCGAAAATATTTGACGTACCTTAAAGTAGAACACTGTGTAGATGTTGTTGTCATCTTCCCAACGATGACTACGACATTGGTGTTAGGGTTGTTTCTTTTATCAGTGGAAAATGGATACTTAGTGTTGAATATATATAAAGAAGCGCCAATGTGTAACAACTGTTTTACAAAAGAACCGTAGAGATTTCCTTATTATTTTTTATTGAAATATAAATAAAAATGAAAAAGCACGCGTTAATGTAAAAGGAATAAACTATTTGAGGGAGCTGAGGTTCAAACCTAGGAAAGCTTGATTGTATCACCATGATTATGGAAGTAACCGTAATTATACCCTAAAATTTTTTAATTAATAAATGAAAAAAATGTTAGCGCATGACTTTAGAAGTGTCACCACGGTTTTGGGGAGAACCGTGGTGACTTTGGCGTTGTTGTATGTGCGTTTTGTAGTGGTGTTGGTTTATTGATAGAGACTTCCATAAAAACATGGTCATGGTTTTTGTAATTATTGTTAATGAATAAAATGATTTGTTTTTATAGTTGAAACATAAAATGTTGATTATGTTCATTTATATTCTAGATATAATCATGTCCAATGTTTAACATCAATTCAAAATTTTAAACATTACTAGGGATAACTACTTAACTTGGAAAAATAACTTAATTGAGTTTGTTGCATGTTAGGGACTCGACAAAATCCTTGAAGGAGACAATTTGGAAAATTCAACAATTAACTTAGAGCAATCGACAATAAAAAATTTGAGAGTAAATCGGATAATCAAGCACCACCCTATTGATTGATTACAAAGAGAAAACTCAAATGCTAAATTTCCCAATATGCTATGGGAAAAACTTAGGAAAATATTTGGAAATCAAAGGAAAGTCTTATTGCCCTCATTAATGGATCAATGGAACAAATTAAGGTCCCAAGATTATAAAAATGTTGTTGCATATAACTTTGTCCATGCACCAAATTATAGCACATTTAGAATTATGTGGGATAGTTATAATCGAAGAAGAAAAATTAGAAAAACATTTTCAACCTTCCATGCATCTCAGATATTGTTGTAATAACAATATAGAATGAGGGGATTTATTAAGTACTCTGATTTAGTTACATCCCTTCTAGTGGCTGACAAAATAATGAGCTCCTCATAAAAAAACCACCAATTACATCCCACATGAACAATAACATTTAATCAAGGGCATGATGGATATAATCGTCCGAAAGAAAATGATGGTCATTCTCGATTTGATGGTCATAGTTGAGGTGGAAATCACAGTTGAAACCACTTTTATTATCGAGGTCGTGGATGAGGTTTTGTGAATAATTATAGGTCTTCCAAATATGACCAAACTAATAAGAATAGTCAAGGTAAGGGTAACTATATCCATGAAGGCCCATCAAGGAATCATGATGATTTTTTCTATAGATGCGGAAAGAAATTTTATTGGTCTAAGGCGTCTAGGACGTTATAACATCTGTGTAAAAGACACGAGGCATCTGTAGAGGGAAAGGAAAAGTAAGTAAATTTTAATGAAATTGAACTTGAAAATGATACTATCTACCTTGAGGTTGGTGATTTCTTCGAGTGAGCAAACAAAATGAATATGGATTAAGTTACTACTTAAAAATATGCTATGAATAATGTGTGGTGTTCTTATATTACTTTTATATTTACACTATGTACTTACTTAAAAATATATATGTATGTTGTGTGACTTTTGTTATGTGTTGTATGGTGTGTACTGTGTAATGTTTGCATTATATATATGAAATAATAGTGTTGAATATGTTGTTCTGATTTACTCTCTCTTTAATCTTATTTCTACTTTAAGAAGGTTAAACATGGAAAATGTCAAAGACATTTATATTCTTGACATTGTAATTATCCACACGATCCTCAAATGTAAGAAATATTTTTTTGAAATCAATCCTACTAAAGATGTAATGAATAAAATCTCATGTCCTACATATTTGATTGAAGCAATAAGTAATATTATGTTCATGTTACCAAATGGGACAAGTGTTTCCATTAATGATGCTTTATGCTCTCTGAAATCAAAGAGAAATTTGTTAAGTTTTAATAATATATATCATTAAGGATATGATACTGAAACTGTAATTAGAGGTAATATGAAATAAATTAATATTACTGCTAGTGTTTTGGGAAAGAAGAAAACTTTGGAAAAACTACCAAAATTTCCTTCTGGTTACATTATGCATATATACATGAAATTGAATGTAATTTAGTAGTAAAAAAAGATCTAAAAACTCTGACTTTATGACATGATTTTTTAGGTCATTCTGGTTCAATAATGATGCATAAAATAGTTGAAAGTACTCATGGTCATCCATTGAAAGGTTTAAACTTTACAAAAGAATATATATCATGTGAAGCTTATTCTCTTGACAAACTAATAACAAAGCATTCATTAGTAAAGATTTAGATAGAAACGCCTACATTTCTTGAAAGAATTCAAGTTTATAAATGTGGATCTAACTATCCATCCTCAGGATCATTAAGGTACTTTATGGTATTAATTGATGCATCTAATAGATGGTCATAAGTATGTTTACTGTAAAGTTGTTATATTGAATGTGCATAATCTCTTGAACAAATAATTAAACTAATGGCTCAATTCCCTAATTATACTATTAAGAAAAAGAGACTTGATAATGTCGGTGAATTTACATCTCAATCATTTAATAATTATTACATGTCAATTGGAATTACTCTTGAACATATTGTTCAACATATGCATACATAAAATGGTTTAGTTGAGTTTTTAATCAGAGGTCTTCAATATATTGATAAACCATTAATAATGAAAACTAAGGTGCCAACTACCATTTAGGGTCATGCAATTACACATGTTGCAAAACTCATCCGCATAAGGCTAGGTGTTGATCATAAACATACCCCTTATCAACTTGCAATTAGTAAGGAACAAAATATTTCCCATTTAAAGATTTTTTGTTGTGAATTATATATCCTAATAGCTCCACCATAAATAACAAAGATGAGACCTCAACAGAGCTTGGGAATATATGTGGAGTATGAATCACCATCTATTATTAGATATCTTGAACCTTTAATAGGTGATCTTTTCATGGCAAGATCTGTTGATTGTCATTTTGAAGAAACAAAATTACCAATACTAGAGGAAGAAAATAAATAATTGGAAAAATAGATAACATGGTATATAATACATTTATTACATCTGGACTCATATGATAAGCCATGGGAAGGAAATGTAAAGAAAACAGTGCCCTTACAAGATTTAGTAAACCAACTACCATATTCATTTACTGATATGAAAAGAGATAAAAAGTCATATGTACTAGCTGTAAATGTCCCACCCCAAGTTGAGATTTCAAAGCTAAATGATGTAGTAGGTACTCTAAGGCACATTTGAAGCGTGGCCTACCTATGGGATTAAAAGACAGAAATCCTCGGAAAAGAAAAGGAACATAAAAAGGTGAATATGATTGAAAGCAATCTTGAAAAGATACTAGATAATAATAAATCCATGACTTAAAAGCATATTCAAGAAGAATGACAAGATGATGATAATGAGATCATTGATGATGAAAGTGAAAAAAAATAATCTCGAGATTTCAATCAATTACTCCTCTGTAACAAATTATAAGCAAAATTTGCTTTTTAGATTCACTGCAGAATTAATGTATCTGGTTTAATATATAGACTAAATACATTAATTATGCAATGAATCTAAAAAGCAAAATTTTCTTATAATTTGTTACGGAGTAGTATGTTAATACAGAGAATTTGTGGAACTGAAAATATATGAATATTGATGAGATATTTTCATTTTCCATTGCATGTGAAATTATGAATAAAAATGATGATCCCGGGCTCAGATCCATGAATGAATGTCAAAATAGACGTGATTGGAAAATTTGGAAGAATGCAATATATACTAAGTTAAATTCTCTTAAAAATTGAAAAGTATTTGAGCCAATTATAGCTGTTGTGAATTCAATGCCAATAACAAAGTATAAAACAAGGAAAGAATAAAGAACAAGAAAGAAGAAGAACACAAGAATTGGTTCTAACTGCTATTCTTTTACTTTCTCTTAGAAAACAAGATTAAAAGAATAACAAATAACCTCACTCACCCTAAATTAGGATTTGCAGTGTGCAATGATGAGATACTAATATGCTATTTATAATAAAACCTAACATACTAACTAATGGGCTATTTCCAGAAGGCCCATTACACAAGCTAACTTAATAAACAAGCTAACATAATAAATTAGGGTTTAAACACTAACACCTAATTTAACATGCTAATAGCCCTAGCATCTTCGAAACATGCATGCTAGATCCATCTTCGACTACAACATGTACATTTCGACACCAGCATGTGAACAACTTTTGACTTCATGCTTAACCCAGTCGAATTGTCGAACCAAGTGAAGGTGGAGAAAAACACAAGAAAGGGGGGTTTGAAATGTGTTCTTTCATATTTTATTTCCCTTTCTATAAATATTTTCTTTCTTCTAGTATCTCATTTTCTGGATATGCTTGGATCATTGTTGCGGAAGCACGACATAACCAATGAGATATACATTCAATTTAACTTCTTAAATTCATCAGAACTTGTGACTTAGTCAAGTACAGTTCTGAAGATTATCAGTGTGAATGTTATGATTTAAATGAAAGATACAGAAGGTAAAAGACACATTCATTTTTATCCTGGTTCACCTTCTCAACAAGGCTACCTCCAGTCCACCCTCCTCAGGTGATTTTGCCTTTCTCAATCGAGGACTTAATCCACTATAACTAAACTGATTACATCTGCACGATCAACTGTTGTGACTCATAATACAATGCACAAGCTACCCGCGAGTGACCCACTTCCTGCACAAGCCAACTGCTCGTGACTAACCCTGGACAAGCCAACTGCTCGTGACTAACAACCTGCACAAGCCAACTGCTCGTGACTAACCCTGCATAAGCCAACTGCCTGTGACTAACAACTTGCACAAGCCAACTGCTCGTGACTAACCCTATACAATAAACCGTTCAGTGTTCTCCATGAGATATAACGTTTATTGACCTAGAACCCTCCAAGAGTCTAACAAGATCTCAAGGACTTCTCAAGTATCCATATCAGAGGATACCCAAGGAACAACAATTCTTTCAGAATTTTTCTTCTTGAGATTACAAGTGTGCTTCTTAATCAAGCAGATTTTCTCCTATTCTAAGTACATATGTTTACGACACACTGACTAGAAGTCACTTTTGGTGCCTAAACAATCTATCAGAAGTTTCCTAAGATATAACACAATACGAGCAAAAACTCTATGTGTTTTACATATTATTACAAGAATTGAAACGTATTCTTGTAGTCTTCTTTTCTTCAACTTCTGGATGAGATCTTCTTCTCCTTCTTCTGAAAGCAGATTAAGAGTAACAACTCTTGTATCAAATTGCTTCTTTCAGTTTGGTCTTCTCTTGTGTGAGTAAGGAGATTAGAACTTTAACTCTTGAATGTAATTCCTTCTTGTAAGACCATCTTCTTCTCTTCTTCATAAGCAGATATGGAGCAACAACTCTTGTGTTGAATGCTTCTTGTGCATCAATCTTCATCTTCTTCTTGAATACTGATCGTGGAGCTTGTTACAGTCACAACACATTAATGATCATAAGTAAACATGAAACACTGTCGAGTAGCAACTCAGTGTAATCAGTTTCTTTGGTCATTCAACGTGAGGAATATATGGACCAATCAAGTATTTGTAGATTTCTTATAACTTCATTGGAGCATACTGTAAAACTTGCAGAGTTTTCTCTTTCACTCTTTGAGATTTTCTTTTCATAGGCTTATGATGTGTATTTCAACATAATCTTTTCATCACACACTTAGTGTATGTTGCCTCTAATGGAGTAGCTTAATTAATCTTATGCTTATTTACTTGCTCACGCTGTCTCACTCTTTCTCGCTCAGTTGTTCTTCTATCATAGTTTTGTTCTTTTTTTAGAAGCCTGTTATTAACGTTGGAATATTATAGTTTGAGCTATATATTAACATAGCATTTAATGCTTGCTGTAGACTGAATGATGACACACCTATTTCCAAGGAGAATCTTATCTTTGGTAGTGTGTCTTCCTTGTTTTTCTTCTTTCAAGACAATTTCTCTTGGTAGCGTGTTTTCCTTTATTTTATCAAGATGTAGATGACAATAGATTTCATAATTTTGTCTTTGCATTGAGTACTGTGATTGCTTGCATGTGATTTAATTGGAGCAATTTATGCTGTTCTTCGAAGCTTCTGAATACAGAGTCAAAACTTCTTTTGTTGTGAACGTTGATGTTGCTTGTACTTCTGAGGAAGCTTAATATTATTTGTAATGTCAAGCCTTTGTTTCTATGATGACTTCTGATCTTCTGTCACTGATTGTTGAATTCTTGCTTTATGTTCAAACTTTTGATCATTTACTCATGTGGTCTTCTTGTTGTAATGAGACTTCACGTATCTGATATTTCTGTTTAATTCCTTGAAGCTTGTCTGAATTTCTTTTTGAAGTTGTCGTATAAGGCTTATAGCATAATATCTGCACACTCAATGAAATCATTAGTAATAAAATTGTTACTCATAAAATATATGCTTGTTATCATCAAAACCAGATTCTGAATGTAGATTCTCAATCTTGTTCTAACAATCTCCCCCTTTTTGATGATGACAAAAACCATGTATTTTGATGGAACAATTTTATGAGATGATATAATAATTAAGCAAGTATATTTTACCCCCTTTTACATGTTCAATCAAGCAACTCTTTTATTCATCAAAATCTATTCTTTCTCCCCCTTTTTGTCATAATCAAAAAGCTTTAAGAGGGTCAGGTGAAATGATGCAGGTTATAAAATAATTTTCTCCCCCTGAGATGTATAATCTCCCCTTGAGTTAGATAACCATATGAACTTATTTATGTCTCATTGCTCCCCCTGAAATGGTAGTGTTAAGCAGTTATATATGAGTATCAATGTATATTTCAGCTTATAATCAGTTGGTTTTAGTTCATATATATCTTCTCCCCTTCTGTTTCATAATTAAGAATGTGGTGAATAGTTTAAATTAATCAGCAGATAACTTATCATACACATCGATAAACAGAACAGAACATTATATTAAATTGAAGAGAATTACAACTGAGAATAATCAAAGATAAATTCTTCACACCTATAACTAGACAGAATGTCACTCCTAGCTAGCGCAGGTTGTCTAAGATTGGTGGGAATCCCAGCTTTCTCAATTAACTCAGAGATGACCCGCCCATAGGGTATGATGCAAGTATCCTAAGAAGTTCTGGAAAACATAATAAGCTTCTTCAGATGAGTGAAGTTGATAGCTGGCAGATTTACCCTATAACCGTTACGAAGATAGATGGCAAGATATCTATCTCGTGAGGATAGAATGTTCTGACAGATTCCTCGAGGCACGATGTTTGATATTATAAACTCAAACCAGATTCTACTTATGGGTTTTAGTTTCTTTGGATTATTATAGAATCTTTTGAGGGAGAAAGGAAGCTTGGAGAAACCCGAGCGATGGGTTCTAGCAAGATGATCAAGAAACGCTAGAGACATGAGACTCTGATCAGATGGACACTGAATTGCTTCAGCAATAGAGTCTTTGGTAATCACAATTCTGGAGCTGAATATGTGAGATGAAATGTTTTTTCCGTCACTACTGACTGATGCATACAGCTAGAAGTTCTTGACTAGGTTTGGATAAATGGGTTTAAGAAGGATTTCTTTGTATCCATTCCAGCCTTGATACTCAAAGCATTTGTGGAGACAGTACTCATCATTTGAGTCACTTAGTCTTTTTTCATTGATAGTTTCAAGCTTGTTTTCATTACCGTGGAAGGTTTTGACAGCCATGTTATCAGAATTTTTGATAAGGGAGAGAGGATTTTTAAAGGAGCAGGAACTGTGTGATTCTAGATTGAGGGCAGAAGGGTGTATTGATAGAGATGGATGAGAAGAGTGACGGTCTGTTTGAAATGATTAGGATAATCGTTCCCAAGAGAGGTGAGCCTGAAGTTTAATTATTACATAGAATATTTTGAAGGATATACAAACAATTTTGTGGCTTTTGAACTGCTCGAGGACTTCTTTATCATGATTGCATAATAAATGATGAAGTTGTGTAGACAATTTAAGAGAAGCATCATAATTATCATCCTATATGGTACCTACGAGGTGTAATTAATGGCTCGATGTTGTGTATTAGTTAAGACACAAAAAGTAGTTTGAGACCTCTAGATTAGATAGAGTATCTTCTAAAGGCTCTCTTTACAATTATAATCTAGACAGACTCGGAATATGAGTAACATGTTCTCAGAAACTTGATTCTGAGCAATCAGTTATTGGGACAGTTATTTGAGTTTTAAAAAGGATTTACTCATTGTTATACTAATGTGAAGAAAGATGAACATTACGTTCCTGTGAGTGAGTTTAATCATTCTAAACAGATTAAGACAGTACAGAAAACTTCATCCAACTGGAAATTTTAAGATACAAGAAACAACTTTGATCATCAAATTACTGTCATTCCAGACTTAGATATAACAGATTTACAATTAACTCTTCTTCCATCAGTTTTTCAGATGACTTGTGCACTGAGTGTCTTGATCAAAACTTCTGAGAGAATTCCTCCGTAAGAGAAATTAGTCCCCGAGTTCTTCAATCTTGTTCACCCGGTCACAACTTTCCGAAGTAAGAGCACGCTCAGGCCCTACTTGTCCAACTAATCTCCAGATACCATCGTTCATGATTAGTTCAGACAGTGCTATCCCATATGGAATGTGGAAATGTGTCTGATTTCTAGATATCCTAATGGTGTCCTTCAGATGGTTGAAGATTGTTTTAGGAAGATCGATCCTATAGTGGTGTGTTAGAAAAAACACAAACACTCGATCATCATGGGTTATGACATTCCTTACTTGCATCCTAGGACGAAGATTTGTTAGGGAGAATTTGAACCAGATTTTAGGATAAGGGAGGAGGTGTTAAGGATTGTTTGGTTCATAAGGAACGGAGTCATCAAACAGGGTTTTGAAGGATTTTACCAACCTTAAGACAGATTGGAACTCTTCAATGGTGACTCCAGATAAGACACATCTTGTGGCTTTGTCAATCGATGGGATGGTAACAGAGATGGGAAGTTTGAAGATTTCAGAGAGGATGGTATTTCCATCATCACTGATTCTGGAAAATTTCTAGAATTCTTTTACCAACACAGGAAAAATAGGACCTCGAAGTATTGTGAAATAGTTTGCTCAGTATTGTGTTTAAGAGCTTCATATTAATTCCCTTGCATCATCCATAAGAGAAGCAAGATTTGGATCCTTCTCTGAGATGATCCTTAGGTAGTTTACATCTCCACGGTAGGTTATGGCAGACATAATTTTGACGAAGATGAAAAGGATTTGGAAGAGAAATGGGAAGGATATTAGGTGTTGTGCGAAGGTGTTTTGGTGAGAGCTGTTTTAGATCTAATGTTAGTATATGTAGAAGATAATGAAGAGATGTCAGTCAAGATGATAGGATACTGATGCACAATTAAGAGATTAGTCTTTTCTTATGATTTATCTTGTGAGCATGCAAGAGCAGACAAGAGACACTGACATACGTTTCAGTGCTAGAGTCAGTTTCAGTTTGACCTAAATTTATTCAAGAAATGGTTGTTTAGCAAATAAATATGAAATGAATGCAGTAGTTAAAGCTAACTCAGAGTTACAGTACATGCATGGAGAATAGGACGGATAGTAGAGTAGGTGGCAACGAACACTAGACATGCAAAAGTGCTTTATATAAATTCACATATTTTAACCAGCAGAATTATAAGGGAAAAGTTTAGAAAGATCTGACCATCTTGAAGATACACCTTTCTTCCAGCCTTTACTGAGAGAGAGAACATCTTCTGATGTAGTAATTCTGTCTGTTCTTTGCTTCAGAAGTTCTGTACTACCGTGTCTTCTTCCATTGATTTAATCTGATGAGCTGAAGTTGATCAACTGGCTTGAGTCAGCTACACTTGTTTAACTTTGAATGTTTCATTAAGCACACATTCTTCTTTGAGATGTCTTGATCCTCTTTAAGATTTGATCCACAAACTTCTTTGATATGTAGATAATGTCTTCAGAGTTTTGAGTATCTTTGTTCGGACAGCTTTTGATGATACTAAGTGTTTGAATATGACTTTGTTTTCTACTCAGTGTGGTTTTTCTCCTTTTGGATCTCTCTACACGGTTAAGTGTTTGATTCGAGATCAATAACAGAGCCATGCTCTGATACCAATTGAAGGTGGAGAAAAACACAAGAAAGGGGGGGTTTGAATTCTGTTCTTTCATATTTTATTTCCCTTTATATAAATCTTTTCATTCTTCTAGTATCTCATTTTTTGGATATGCTTAGATCATTGTTGCGGAAGCACGACATAACCAATGAGATATACATTCAATTTAACTTCTTAAATTCATCATAACTTCTGACTTAGTCAAGTACAGTTCTGAAGATTATCAGTGTGAATGTTCTGAGTTAAATGAAAGATACAGAAGGTAAAAGAAACATTCATTTTTATCCTAGTTCACCTTCTCAACAAGGCTACCTCAAGTCCACCCTCCTCAGATGATTTTTCCTCTCTCAATCGAGGACTTAATCCACTATAACCAAACTGATTACAGCTGCACGATAATCTATCGTGACTCACAATACAATGCACAAGCTACTCGCGAATGACTCACTTCCTGCACAAGCCAACTTCTCGTGACTAACCCTGCACAAACCAATTGCTTGTGAATAAAAACCTACACAAGCCAACTGCTCGTGACTAACCCTGCACAAGCCAACTGCCTGTGACTAACAACGTGCACAAGCCAACTGCTCATGACTAACACTATACAATAAACCGTTCAGTGATCTCCACGAGATATAACGTTTATTGACCTAGAACCCTATAAGAGTCTAACAAGCTCTCAAGGATTTCTCAAGTATCCATATCAGAGGATACCTAAGGAACAACAATTCTTTCAGAATTGTTCTTCTGGAGATTACAAGTGTGCTTCTTAATCAAGCAGATTTTCTCCTATTCTAAGTACATATGTTTACGACACACTGACTAGAAGTCACGTCTGGTGCCTAAACAATCTATCAGAAGTTTCCTAAGATAAAAAACAATACGAGCAACAACTCTATGTGTTTTACATATTATTACAAGAATTGAAACGTATTCTTGCAGTCTTCTTTTCTTCAACTTCTGGATGAGATATTCTTCTTCTTCTTCTGAAAGCAGACTAAAAGCAGCAACTCTTGTATCAAATTGCTTCTTTCAGATTGGTCTTCTCTTGTGTGAGTAAGGAGATTAGAGATTCAACTCTTGAATGTAATTCCTTCTTGTAAGACCATCTTCTTATCTTCTTCATAAGCAGATATGGAGCAACAGCTCTTGTGTTGAATGCTTCTTGTGCATCGATCTTCATCTTCTTCTTGAATAATGATCATGGAGATTGCTACAGTACACAACACATTAATGATCATAAGTAAACATGAAACACTTTCGAGCAGAAACTCATTGTAATCAGTTTCTTTGGTCATTTAACGTGAGGAATATATGGACCAATCAAGTATTTATGGATTTCTTATAATTCCATTGGAGCATACTGCAAAACATGCATAGTTTTCTTTTTCACTCTTTGAGATTTCTTTTCATAGGCTTATGATGTGTATTTCAACATAATCGATTCATCACACACTTAGTGTATGTTGCCTCTAATGGAGCAGCTTAATTAATTTTATGCTTATTTGGTTGCTCACGTTGTCTCACTCTTTCTCGCTCAGCTGTTTTTCCATCATAGTTTTATTCTTTTAATAGAAGTTTGTTATTACCGTTGGAATATTACCGTTTGGACTATATTTGAACATAGCATTTAATGCTTGCTGTAGACATAATGATGACACACCTATTTCCAAGGCAAATCTTATCTTTGGTAGCGTGTCTTCCTTGTTTTTCTTCTTTCAAGACAATTTCTCTTGGTAGCATTTTTTCCTTTATTTTATCAAGATGTAGACGACAATAGATGTCATAATTTTGTCTTTGCATTGAGTACTGTGATTGCTTGCATGTGATTTAATTGGAGTAATTTATGTTGTTCTTTGAAGCTTCTGAATACAGAGTCAAAACTTCTTTTGTTGTGAACGTTGATGTTGCTTGTACTTCTGAGGAAGCTTAATATTATTTGTAATGTCAAGCCTTTGTTTCTATGATGACTTCTGACCTTCTGTCACTAATTTTTGAATTCTTGCTTTATGTTTAGAACTTCTGATCATTTACTCATGTGATCTTCTTGTTGTAATGAGACTTCACGTATCTGATATTTTTGTTTAATTCCTTGAAGTTTGTTTGAATTTCTTTCTGATGTTGTCGTATAAGGCTTATAGCATAATATCTGCACACTCAATGAAAACATTAGTAATAAAATTATTACTCACAAAATATATGCTTGTTATCATCAAAACCAGATTCTGAACGTAGATTCTCAATCTTATTCCAACACCAAGAAGCTACCCTTCAACCATACTAGAGTTCGATCCAATATCTCACAAATCTCCACCTTGGACCTAACTCAATAACATCAAGGGAAAAAACTAGTTTTCTTCATGCAGCTTTATCAACTGCATACAGTGAAAAAACTTGCAACTCGGGAATGTGTTGGTGATCATATCAACAGCATTGTGACTTGTCAAAACCTTCATCACTTGGACTTCTCCATGCTCACCGCACCAATTTGTTGCTTTCAACCAAACCATTTTGCTGTGGAGTACCTGCAGTAGTTCTATACCCTGCAATACCAGAGGCAGCACAAAAACTGTCGAATGCCTCATTGCAAAATTCAAGGCCATTATCGGTTCTCAACCTCTTGACCTTCCTGCCAGTCTGATTTTTGACCAGAGTCTTCCAACTTTTGAAATTCTCAAAAGTTTCATCCTTAGTTTTCTGGATGAATACCCATAACTTCCTGGAATAATCATCAACTATGGATAGAAAATAACTTGCTCCTGAATGTGATGGACACCTTGCAGGTCTCCCAAAGATCAGCATGGATATAATCAAGGGATCCATGTGTCCTTTGTTTGCCTTTGTTGAACTTCACTTTGCAAGACTTTCCAAGTACACAAGGTTCACAAAAATTCAGCTTTTCGAATTTGTCTCCACCAAGCAGATTTTGTTTCTCTAATTCGACTAGACCCTTTTTACTGACATGGCCCAATCTCATATGCCATATTTCTGTCTTGACAAAGGTTTCGTGGATGCAACATTTGTCGAACCACTTACAACTTCAGGCACAAGGGTATACAAGCCTTGTTTCTTCACGCCTCTCAAGGCTTCCTTCGACCCCTTCATGACTCTTAGAAAACATATCCTTTCTTGTCAACTTCACCAAGAGAAAGCAAATTTCTCTTCAAATTAGGAACATACCTGACTTCAGTCAACAACCTTATTGACTCATCTTAGAGCTTGAATCTCACAGATCCAACACTTGCAATCTTGCAAGCTTTGTTGTTTCCCAGCAATACTGATCCACCATCTTGATCACATAATTCCTCGAACAAGTCTTTGTTTGGAGTCATGTGCCAAGTGCAACCTGAATCCATAATCCACTCTCTTCTCGAATCACTACTTGAAACCATAATAACATCAGATGATTCAAAATCATCTTGAACAATGGCTGCATTGCCATTATCTTTACCTCCATGATCTTTATAGGCGTTTAGGGCACACCTTTCTTGTGTGACCCTCCTTATTACAATGATAACATCGAATACCAGATGCTTCACCACTATAAGACTTCTGCTGACTTTTTCCTTTCTTCTTGTCGAACTTACCATCTTTTCGCAAGAATTTGCCTTTAACGGCCAAACCTTCACCAACTGTCGAAGGTTTATGCTCCTTTCGTTCCTTCAAGTCCTTAGAATACAGGGCTGATTGAACTTCTTCAAAGGTCAGGGACTCCCTTCCATACAGGAGAGATTCTTTAAAGTGAGCATGCTATCGAGGCAAAGCGCACAATAGTAACAGCGCTTGATCTTTATCATCGATCTTCACATCAATATATTCAAGATCAAGAATCAGCTTGTTGAACGTACCCAATTACTTAGCTAACACTTTGTCTTCAATCATCTTGAATGAATACAAAGCTTGCTTCAGGTAGAGTCGATTTACCAGTAATTTGATCATGTACAATGGTGACTCTAAATATTTTCCGCGTAACGACAGACTTGGTTAATTATTTTGGCACCCTTATAGTTCAACAATGCACCCCTCTTCCTTAATATTTTAATTTGTACATACTTGCTAAAGGCATAAATAAACCAAACCAAAAATATGTTAGTGATAGAATAATATTCACTAAGCATGAAAAGACCACTTGCCAGACAATTTTCTCAGAATTTTCTGATTCGATTTCCGTTAATAGGAGTCAACTAGATAAAGGAATAACACTTCCACGACAAGTGGTAGGGATATAACTGGGGGGTTGATAGGACTGTCTTTAAGGAGGAAAATTCTTGCTCGCACTCTGGGCTCCACTCGAAGTGTGCTTATTTCCTTAACAACTTATAGAATAGAAAAACATTGAAGATTTTTTATGTCTTGCAATCCATCCAAAGAATGATGCATGCGAGTTTGTGGCAGCTGCATATAAGTAAGGATTAGGTTAAAATCAGTTAGACAAATACTTTTATAGTGAAACCTGATTATTTGATCCCGCGATTATATTGAAAAAAATCAAAGGGTTAGTTCATTTAGTTTACACGTATAAGCAAATAAAAACATAAACTGTAAAAGTTGGGATTCGAAGCGTGTCCTGATTTATTTTTTCTCTTGGTTTTCTTAAAAACCGAGGGAATATATTGTTTTTATTATTATAGAAAAATAAAACATGGCACACCTAGGCATAATACCTTGTTTTTTTTTCTAACATGAAAATTTTGTCATAATATATATTATTTGTAGTAGTGCATCTAACATGAGACAACAATTTATGGCGTGGATTGAGTGTCGAACTCGAAAATAAGACTACACTGTACATTCAATGTCTTAGTGGAATGACTTTAATCTCGATTTCCACTTTTGAGCTTGTGACCTCCTAGAAGATTTATCATTGTCATAAATATAAGTAAAATATTATTAAATTTAAAATAATATATACCATATTAACTAGATAACAAAATAAAAAAATAATAGTTAAAATAACTTTAAAAATGGAAAGTCTCAAACCGTCAATCTATCATATAAGAAAAGTCTACCATTTGAGACTTTCTTAGGCTATCCACATCAGCAACTCTTCTCTCAATGATCCACATCAGCTTTGGTGGTTACTACAGAATTTTTGATCCTTCAACTGCATGGTGGGCTGCGGCAGTTATGGCTGTGGAAGTTTCACCCTCACAGCTTCTCATGTTGCTGCAGTTATGTAAGGACCATTACTCTGTGCCTCTCCATGTTCCAAACTGCACAATTGCAGTAATTATGTGTTTAAATGGCTTGCCTATTTATCAGTGATTTCATTCTTCTCTTTCCATGCTTGCTAACTTCTGCGGTAATCATTCAGTGCAGTGTGAATTTGCATTATCATGTCAAGGCCTGTTGAGAGAATAGCAGAGATCAATGATGGAAAAGAGCTTTGGAAGATTGTTGTTAGGATTCACCACCGATGGAAAGTTGTCTCCAACAGCAAGGAACATTTTGAAATGATCTTTGTTGACAAATTGGTGATTACCCTGTTTATGTTTCAGTATGTTTATCATTTACCTATGTTTGTATAGTTTGAATCATTTGTTGGTTTCTGCTGCAGGGAGATGATATTCATGCTGTTGTTCCAGCACCGCATGTGTCGGTTTTCACCGAAAAATGCTTATTAGGCCATACTTATACTGTATCTAATTTTAAGGTGGTGCCTTATGTTCTGGCCTTCAGGGCATCGGGACACAGATATATGATAAAGTTTACTGCTGGAACGTCTGTTCTTGATGAAGACAAACATGAGATACCCGCGAAATCGATTTTATTTACAAGTTTTTCAGACATCATAACAGGGAGGTTTGACAAACATGTTCTGATTCGTGAGTATGGTTTTTGGTTTTTTTATTGTCTCATGCTTTGATGCATTATAGCCGTGTGAAATTAATAAATTTATTTCAGATGTCGTTGGAATGGTGGATAGTATTGGTTATGCGCAGACTGAGTCAGGTGCAAAGAAGCAGCAAATTAGCATGATGTTGCGTGATCACAGGTTTGTTTTTTTATACATTAAACTGCCTCATATATGAATCATGTTATATATCTTAATATGTTGTGATCATGGTTTAGCAATAACATGTTGAACTGTACTCTGTGGGAATCATACGCGGATCAGTTCATCAAGTTTAACAAAGTTAGGGTTGCTGCATCACTACCTACAGTTGTGTTGCTTCAGTATGCCAAAGTGAAGGAAGAAGGTTATTCCATGACTTATTTTATAAATTAATACTAAATCAAAAAAATCTGTGATAAATATATTGACAAGGTTATGTTGTATTTGCAGGAAAGTATCCTCTGTCTGTGACAAACACCTACAATGTGACCCTTTTATGTGTTGATGCTGATTTTCCGATCATGAAAGACTTTATTGATAGGTATGTTGATAGTGTCATCCATTTTATGCAATTATTTTTTTCATGTATGAATTTGATAATGATCCATGCTCTGCAGAATGCCTGAGGAGAGCAAGGTAACCCTGTCTGACCAACTTGGAGGGAATTCCCAATATTCCTCCCAAAGTTCTGAAAATCAACAGCTCACTCCTGTGCAAAAATTGTTCTCAAAGGCTGTTGTTTTGCCTATTGCTGAGATTATTCAACTTACGGATGTATGTCTTTCTATTTTCCTATATTATTGTAATTATAACCTCATTGTTTAGTGTGTCACATGTTTCTGATTTTGGCGGCTATTTGTCCAGGTTACATTTTGCGCTACTGTCGCTACAACAAAATTATTAGTAGCATCTCCGTTTGGATGGTTCTATCGTGCCTGCCATATGTGTCAATCTATAGCGCGCGGGGACAGCCCCCCCTTTGAGTGTGAATCTGGTCATGAAACCATGGCTGAAGTCCTTAGGTTTTAGTTGTTCTCACCTAATAGATGTTGTTTCTGTCATGTTTTTGATGTTTCTATGTTGTCGGCTTTTTTAACGGAACGACTTCTTATGATGTTCAGGTATAAGATTGAAATTGAGGTTACTCACGGGGGCCAAAGCTGCAATTTTGTCTTCTGGAACAGAGAATGTGAAATGCTGTTGGGTTTATCTGCATCGCAACTTCGTAACACTATGATTCAAGTTATATTTATATTGTGCAGACGAATTAGAATGTACTTTTCAATACTCTGTGTACACTAATATGGCCAGTTGTTTAAATAGGCTGGAATTACTGATCCATTGGACTTTCCGTTAGCACTTGATCAGTTGTTGAAGTTGGAAATGGCTATGAAGGTTAAGTGGCATCCACGCTGGAAGAACTGTTCCGTCGTTATGATTATAAAAAATGATCCTATTATCCAGCAACTTAAGGAAAAATGGGGAACAGATGAGGTCAGCTCTAATAAACTGACATTTGTTTTATAAAAGAGGACTTCATATTATAACAATTTTTGGCCTGATTTTGTTTTTCTTTGGTAAATTCTCAAGGAACCTATTCCAATCCAAATTGTCGTACCTGATACTCTGGAGGTAGAAATTTTAAACTGTGTATGCATTTTTTTGCTTTTCCTGTGATTATGTTATATTGAAAACTGTGTTTAACAATATATAGATTAAAGAGAGTGTTGATGAAGCTAAAACAGATGCCAATGAAGACTGTGAATTGGTTACAGTAAGTCTCACTGCAACACACTTACCTACTTACATTTAGATCAATATTACTAACACTTACCGACTTACATTTATATCAATATTCCTAACTAATAGTCTTCATCGTGGCATTGCAGGACCTGGAAATTACATCTGAACACAAGCCGGATGCTATCACACCTGGTGGTAAGAGACATCTTCCTGCTGCATCAAGTGAATCTATTGATGGGGAACTGTCATCAAACAAGCTGAAGAAGATAATTAAAATGGAGAAGATTGATTAGGAATATTTTTATTTTGTGTGTGTTTTGCTTAGGTGTTTGTTATAAAAACTGAATGTTAGTTTCCTTTGCTTTTAATCATGTGTGTGATTTCATTTTCTGTAATAATTAGTGCATGAATACTGGCTATGTGCTTCTGTTATGTTCAATTTGATTTAAGAATTATCAATGGTTTCTTTGGCTTATTATATTCAAATGATTCAAATTGAACTACATATTATATATACTATTATTAATTATTTTGATTCTTTTTGATCATATATCAAACATTCCATTTTAACTATACCTCTTATAACGGGGTGCTCCTTTTTTATTATTTTTAATGTTAGTTACAATAATGATGTTGCAAAGAACGGTTTGTTTGGATTAGCAGAATTTAAGTTTTCTGTCATTACATTGTAAACTAAAACATGGATTGTGTCTCACAAACAAACACCAGGACTTTTAACATTTGACTATGTTAACTATCAATAAATAATTTTATGTCTGATCTTACTATAATGTTGATACAATATTATGGGACAGATTTCATTTTAACTAACAGCATATCAGAGTGGATTAATAGAATATAATAGGAGAACTTAAAAAATTTGTCCTGAAAACGATTATAGATTAGATCTTCCAGTGGTCACAATATTACTGTGTTCACATTTTGGATAAAGTGCTTACAAAATAACATGTAGCAGAATATATATAACACAATGTACCAAAATAACATTCCCAACATATAATGTAACCATTAAAATTCGGGTATAGTACACGGTTTGCAAATAGCAGCAGTTTCTTCATTGTCTTTCAACCTTCACATAGATATACGGAGAGAATCGCAGCATACTCCACGCTATTGTATCCCCATTACGCAGGTTAAGAGATTTGGCGAATTCGTACCATCCCAGGGCCATGTACTTTTCATATGGCTGGGGTATTCCTTTTCTGTTAGCTTTGTGAACC
The DNA here is from genome assembly GCF_029867415.1 of Vicia villosa. Lineage (NCBI taxonomy): Eukaryota > Viridiplantae > Streptophyta > Magnoliopsida > Fabales > Fabaceae > Vicia > Vicia villosa. The sequence goes on along the minus strand of NC_081183.1, from coordinate 28,644,257 downwards.
TGACAGGTAACAATGTTCTTCGTCCTCACATCCAGCAGGTTGATTTCATCTTGAAAGCGACGGAGGCATCTTTTGGCGATTTCCTTAGGGAAATGCTGCATACAAGAAATAAGGTAACTATTAACGATATATACTATTTACATTTTCAATAACATGCTGCAAATATTCAAATATCTCCTTACCATTACATTCTGCTGTGTAGATTTAGCATTTGTAACATGGGTGTTCCAGAAAAATTTTTGAGCCCCTGTAGAACTGTCTACAGTAATGTCTGTACCGACCTTTGCTTTTTTCACCACTTTACCCTTTTGTTTCTTACCCTCTTTTGATCCACTTGGTTCACCAACTTCAGAAACTTTGATTTCATTTGTGTCAATGTCTGTTGATTCCTCTTTTATCTTTACAGGTCCTGCATTGGGATTGCTTTTAACCATTGCGCTATTTTGTGCGACAACATCAACATTCGTCACAACACGATCAGCAGTGACATTGCGCTGTTTATTCCTGCGTTTTCTTTCCACCTTAGGATCGTACCCTGTTTCCTTTACCAAATCTTCTATGATTTCCATTGCCTGATCATCGCTGTTCCAACATCAAATATGGATTAAAAACAAACCGCATATGAAGCATTCTTTACTAAGCAATAGTCATATGCCGAGCAACGACGGGATATGAAATCCAACAATAAAAACCAACAATAGTCATTCAGTCACATTTGATTTCTTGACAAATACCACACATAATACAACATTGCGCTATATTGATACTACACCCATCACTAAATGTTGTTAAGTGTTATTACCACACTACCATATTTTGTATACCGGTATACCCTATTTTCTACCGCAAAGCAATGGTGAAATAAAATTATCTACTCATACCTGAAATCATTTTCATCATCAGAGGGAATACGCACAGAAGGACCACCGTGTGAAGATGCCATTGTCGGAACCCTAACCGCAGGCAGTTGCAATGCTAAACTTCTATTCAGTGCAATAGGAAACAAGTACTTGGTACATGCAGAAAGTGGGTTAACTGTTCAGTTTCTATTTACTTATAATATTAGTTTTGACTTAAAGTCTTTTTAAAAGAGTAACACATCCATCAAATAAAATATAATAAATAACCTGTATAGATTAAATTAAATACATTTAACACACACAACAGTTATAAGGGAGGGATAAGTAGTAATTTAAATCTATAACCATCATTCTATTCATATTCAGTTCCAATTTCATATATATTCAAGTATGAAAGAAAAATTAAAATCAACACTGCATTCATGACATTTGAACCCACCAATTCCCCTTCAATTAGAAACTGTAAACTTTTAGTATTCAAAATCATGAAGTAGCATGCTATACATCTCATATTGTGTGCATAAATCTATACAAATCAATCTTATTTGTAGTATTATTATTCATCCTACTTTTGTGTTTGTGATGGAAACAGATGTTGTTAAAAACACTGCTCCTCAAACATCCATTGCAAGAAAGAGGAGAAAGCTTATTCTTAAAGCAAAGAGGGATTATCGAAACCGTGTTGTGAATACAAGATTACACTCAAAGATGTTTTTGATTTATGGCAAACTCAAATGAGCATTCAAATAACAAGGAGAAATTTGATCACTCATGAAAGCAAGCACAAGGTGATCCACTTGGCATATAAGTCGACTCAACACAAGCTGGACATGAAAAATGCAGAAAATCAGCAGTTAGGTCGACCTACTATCAACCTAGGTCGACCTAAAATGAAGGAAAATCCATATACCTCTGCTAGGTCGACTCACAGACCATTTAGGTCGACTCAAAATGAAGAAATCTTCACATCAGTCTGTTAGGTCGACCTACATGGCAACTAGGTCGACCTGATCTGTGAAAAAGTCTCCAGAATGCATCAGAAAAGGATTCTGGTCGACCTACTCCTTCAACAGGTCGACCTAACTGGGAGAAAAATTCTGCAAGCTCTGTTAGGTCGACCTAAGCACTACAAGTGGTCGACCTAACTGATCAAGAAAGTTCAAAAATCAGTTTTTCTTGGTTCTAACTGTTATGCAATCATATATATTGTGCAAGGGTAATTATTCAATCAACACCAACGACTGAAAGATACACAAACGCTTCTCATCTTCGTTCTTCATCATCTCCAACACAATTACACATAATCATTCTTGCGTTGCGGGTTAGTGATGAGTTCGATAACGTCCATGGAACGGAATTGAAGATTCCTAGTGGGTGAAGGTTCGTGGGGTTTGTTGGTGAATAAAATCTGCGGGTTTTGTCCTCCACGACGGGTGGTTCTTGGGGGTTTTTATCAAGAGGCGTTCATTGAGGATTCGGCTGAGTGTAACGATTGAGGAACGGGGAGTTCAAGGAATCAAGACACTGCAGAAGGGAATCGAAGTGAAGCTCTTGGATAACCTTGATCTTGCTCAAGATTAAGGGGGAAGAAGATTCAAAGGATCGACATAATTGGTTTATCGTTTATCGCTTTGTTATCTTCTTTGTATATACTACTTTCAACATTAATGAAAGATTACCCAATTTCAATTTGGAATTGGGGGCAGACGTAGTCGTAGCGAGGACGATCGACGAACTGCCTAAACAAATATCGTGTTCTTATCGCTTATACTTTCTCTTTTACCTTCTGTTCATAATTGGTTATAAGTGCAAAATTGATCAACGATTCGAGTGTTAAAATTGTGAATTAAAGCTCTGCACAAACATCACAATTCACCACAACTTGAATCACTATCAATTTGAACGTATCACCAAGTGTTTGTGTTTTTGCTTAATCCAATCTTACTGCATTGCAAATCAAAGTTGTCAATCTAGAAGTTAATTGGATTTCAGTTGTTAAACGTATTGGTTAGCTATCATATTACTTCACCATCAAATTCCACTTACGTTTTGGTTTTGAAACACATACGACCTTTGCAATAGCGGTCCAGAATAGACGCAAGTCGATTCAGAACCGCTTTCGCTCGAGTCTGTAGAAAAATCTGTAAAAACTTAGAGAGATCTATTCACCCCCCCCTCTAGATCTATAGGCCAGCGTCTAACAAGTGGCATCAAGAGCTCTGGTTTATTCCGTGCTACGTGAAACACTTATTGGAAAGATGGCTTCTGGACCTAAAGGGGCTCATAATAGAGCTCCAGTTTTCAACGGAGAAAACTACGGCTATTGGAAGGATTGTATGTGTGTCCATATCAATGCAATTGATAGGAACATCTGGACAGCTATTGTCAATGGTCCATTTCAGATCACTATGACAAATGCAACTGGTGCAGTTGTTCCAAAACCAGAAGATACTTGGAATGCTGAAGATGAAAAGAAATATGCATACGATTGGAAAGCGAGAAACATTCTAATCTCAGCTCTAGGAGTTGATGAATACTATCGCGTTTCCCATTGTAGATCAGCTAAAGCTATGTGGGACACATTGCAAGTTGCCCACGAGGGAACGGATGATGTCAAACTAGCTAGGATCAATACGTTAACTCAAGAGTTCGAACTTTTCCACATGGAAGATGGTGAAACCATCGAAAGCATGCAGAAAAGATTCGTTCACCTGAAAAATCGATTAAATTCTCTTGATAGACCTGTTTCCAATGCAGTTGCTACTAACAAAATCTTAAGGTGTTTGAACAGGGAATGGCAGCCCAAAGTTACAGCAATTAAGGAAGCAAATGATCTAAACACTTTAGACATTACCACTCTTTTTGGTAAACTAGAGGAACATGAACAGCATCTTAAATGCCTTGACATGCATGAGAAGAGGACAAAGAAAGAAAAGAACATGGAGAAAGAGGTAGAGAAGAAGTCAATAGCTCTAAAAGCTTCGAGCTCCAAGACCTCAAAACGAGAGCCAAAGGATAGTGACACAAGTGATGACGAAGACTCCGATGATGAGGAAATGGGACTGTTTGTGCGAAGATACAACAAATATCTAAAGAAAAATGGAGCAAAACATTCCGACAAAGGATTGATCAACTATAGAAAGCAATCAAACATGTTCAAACAAGATGACGACAACAAAGGAAAGATCAAAGGTCTTTGCTTCAATTGTGGGAAAGCCGGTCACTACAAACCGGATTGTCCATACCTTAAGAAAGAAAAGGAGAAGAACCAAAGCAAAGGTCATAACAAATCTAAAAGAGCTTACATAGCATGGGAAAGTGATTCATCTAGTGAAAGCTCGTCAAGCGATGAAGAAGAATCAGCAAACCTATGTCTCATGGCTCATCAAAACAAGAAAAAGAAAGCTGTAAGTCATCTTAAACCTGAACTTGTAGATAAGGTATCTCATTCTCAACTAAAACTTGCTTTTGAAGAATTACATAGAGATGCAATTAAAGCTTTCAAACTTTTGGCCTCAAATAAGAAAATTTTTTCATACCTTGAATCAAAAGTTGAGAAAACCGAAAAGGATATGGAAGCTTTAAAACAATCTATGCTAGACATTCAAAAGGACAAAGTTGAATTAGATCCTACATCATGGTTTGGTTGTGAGACATGTCACATTTGGCAAAAAGAAGTAAGAGATCTAAAAGCCAAGTTAGACAAGGCTCTACAACCAAAAGTGACTTTTGCGGTTGATCCAAACAAGTTCAAAAGATCGTATACTCCTTTATATAGTAAATACACTTTTGTACCAAAAGTATCAACTAGCAAAACTCCATATTCTCATCATATTACCTGTCATTATTGTTGCAAAAAGGGACATACTATTGAAAAATGCAAATTTAGGAGAATTTTAGTTCCTAAAGGAGTATTTCAATGGTTGCCTAAGTGCAACAAATTGTGTACTCACTACCAAGGACCCAATGAAAATTGGGGACCTCCCTCTTTAAATTAATCTTGCAGGAAAAGTGTCTTGACATTGCCGAAAGGTTGTGGTTCCTTGATAGCGGATGTTCAAGACACATGACTGGAGACCTATCTCTTTTCGTTGAGTTTCAAGCAAAGAAAAAGGGGTATGTCACCTATGGAGATAACAATCGGGGAGCCATACTTGGTAAAGGAAGTGTAGGTAACCCTTCTACCACTACTATAACTGATGTGCTGCTAGTAGAAGGTCTTAAACATAATCTTTTAAGTATAAGTCAATTGTGCGACAAAGATTTTAAAGTAATGTTTACAAATTCTGGATGCACAATAGAACATACTAAGAAAAGAGACATTATGTTTAAGGGATTAAGAGTAAACAACATCTACATGCTAAACTTGGATGAGGTATCTAAGTCTAGTACCAAATGTCTAGTTGCTCTAGGCGATGACTCATGGCTTTGGCATAGACGTCTCGCCCACATAAATTTTGACTTACTAAATAAAGTTGTCTCAAAAGATTTAGTAATCGGCTTACCCAAAATGAAGTTTTCAAAAGATCATCTATGTGATGCTTGTCAAAAGGGAAAGCAAACAAAAACCTCTTTTAAATCAAAGAACGTGGTTTCAACATCACGCCCTCTTGAACTACTTCACATGGATCTCTTTGGCCCTTCAAGGACTAAAAGCATAGGTGGAAACACCTATGGTTTTGTCATTGTCGATGATTACTCGAGATTTTGTTGGACAATCTTTTTACCTAGTAAGGATCAAACTTTTTCAGCCTTTACTCAATTTGCTAGATTATGTCAAAACAAAATGAACAACAAAATAGTTGCAATTCGAAGTGATCACGGTGGAGAATTTGAAAACATTTCTTTTGAAAAATACTGTGATAAACATGGAATTGAGCATAACTTTTCAGCTCCTAGAACACCTCAACAAAACGGAGTAGTTGAACGTAAAAATCGTGTTCTAGAGGAGCTGGCAAGAACAATGCTGAATGAGGGTAATCTACCAAAGTATTTCTGGGCTGACGCGATTAGTACAGCATGTTATGTTTTGAATAGGATAACAATACGTCCTATACTGAACAAAACTCCCTATGAATTACTAAAGGGTAGAAAACCAAATGTATCTCATCTCCATGTATTCGGTTGCAAGTGTTTTGTTTTGAACAATGGTAAGGATAATCTTGGCAAATTCGACGCTAAAGCTGATGAGGGCATATTCCTTGGTTACTCACAATCTAGCAAAGCATATCGAATATATAATAAGAGATTACTTATAGTAGAAGAGTCAGTACACGTTTCTTTTGATGAATCTTATGCAAAATATGTCGAGAAAGGTCTTTCATTTAATGATGCAGGTCCATCCACTGAAGACATTGTCAAGGATAAGGAAGATGAAGATGAAAGTGTTGTAAAGAAAGATGCTGAGAGAGAGAAAGATGAGTCTCACAATGAAAATGAAAAAGAAAGCATCTCAAACAATGAAGAGCTTCCAAAGGCCTGGACAAACGTGAAAGACCATCCAATTGATAATATAATAGGAGACATCTCAAGGGGCGTTACAACACGCTCAAAGATAAGTAACTTCTGCCATCATTTTGCTTTTGTTTCACAAGTTGAGCCGAAAAACGCTAAGGATGCATTACTTGATGAGCATTGGCTAATGGCCATGCAAGAAGAATTAAACCAATTTAAACGGAATGATGTTTGGGACTTAGTCCCTCATCCGGGAGATCATCAAGTAATAGGCACTAGATGGGTTTTTCGTAACAAACTTGATGAAAACGGTGTTATTACTAGAAACAAAGCTAGATTAGTTGCCCAAGGTTACAATCAAGAGGAAGGTATTGATTATGAAGAGACATATGCTCCTGTAGCACGTCTCGAAGCTATTCGCCTCTTACTTGCTTATGCTTGTTCTAAAGACTTCAAACTATTCCAAATGGATGTTAAGAGTGCCTTTCTAAATGGCTATATAAATGAAGAAGTCTATGTTGCTCAGCCACCCGGCTTTGAGAATTACATGTATCCGACTCATGTTTATAAGCTGAAACGTGCTCTATACGGTCTTAAACAAGCCCCTCGGGCTTGGTACGAACGTTTGAGCAAATTTCTCCTTAGTCAAGGATACTCTAGAGGTAAAGTTGATACTACTCTCTTTATTAAAAGAAAAGATAAGGATATTCTCTTAGTCCAAATTTATGTAGATGATATTATATTTGGATCCACTAATGCAAAACTTGTCAAAGACTTTTCTAAGCTTATGCAGAGTGAATTTGAGATGAGTCTCATGGGTGAGCTAAATTTCTTCCTTGGCCTACAAATCAAGCAACTCAGTCATGGAACGTTTGTGAATCAAACTAAATATTGTACGGAGCTGCTCAAAAGATTTGGAATGAGTGAAGCAAAGGAAATTGACACACCTATGGCAACAAATACAAATCTAGACAAAGATGAGAAAGGTAAAGAGGTTGACGTGAAATTATACCGAGGTATGATAGGTTCACTATTGTATCTTACTGCCTCAAGACCAGACATCATGTTTAGTGTGTGTATGTGTGCAAGATATCAATCTTGTCCAAAAGAATCTCACTTGAAAGCTGTCAAAAGAATTCTGCGATACTTACGTGGAACTACTACATATGGCCTATGGTATCCAAAAGGAAATGAGTGTCATTTGGTAGGATTCTCCGATTCAGATTTTGCTGGCTGCAAATCCGATAGAAAAAGCACTAGTGGAACGTGTCATCTATTCTCAAACTCATTAATAAGTTGGCATAGTAAGAAACAAGTATCGGTTGCATTATCCACTGCTGAGGCAGAATATGTAGCTGCTGGAAGCTGCTGTGCACAAATATTATGGCTCAAGCAACAACTTCTTGACTTTGGTATTAAGCTTGATCACATACCTATCATGTGTGACAACACAAGCGCCATAAACTTGAGTAAAAATCCTGTCCTACACTCACGTACCAAACACATTGAAGTAAGGCATCACTTCCTACGAGATCATGTAGAGAAAGGAGACGTTACTTTTGAACATGTAGAAAGCAAGAAGCAACTAGCTGACATCTTCACAAAACCGCTAGCAACAGAGCAATATTTCAACATTCGTAGGGAATTAGGGATACTCGATATCTCTAATTTGGGCTAATTACGTTTGTCTTCTCTTAATATTATTTCTTTACTTTATGTATATATCTATGTGTCTTGCTAACAATTTTTAGCATAAAGGTAGCTCATCATCAAGCCAGGCGTCATATTGAACAAGCGGTAACATAATTGGTGTTCACTTCCAAAAATATTATTGATACTATAATATGCTATCAATTAACATGCTTATAGTGACCTCATGCATAAAAACTGCTCCTGCTCACATATGTGTCTCATTCTACCATTAACTACCTTTTACCTACTATACTATACATGCTAGCATTATCATCTATGGTTCTCTTGTTACTCTTCTCCTGTTTTCTCTTTTTGATGTTGACAAAGGGGGAGATAGCTGCTGAGTGTACGGGGGAGCTTTGTTGAGAGAGATGCTGGATGTACGGGGGAGTCTTTTAAGTCCTTGCCACTTACTACCAAAGCTCTTGAGTATTGGTTTGCCATCATCAAAAAGGGGGAGTTTGTGAATACAAGATTACACTCAAAGATGTTTTTGATTTATGGCAAACTCAAATGAGCATTCAAATAACAAGGAGAAATTTGATCACTCATGAAAGCAAGCACAAGGTGATCCACTTGGCATATAAGTCGACTCAACACAAGCTGGACATGAAAAATGCAGAAAATCAGCAGTTAGGTCGACCTACTATCAACCTAGGTCGACCTAAAATGAAGGAAAATCCATATACCTCTGCTAGGTCGACTCACAGACCATTTAGGTCGACTCAAAATGAAGAAATCTTCACATCAGTCTGTTAGGTCGACCTACATGGCAACTAGGTCGACCTGATCTGTGAAAAAGTCTCCAGAATGCATCAGAAAAGGATTCTGGTCGACCTACTCCTTCAACAGGTCGACCTAACTGGGAGAAAAATTCTGCAAGCTCTGTTAGGTCGACCTAAGCACTACAAGTGGTCGACCTAACTGATCAAGAAAGTTCAAAAATCAGTTTTTCTTGGTTCTAACTGTTATGCAATCATATATATTGTGCAAGGGTAATTATTCAATCAACACCAACGACTGAAAGATACACAAACGCTTCTCATCTTCGTTCTTCATCATCTCCAACACAATTACACATAATCATTCTTGCGTTGCGGGTTAGTGATGAGTTCGATAACGTCCATGGAACGGAATTGAAGATTCCTAGTGGGTGAAGGTTCGTGGGGTTTGTTGGTGAATAAAATCTGCGGGTTTTGTCCTCCACGACGGGTGGTTCTTGGGGGTTTTTATCAAGAGGCGTTCATTGAGGATTCGGCTGAGTGTAACGATTGAGGAACGGGGAGTTCAAGGAATCAAGACACTGCAGAAGGGAATCGAAGTGAAGCTCTTGGATAACCTTGATCTTGCTCAAGATTAAGGGGGAAGAAGATTCAAAGGATCGACATAATTGGTTTATCGTTTATCGCTTTGTTATCTTCTTTGTATATACTACTTTCAACATTAATGAAAGATTACCCAATTTCAATTTGGAATTGGGGGCAGACGTAGTCGTAGCGAGGACGATCGACGAACTGCCTAAACAAATATCGTGTTCTTATCGCTTATACTTTCTCTTTTACCTTCTGTTCATAATTGGTTATAAGTGCAAAATTGATCAACGATTCGAGTGTTAAAATTGTGAATTAAAGCTCTGCACAAACATCACAATTCACCACAACTTGAATCACTATCAATTTGAACGTATCACCAAGTGTTTGTGTTTTTGCTTAATCCAATCTTACTGCATTGCAAATCAAAGTTGTCAATCTAGAAGTTAATTGGATTTCAGTTGTTAAACGTATTGGTTAGCTATCATATTACTTCACCATCAAATTCCACTTACGTTTTGGTTTTGAAACACATACGACCTTTGCAATAGCGGTCCAGAATAGACGCAAGTCGATTCAGAACCGCTTTCGCTCGAGTCTGTAGAAAAATCTGTAAAAACTTAGAGAGATCTATTCACCCCCCCCTCTAGATCTATAGGCCAGCGTCTAACACGTGTCAGATCAAGCAACCTCACTTCCCATTTAAATCATAATTTTACATCTTCTGTAACATATGAAACCACTATTGAAACGGCTATGGCTAGAAAGAGAAGGAAAATAATCTTGGATAACAGAAAAAGATTTAGAAATTTGTTCAATACTGAAGTTAGTAGGGTTCAAAATACGAACAACATTGTTAGTCAAAGTCAGAACATGGATCATGCATCTACTTCAAATTATAATATGTCAAGTCAGTCCATGGATCATCCATCTACCTCAAATCATAATGTGTCTGTTGAATCTCATTATGAAGACAATGATGACTCCAACTCTGACAATAATTTAAATTCTTCTAATAGTTCCAGTTCTGACGAAGATTCAGACCCGGCACAATTACAGGAGGCCCATCTTCAAGGTATTTCCATATCATACACTGATAACCAAATGATGTACACTTCTTCTGTTGATAGACATATTCAGTATTGTGGTTTCTTTTTTCAGAATATTACGATATTGGCGACCAAAGTTATGAATGCGCACACTGCCAAGCATGTATGTCGTACCAAGAAAAAGTGAATAGACACAAAATTACAGCAACTCCTCGCTTTTATCGTTGTTGCCGTGGAGGAAAAATTGTTCTTCCGTTCCTTTAGCAACCTCCACAGGTGTTGCAAGATCTTCTATTTAATAACACATATTCAGATAGTAAAAACTACCAGGCTAACATACGAACATACAACGCAATGTTCTCATTCACTTCCCCTGGAATGAAGTTCGACACAACATATTCTAAAAGAGGTGGACCCCCTACTTTGAGACTGCAGGGTCAGACCTGTCATCGAATTGGTACACTGCTGCCAGAAACAGGGTGTGGACCTCCGATTTTTTTAATACCGGGCCATACCTCTGATCTGTAGAGATACGTGAACTGACTCTTTTTTTTCGCTTAATGCTTTCGCATTTTTTTTGAAAATATCACAGAGTCGCCACCGACCTTTTATTTTATCCAATTAAGGAAAGGTTTATAAAAGAAACAGAAAAAAGACCTTTAAGAAATTCTGGGTAAGGGGGTAGGTTATACAAAGGGAAGGTGTTAGCACCCTTTGTATCCATGGTTATCCATGGGCTCTTAAGTTTGCTTAGCTCACTTGTTTTTCGATCACTTTTCAATTGCTCTGAAATTGCTCATATGTGGTTTCAAATACTTTTGTAAATTGAATTTTGTAATGATCCGTGTGTGGATGTATACAAAATGCTTGTTTATCTTTCGAAAGATGTTTTGAAAAGAACGTTAACTTTGTAATAACCCGTGTTTGGATGTATACAAAGTATTGTCTTTTTTTGAAAGTTTTGAAAAATCAACAGTGTATGAGAATTTTGTTTGTTTTGATTTGAGCAAGCAAACTAGGAGGTCTACCCTGAGTTGTAAGGTCTTTATCCTATTTCCTTTAAAAATCTATCCTTTCACCGGATATAAAAGCAAGGTTCGATTTTGTACTCGAAACAGTAGAATTTTGACTTTGATTTTGAAAGGAATGAGAAGGGATTACCTCAAGAGGTGCAAGTGTGATTGTGATTGGATTCAGATATTTATCTTTGAAGTTAGTGATCTAACGGTTCAATTTTATCTTTGACATACACGCAGTTTATATTTGCTGGAAATTAAAGTGCGGAAATGTAAAGTGCGGAAAGTAAATCTACGCTATTACATCGATTGTGCGGGAAATGTAAACTAGCCTATTTACATGAATTTGACATCCTATACATTTATCTAGGAATTTAAATTGCAAGAAAAATAAAAGGCATGTTTTTGGATTTTTTATGATTTATTTTAATTATAATTAATGCATGATTAATTAAATTAAAATGAAGAAAAAAAAATGAAAATTGATTTAAACCTAGAAATTAAGTTTAAAATATGTACAAAATATTTGTTAATTAATTTTAAGACAAAACTAATTTTTTTGGAATTTTTGGAATTGATTTGAAATTGATTTAAGTTAATTAAAACATAATTATGCAAATAATTATACAAATAATTAAAACTTAAAGAGAAAATTATTCAAAATATGTACGAAATTAGTTTATAATATATAAACAATATTTAACATAAGGAACAATTTTTTTTTATGATTTTTGATTGGTTAGAATAATTAAAAAAGCAAATATATAAATATATACTAATTAATTATGCAAATATTGAAATTTTGAAGAAAAATAAAATATTTTTATTTCAGAAAATAATATATTATTTTAGAAGTCTAAAAATATTTTTTGTGTATTTTTTGGATTTTTAAAACTATTTTTAATTAATTTAACAAAGAAATTAAAATAAAATAGAAAATAAAAATAGAAATAAAAGGGATACTTATCCTGTGTGGAAATTAATGAAGGAGTATGGTGTGGTGAGAGATCTGGCACGTTGGATCTGATTGGAAATGAATCAGAGGGCTCAGATTTTGAGGAGCATGACAAAAGCATAGACAGCACAACACAGGATCCAAGAATTTGAATAAAAGCTGGCGCGCGCATTCTGGCCAACCAGAGCCTGCCACGCCTTCATCTTCTTCCTCTCTCCGTTGCTATAGGCTCTGCAACCGTAGGTAAAGCCTTTAGTGACGGTTTTCGTCCGTAGCTACAAGACCTGCACATGTCAAAATTTCATACAAGCAATATAAATTACTTAGGAGACCATGGTTAAGCTTAAAATCGTCCCCTGAGTTCAAATATGTCATTGGTTTCTCCTAATTTTGCCTAAATCAGAGGATCCCAAATTTTAGCTTAAGAACCCTAAAATGGTATCTTCGTGTGTAAGCATCTAAAACTCAATTAAAGCTCCAGAAATGATCTACACACCACACCAAGTGCAAATATATGTCTACATCGTGTTAGATATGCTTAGGTTATGAGACACGAGTCAGTTTTAGTTTGGATGAATCGAGACCTGTAGCGTTCGATTCAAGGAGTTTCAGAGCTTGCAAATGATCTGGATATGTTCAGTGAAGCTCAAGGAACGTGTTTGAGTGTTTAGTTTGAATGGAAAGTGACTTAAATTTGGAATTCGAATTTCAAAATTCTTTGAATATTTTGAGAGATTACAAGTGTGTTACAAGCAAGAGTTTTGCTCTCTATCTCTGTCTCTATTTGTTACTGAAGTGCTATAGCCTATTTATAAGCATTAGAGTGCTTAGAAACTAAGCCAAAAGCATTGATGAGTTTTTTGGAATCTTGACTTTTTCAACATTGGTAGCTTTGTCTTTAAGCCACCATGGCTTGATTTTCTTCTTCTCCTCTGCTGTACTTTACTTTGGGACAGAGTTGAATGAGTCTTGCTTGGAATACAAGCTATTCTTTATCCATTTCATTTTCTTTTTTAATTTTAATCTTAAAATAAGATAAAATTATGCCAAAAATAGATAAAAAATGATGTGGGCTTAGTCTTGGTCGTGGGAGGCCCATATCATCATGGAAATGATGTTTGAATGCTGAAAACTTGGCCCCATTTGGAAAAAATGCAATTTTGAACAATGTTGGTTTCATGCATTTTCCAAAATTTAGCCAACTTTAACAAGGTGTAAATCCCTCAATTTTTGTCATATGAAGGAGATCTTGCACTTTTTGGAAACCTCAAAGAGTCCTCTAACCAATGCCTTTGGTCTCATGTCAAAATGATTTTTGAAGCTCCTTGTGTGTCCTTTTGAAAAAAGTGTCTTTTTGTTGACTTTGAAAATGACCTGTAATGTCTTTGGTCATATTTTTCAAATGGTGAATCCAATGACCATGGGATCAATGGCATTTGAAAGATAATTGAATTTCCTTCAAAACAAGCTTTGGTTTGAATTTTTTGGATGAAGGATGAGAGAGTTATGATCAGTCAAAGTTGAGTTGACTTTCCAGGCAAAAACCCTAATTTTGAATCTTAGGGTTTTGTTGATTTTTGATCTTTCCTTGATGAATTATGATCATCCAATGATCAAATGATGAATCCTTTGACAAAATATGGACTTTGACAAAAAAATTCATTTTTGACTGTCTGTTGACTTTTTTGGTCAAACGGGTCGTCTGTTGACTGTTTGAGCTGCTGACGGTGCGTCTGAGTGAATTGAAGTTTGAAAATTTGTCTGATGGTACTTTGAGATATATGGATGTATATGAAATCCATTTGAGCTCTCAAAAACTTGTTGCCCCTGTAAAAACAAGAAAAACCCTGATTAGGGACTGTTTGTGTAGGAGACAGTTAAGCGTACCTGATTTTTGTGCAGTGTTGAGTCTCTGCTAATCATGTGATATTCAGAAGACTTCTTGAACAAAAATCTTGGAATTTTGAATTGTGAAAGATTGATTTGATTGATGGTACAAAACACTGAGAATTGTACTGCCAGCAGTTTGGCTGTCAACTGACTGTTCAGGTATTGATGTAGCAGTTAGAGTGAAAAATCAACAGTCAAAGTTAATTTTCTTTTTTGTTGTTTTTGTTTTATGTTTTATGAGAAAGATGAAAGTTTATTTACATGACTTGTTAAAAACACAGACATAATAAATAACTAATATTTACGGTATGCGGGCAAAATTACCGATAATAACCCTGAAAATCATTTAATGCACAGAAATAGGAATATTTGACTGGCAGAAAACACACAAAATATTATCTTAGTAATTAAGCAATATTATGACAAATAGTACAACATTTAATACTGACGGTACAAATATCACATACTATATTGAACAGTACGACGAATAAACGGTACATTTAAGAAATAAGAAATACGGCAAATTTTAAGAATGACGATTAATGACCCATGCTATGAACAATAACATGTAGATGATTGGGAGCATAACCATTGCAGGTCCACACTCCTCAGGACTATGCAGGCAGAAGAAAGTCATGATCACCGTAGCAATGGTGATGACTGCAAGAGACAGTGTCTCTATCCATTTTGCCATTCTTGTTAGGGAAGAAGAGAAGATGGATTATGAAGTGGAATTTTGAGAAAGGAATTAGAATTTGATGTGAGATTTTATGGAAGAATGAGAGGTATTTATTGAATGGAAAGAAGGATAGAGACGTTGGGGAATAGTGTGATTCCGTACAAAAGGAAAATTTGAGTGGAAGTAAGATTTGAAAGAAAGTGGAGATAGTGTTGGGAAAAAAGAGAGATTTGATTTTTGAAAAAGAGATTTGAAAGATTTTTGAAAATAATGGAATATAGTACAAAAATTAGTGGGAAACAAAAGATAGTAATAATCTACTTGTTACCAGTACAGTCTGAGTTTCCTGATTCTGCGCCTGCAAAAAGATTTAACTCTGTACCAATTGTGTCAGTACCATTTATCTGTAAATAAATAAATATCATGTGTGAAGTAATAAACAGTATTTGGTGTTTGCGTAAGAATAAATTCAACTGCAAGCCAAATTACTGTATAAGAAAAATTCTAAAAACTAAGTATTTCATATGTCAGGATATTTGTTGAAATAAAAATCCATGATTATATGAGACCCTTAATTTTCAGATTGGAGTTTCCTTGAAAAATATGTGGGCAAATTTTGGGGTATAACAGTTGCCCCTATTCAATCTTCTTAAACCTGAAGAGATTGTCTGAAATCTGAAGGTAGAAGATGATTGAATATTTAGATGCCCTGAAAATTTGCACTTACCTTGATCAGAAGAGATGTTGGAAGTGGCATTTGAATGTCGTCTGCGAAATGTTGTTGGCAGATTGAAACATTACCTGAGATGGGCTTTCATATGCCACCTGGTGAATGTGTTGATGGTTTGTTCATCAGAATGAATTCATTGATTATATCTTGATGAAGGATTTGAAAGTCTTTGTGTTGACTATTTCGGAACCGTCCAAGGTTACCGCTTTAAGTCTTGGAAGATAATCGTTACGGAACTTGTCCAAAGTTTTTCCGATTTAGATTTTGGAAGTTGATCATTGTGGAACCGTCTGAGGTATCGCTTTAGATCTGCAATGTTAGATCGTTTTGGAACCGTCTGAGGTATCGCTTTAGATCTGCAACGTTAGATCGTTCTGGAACCGCCTGAGGTATCGCTTTAGATCTGCAACGTTAGATCGTTCTTGGAACCGTCTGAGGTATCGCTTTAGATCTGCAACGTTAGATCGTTTTGGAACCGCCTGAGGTATCGCTTTAGATCTGCAATGTTAGATCATTTTGGAACCGCCTGAGGTATCGCTTTAGATCTGTGATGCTAGATCGTTTTGGAACCGTCTGAGGTATCGCTTTAGATCTGCAACATTAGATCGTTCTGGAACCATCTGAGGTATCAACTTTAGATCTGTGATGCTTGTTTTTTAAGTTGGTAAGTGATCAGAATGAATCTTCGGCTTGATTATATCTGAGAGAACCGTTCATGGAATTCAGGTGAACACGGCATGTGATTGAGAACATCTTTGTTGAAGATATCTGCCTACCTGAAAAATCAAGTTAGTGATATGCAATGTTTATGATGCATGTAAATGTGAGATATTCCCGGAGAAATATGCATGTTATGCTGTGTATGAATATGCGCATGATGCATGATGTATGATGTATGAATATGTGAATGTATGAATGTATGAATGTATGAATGTATGAATGTGATGTCAAGCTTCTAATTGGAAAAATAAATTCCCACTAGTCAGCTGGACATGAATGTATTGTGATCGTTGATGATCTTTTGTCTTGCTTGAGTACCCTCGTCTGGGGAAATTTTTTTTGAGAACCCGGGTATCCCGTTGAAGGATCTTTGACTACTGCTTGGGGATGAAAGGTAGCTGGAAGTTCTGATGCCCTTTCAAATGGGAATGAGGAAGATGCATAATCCTCCGATGCACTATCTGACCAAGTCCGGGTGCGGGGATCACACCTTCTGAAGATAGCAATCTGGAACAACCCTGCTGGGGAATAAGACTTCTTTTGAAGAGAAAATCTTTTTGAGGAATTTGCTGAGAAATGCGTTTCTCTTGGTGATTTCCTTCTGATGGAATGATGTCCAGATGATCGGGGCATTTCCTGAATGCCATTCCTGTTTTTCCTGGTAAACATCAATCATATTCAAATGCATATGTTCATTCAAAATTATCATTGGGACGCTTACGTATTTAAAACAGAAAAAGTGAAAATAGTGATTTTTGAAAGAGCTGCATTGAAAAGAGCCATGATAGGCGG